>NW_024038814.1:600000-931644 GCF_016077235.1 Cyprinodon tularosa
TTTTGTATATCTAGGCAGTTTATGAAAACTTTTTGGGCTGGAAAACGTGAGTCAGTGACATCTGGCAACCCTGCTGATGTGGTGAGTGGGGACGTTACGCAGCAGCAGTCACTGCCGCGTCCGTCTTAAAAACCAAAGCCAGAAAAACTGTTAGACTTGGTCACAATCTTTATTCGTATTGGGTTTCACATTTGAGACGCATGCGTTTGACTGTGCTTCTATTTTCCTTTTTTGTGGGTGGGGGCTGCATCTAGGCCTATGCTATTAAAGTCTTTATAACCTATATTAATCAGATGTGATTACAAGAGCAATAAAACTATGACTGCTTGTGGGTGACACACTGAATCAGGATGTTATCTCAACAGCAGTAACTTTATCATACACTGTGTCATCCTGTTTCTTAAAGAAAGAAGACACCAGAGTGTTTCTTTTTATTGTTGTGGCATTCTACAGTGTAGTTTACTAGCATGCAATTTCACATCTGACTCTCCTTCGTGAGAAACACCAAAATCTTTTCTGCACAGTTTACAGAAAACCTTCGAATCACCTGTAAATTAATTGGTAATCCATGAATATTTCCCTTCTCATTCTGTTTTTCACACGTGGGGTGGGGCTCTTTGTCTGCCATGTCGCTAATGTCAGTGAAAGTGAAAATTTGCGCCGGTCATCATTCTGTTGCAATCAAATACAATTAGGATGTCAGAAAGATTACAAAATATACATTCTAGCGGGGGTGGAACACAGCCACTTAACTAATTTGAGGAGGCACAATAAGCCTCTCGGCAGCACAGACAGCAGTAGCAAAGAGTTTGAGATGTGTACCTGGGGTGAAAAAGTTATGATGTGATATAAGTTTAATTTTCGAGACACGCACAGCCAGATTTGGGATTTGGGATGAAAGCTTAGAAATCGGGACTCTCTGGACTTTTTCTGGACATCTGGTTACCCTAATCTGCGGTTTAGGGGTGCTGAGCACCCAGGCCGCTGTCTGGACAGGCAAGATACATTTCACTGTTTTTTACATACAGTTTCTACATTTTTGAAACTTGCACATTGCCTTTTGCTAATAACTAACTCTATTATTCACCAACACATCGTATCAGGGACTTTTGTGTTCAGTCTTTCTGTGTCTTCTAGGACGGGCTGTACTGAAACTTACCAACTTTTCCTGACCTTCCACTTTGCTCCTCTCTAACCCTTGTAAACCTCTCCCTCTTTGGACTGGCAATCCTAAAATTGATTATAACTATTCTAATGACAAGAAGCTGAAAACGATATATAAATAAAAACATACAAAATTATGATATGATAGATTGAAATATTGATTTTTAATTGTGGTTTTACAAATGACAATGAGACACATTAGAGCAGCTTGTTCCTGAACATTTCACCAACAAACCATCAACAGGAGTAGAAATCTGACTGAACATTTAAGAAAACACCTGATTGCAGTGATGCCCGCAACATTTTAGTTTAGGAGCTCCATCGTGCTGCTTTACCTTTTTTGTTTATTTGATTGTTTATTATTGACATTTCTGTTGAACCACTATTCTAAATTAATGGCACGACTTTCATGAAATATTTACTATTTCAGTGGCATTTTTTGCTGTAGAGTATATTTTTAACTTTTTGAGTATTTTTCTTTTTCATATTTTGTAGTTTCTTTTTCTATTCTGTTTTGTAATGTAGCTTAATTAGATAAGCATCTATTTTTTCCCCTAGGTAAGTTAAACGTTATTTAAACAGACCACTGTTGGTTTTATTTTGGACCCAAACAGTTTCAAGGCTAAAACCAACCAATGACCTTCCATCAGACCTCTAAACAAATCATGTGCTTCTGAACTTCCTGGAAGCTGGGAAGAAGAGAGATGAGTCACACGAGCCAATAACTCTGTGATAAATAAGGCCATAAATAACTCTTCAGGCAAATACATTTGTTCAAACAAAAGGGGTGTTTGGAACGGATGCAGTTACATCAAATTAGGAGCTGAATCAGAAATTGACATGAAAAGTTATCTTGTACTTTGCAGAGGACAGTGGTGAGTCTGAAAAGTTTAATATCATCTTAAAGTTTAACCAAAGGAACTTTAGAGTGCAACATCCATCTATGTTTTCTGTTTGAATTGATGAATAAGTTGGTTTACAAGAGGAAATTTTGCCTCTGGTTTTAGGAAAACTAATTTGAAAAAAACAAACAAAACAAAAAAACAGGAATATCAAGGACCCAAGATGTATTTGGAGTCCCAAAGAGAGATGAGGGACAGCAGACAGCAGCTTATCTGGTGTCCAGACATTCAGTGATTTAGTGCCTGATTAGTATTCCTGCATTTGGTTGTTACTCAATGCTGGCAGACAACATAATAATGGGAGGATTTCCTGGAGGAACACACAGCAAAGTAATTTCAATTTGTCCAAACAAGTAAAAGGATAGAAAGAGGGAAACCTTAAAGGAATAGTACACCCAAAACATGATTAGCCTTCATTTTCTACTCACCCCCATGCTGAACAACACTCTGGAGTACTTTTTTGATATCTCAAATGCATCTGGAGATCTGGGAGCTTCTTGCTGTCTGCTGACATTCAAATAATGGAGGTCTATGGCGCCCGAGGCAGAAAGGTCCATAAAAGTCCACAAAAAACGTGTCAATATTCCTCCATACTGCTCGTCCAATGTATTCCAAGTGTCCTGAGTGGGTAGCATCCAGAATTTACTCGAAACGAAGTCATTTAGAATGTTTTTAGAGCATAAACAGCATAAATTACAATATTTCACTGTGACATATAGAGGAGTGAAATATATAAGTGTAAGTAAAGATACTTGAAAAACAGGAACTTTAGTAGAGAAGCCAAGAGCAGTCGTACTCAACTTATCGTACTTTTTTTTCCTTTGCCTTCTCGAGATAACGACATAACTATCTTGTTATCACGGCTTAACAAATAATTATTTTCTCCACATAACAAGATAATTATCTCCTTATCGAGAGGAAAACAGTTACTGATTTCCCGAGATAACGAGATGATTTACCTGTATGAGTTATAAATGAGGCTAGCCAACAGCCCTGGATTCCCAGTCCATCCATGCTCGCTGTGCCAGTAGTTTTGCAGTTGCAGTACCTTGTGTGTGCAAATATTTTTTTTTTGTTTTCTATTTCTTTTCATTTGTTGTCAGGTCATGTTGGATGATTGGATTGCATGGATTACAGCAGAAAGAAATCGGAATGTTTTTCAATGAAATTTGGGAGTTAATGCATCTTATACCTGTTACAGGCGTAACACTGGGTCTGTTTAGAAAACTAAGGCACAGGCCAGAAGCTAATGCACAGGGGGCATAAGTCTAATTGCTTATGAATCAGAAGAGGAAACAAATCGTGAAACCAACAACTTTGGATTATTTAAAGAATTACACATAGGCTGCCATTACTTCCGTACTTTAGTATAGTAATCAAGTAAATGTATTACGTTACTTTCCATCACTGATATTTAAATACATGTATATTCATGTGAGGTTAACATAAGAATGTACTGTTGTTTTTTTTACAGATCAAAAGGCCAAACCTGCATCTTCACCAGTGTATGTTGTTTTCAGTCATCTGCTCATATCCTGTCCATTCAGATGTTAATATTTATATTTCAATATGTTTTATAGTAGTACTCACACAGTTTGGACATCATTGTGGTCCAGATCTGACAGGCCAGTTTCTAAAAGGCCTTCCTCTAAAAACATACCCTCCGTTTTTAGGTACCACACAGGGATATTGTGTTACACCACAATATCCCTGTGTGGTATATTTTTATTTTCTTTTTTATCTACTTGTGTCTTTAAGTATAGAATCTACATCTCTTTTTTCAAATGTGTACTATTTCAAAGCAATGCGGTTTGTATAAAAACCTCCAATTATTGTCAAGAATTAAATACGTTCTATTGCGCTCAGGCTGGGAATAGTCTAGGAATGAGGGAGGACATGGGGCAGACATGGGTGAAAGTTCGTTGGTGTGCACAAGGAAAGCTAAGCTGGAAGCTAAATTAAGGGAGTCCTGAAATATGACTTGCTTCGAAGGAGGTGAGGACCCATGATGCTGAATGGCTGGAGCTGGAATGTGGGACATCAGCAGGTGAGGCTAATGAGACTCTTCCAGAATTAATTTTCACTTAAATTCGTAGGGAAGCAGCTGTTCCAACGGTTGCAGTTTAGAATTTTCCCGAGTGGTGCACGACTTTACAAGAATGAATAAAGTGAATGTTATTGGTCAATTATCAAGAGGGCGGGATTGTTGTGGCGGAAGGTTCGCAAGCTTTTTGGTTGTGGCTGGTGTCTTGGAAGCATATTGCTAACCAGTTAGCAACTTAGTGCTAGTAGGTTCCCAATGGGAAATTCCATTGGATTCAGTAGCACTAAATTGGTGACTTAGAAACGACACTATCAATGAACGCTATGGACAGTGGAAACATGCAAGAGGAAGAGAGTTTTGTGTCGGAGGTTTTGTGTCAGAGGTCATACATTTTTTTATTTAGAGGAGGAAAGCAGAGACGAAGTTGCTGTGGAAGAGGACACCAGGGCGGCAGAAGCTTGGTTTGGTGTAGAAGGCTTACAGCCGTACATGATTGAGCCCTTGCCTCACAACGCTGCCAGTTCTGTTAGCTCCAGAGATGGGAAGTAACGTAGTACAAATACTTCTTTACTGTACTCAAGTAGATTTTTCTGATATTTTTACTTTACTTGACTACTTATTTTTATGGCGACTTTTAACTTCTACTCCTTACATTTTTACACAAATATCCATAGGCGGATCTACTGGGGTGGCATAGGGTGGCAAATGCCACCCTAAATGACAGCCTTGCCACCCCTGCTGCCACCCCAGTTGGTTGTAGGGGTGGCAAGGCTTATAAATTATGGATAATCTGAGAATTACGACCGCTAATTTCCAATGTCGGACTGCAGTGAATGCAGCACGAGATGACGCGAGAGCGACTGAGACTGATTAGTTTTGAAAACCGAGTGGGGCAAAGCGAGGGAGCCAGGGGTGATGGGGAGAGGAGACACAGGATGAAACAGGTAAAAACTGATTAACTATCTATCGAGAAATTAAATCATAATGAAAGCACAATGTTGCTAGCATAGCTGCAATGCTGAATTTGAGATGATAAAAATCAGGTTGCAGAACGTTATTTCTCTGACTATGATGTTAGTTAGGCCTGACGTCTCAGACTCATAAAGACATATTTGCGGTCAACTATGACAGAAAAGAGACTATCAAGTTTGGTTGTACTCAAATCAAAACGCACAAAGGCATTGGATCTAAATAAATTTGTGAAGCGTTTTGCTGAGCAACATGGAAATCACTGCATTCAGCTGTTATAGTCATGTTAACTTTATGTTATGCTCTCTGGTGAGCCTTTACAGAGCTGCTACATTTTGTTTTGGCACCTGAGAAAATGTGATATTTCCTTTAATAAAACCAAAAGTGTTAAAAGTTAAAAATGTGATACTGGTGTGAATCCTGCTTAATATGAAGCAGTGTTGTTGTTTCCTTTTTTTTGTATATATAGTATGAAACTATCCAGAAATGACCTGTATGAACCTACTCACTAAATGTTTTGTACTTTTTCAGACTGGAAGCAAAATTAATTTTTATGTTGCTTCTTTTCAGATTTTTGGAGATTTTGATCTAACATACAGTACCTGCCTTTTTGTTGATTTGTTGATACAGCAGCTCTATCTACAGCATATTTACATGCATGAAATGTCCCTTTCATGTTGCCTAAACTGCTGTATGTCAAGTTACGGAGGAACAAATGGGGTAAATGTGTGTTCAGAGTAAACAATACATGGATGTCCGGTACCTTGTTTGGGTGCCTTGACCCATTTATTTCTACTGTGTAGTTCTGCTCACTTTAATACAGCTCAGTCCATAGATCTCTGATAGGTAACTTTTTCTTTCTATCGTTTCTTGTTGTGCAAATGCTGCAAAGCTGCCTCTCTGACAGTCAATCTCACACATCTGCCACTCAGCACCTGTGTCTTACCTTAATACCTTTCCTGTGATAATGCCCCTCTAGAAGTAGTGTTATCATTCTTCTATCTCCTATTAAGTGAGATCACATTGTACGATGTATTACTAATATGAACTGTTTCACATGAAACACTTACTGTACATACTATTCTCACCAAACTGTGATAACTGTTAAATTCAGTGTAAACAAATGCCATATGTCGCCACCCCTCAAAAATTCCTGCCCCCCTCTCGCCACCCCATAAATATTTTTTTAGATCCGCCACTGCAAATATCTGTACTTTCTACTCCTTACATTTTAAAAAATTGGCTCGTTACTTTAGTTTTGAATCATTTCAATGGAGTTACCGTTATTATTTTTCACGTCATCAATACCAAATTCAATCTAATTGGATGGGAATCTACGTTGCATTTGACGCACCACTACAAGATGAATCGACAGATTCGGCGGTATTCATTGGCGGCAAATCATTGCAGCTTGGTGGCGGTGGCGTTAGCATAGTAGTATGGACGACGAGATGATTGAAAATGAACACAACGGAGATCTAGTCCTATTGGCAGACATCCATTTAAAATGTAGGCAACGGCATGAAAAAAGTGGTTTCTACTTTTACTTTTATACTTTAAGTAAATTTACAAGCCTGTACTTTGTTACTTTTACTTGAGTAAAGAAGTTTAATCGGTACTTCCACTTTTACCAGAGTATTTTTTAACACAAGTATCTGTACTTTTACTCAAGTACGGAAAGTGAGTACTTTAGCCATCTCTGCCGAAGACACAGACGTCCATCCCCATGAACACTGGGATGGAACTCAATGGGAAAGTCAGTTATTCTTATTTCTTATTTCAACCATTGCATATATTAGCTGTGACATATTAATCAAAATGCTATGACCGAAAAAATTTGATTGACAGATGACCTTTGATATATGATTGGAAGAATTTAGGTGTACAAGCTGACGTATAACTAACTGGCCTGCATAAAATAACGGGGAAAAAAACACAGATTTTAAGACAGGATTTTTTTTTTGTTTTTTTTTTTCTAACTTTGGGGACCATATATTCCAATAAAGAGTACAATTATATACATGTTTAAGCCAGAAGGATTTAAAATTTTAATTTGTCTCCCCTATGACTTAATATGTATTTTCCATTTCATTTATTCTATGCTTATATAATCGTTCTTACCTTTAAAAAAAATGTCAAAAATCTGATCAAATGTAAATAAAAAATCAGAAAAAGCATTCAGACCCTTAAACTATTTCTTTAAGATTTTAAAGTAAACACTTTAAAAGGGATCTTTTTCAACTGAACTCTGTTGCCTTGGAAACCAACACAACCAACTGAGTTACAAAACAAATAAAAAACAAACAGATCTGCAAAGACCAGCTTGTAATCTTTCCCTGAGAAACGGTAATGTTTTCATATGTATTTCATAGTTATTGGCTTAAAGTGCAAGGTATTCAAAATGGAGCATAGTTTTATTTGTAAGGATTAAAAAGGGTAAATAGTATAAAGTAAATAACTGAAGCTGTTCTGCTAGAGTCGTCTGATTTACATATATACCTGAGTAAAGTTCAAGCTAAAATTAATTAGATATGATTAATCAGACTGAAATAGCTACAAATCGGTTCATAGTTTATTAAAAACTTACTAGATCCCATGTAACAGATCAGGCCATACCGCAACCCACTCATGGTTATACAGTATATCTTTCTAAATCCTATTCTTTATTGTTGTTGTTTGTTTTTTTTCTGAAAAGTGAAATACTGAATTACAAAAGCTAAAATGAACCAAAAAAGTCAACTTTTTCATAAACTATATGATTTTTTTATACACTATTTGCTGGTAATACATTGTAATTACAGACATGAATGTATTATTTGCTTGCAGTAATTTACACCAATTTCAAATGGAAGGCTCTCTGGATTTTCTGGATTTTCCATTGAACAGCAGCATAAGTTGCCCACTCTTAACTTCAGAAGAGGTGAGTCGTTTAAAAAGATGTTCCCACTTAAGGTATAGGATATAAGTCATACTTACTCCTCTATTCTGAATTTCTCAGTATTACGTATACTTTTTTAAACATGCAGCTGGCTGGTCACTCAAGTCATATTACAGTCATATAATCAATACATCACAGCAGTGATTTGCAAAGTCATCTTGCCTGAACATAACTTCCTTACCTAGTGATCTTTAAAGTTAAACAATTGTTTTGGTGATTTTGGGAAGTTTTCATTTTCAAACAAATAAGCAAGAATGCATATATCATGTTATAACTAGGAGATTATCTAGTTGTTGGACCCCAGCAGGTCAAAGCCTAAATTGCCTGCACTTGTATAGCATTTTTTCCTAGTCAGAAAACTCCTACCTGCTGTTATTCCAGTTTGATTAAATGTGGATATGCTTTACTTCTCCTCAGACAAAAGACTCTTGTTCTGAACCTTCCAAATCACGACATTTAAACTTTTGTCAACTATTTGTGCTTCTAAAATCAGATTGCTTTTTTAATTCTCTCTTGATACAAGGTTTTATGAAATGTGCAGCTGCCGAGATCAGGTAAACCTAAAGAAATTGAGATTTTCTAAGAAATTTCAGAGGTTCCTTTTAACCAAACTCAAACTATTTTCCATGCATACGATACACTTTTAAAAAGGATGGGCCAACTCACCTCCAGTGAAACATATTTATTATTGCAGAAACTGCAAAACAGAACAAACAGCAGGTTATAGGAGTTGCTGGGTGCGTTCGCTCTGAACTGCTTCACAACACGCCGGTCAACTTCTTCTGTTTTACAACAGAAGTAAAACAATATATTTGTACTGTGCATTCTCAAAATCAAACAATAGTACTTCAACAGTCCTTATTACGTCCAGTCAGAAAGACCGTCTCTGTGCTTCACTGTTTTATTTTAACTTACATCATTTTCATGAACTGCCTAGATAAACAAACCATATTTTATTATATGAACAAATACCATCATGAACTCTTATCATGTTTTAACCAATAATTTTTTTACCTGTTTTGTTTCCTCAACCTGTTTAATCCTGCACCGCAACTCCGCAAATAGTCCACCATTTCCATCAAATTAATCATCTGCAACCACACATTAATCACTTAAATGCATGGTTTCACCGGTTAACTTTATGCCACACAGCACTCAAAAGAAGGCTTTGTTTTGGTCCACTCTATAAAGCCTCAAACTCAACACTATTTCTGACATTTTGAATTAAAAAAGCTTGATGGGAAGCAAAACATCTTCAAACTTGAAAACAAAGTCCAGTGGATTGTTGTTGTTTTTTTGTTTTTTTTACTTTTTTGTAATCAAATATGAGAAACTACTACTGATAGCTACCATATATTTCAATCTGAAAAACTCACACGAAGAGAAAAGATAATTAGATGAAATTTATTGATACAATTACTTTGTCTTTGGCGCTCAGACCTCGGCAGGAGACATAGCACTTAATTGTGATAGATATGCATGAACAAGAGCAAAGAATAGGCTGTTTCTCCCCAGGCCTGAAACTGGTTGTGGAGCGGAGATAGATGAAGTTGGTCAGTCTGTAGACTGCTGGTTAGCGAGAGGGTACGCTGAGCTTTATGGGGAGATCCAGTGGACTGCGTGAGCTGATACTAGAAGTTCAGGGACCTGGAAGGTGGAAGTCCATTTGGATAACACAAGTTGAGAGAAGCTGTCCATAATGAGCAAGCATGAAGCGACAGTGGAGAGGAAAAACTCCCCTAACCATAACCCTAACCTCTGGCAGAACCAGGCTAAACATAGCCGTCTTCTGCCAGACCGGTTAAGATGAGACAGGGAACGCGGTAAGAGTGCAGGATGAATGAAACACTGATGAAGCTTTAGCTACGAAGGTGGAGGAGGGGCTGGAGGTGGGTTAAAACTGTGTCATCTGAATACAATCACAGTGCATACGCTGCCTGTGCACAGGAGCAGACAGGTGCGTATTGGAGGCCTTTTAAGATGAACTTTGGATGCCGATTGGCTTTCTTGGACGTGTGGTTCAAAGCTGATTGGCTGTGTCGCAGGTGAATGAAGGAAAGCAATGAGTTTCTTCAGTTGAACTTCCGTCTAGGCTCCATATATCATTAATCAACCAGCTTACCTGCAAAACAGAAACATACGGCAGGTTATAGGAGTTGCTTGGTGCGTTCACTTTAAACTGCTTCACAACACCCTTGCCAACTTCTTTTGTTGGCCAAAGCATCAGAAACTTAACATTGCGCTGCAAGCTGGATTGTCGTGAGATCAGAGTTTTTTTTGGGTGGGACATGTAAGAAGGCCAACAGTCAGAAGCGCTTGCTGGAGCATTACAAACATGCTGGAGGACTCCCCTGTATTAACTAAAATAGTAACAATATCTCATTTAAAAAAAGAGTAAATAGAAGCACTTTGTGCATTTGTAAATGGGAAAGATGTCTGTGATTTTCTTCCGACAGGATTGGGAAAAGGTTAGATTTATCAGCTTATAAAACGGAAGGCAGGTACTAGCTGGCATGTCACTCAACCAGCTCGAAGTATTGTACTAAACATCCCTCATTTCATGGACAGACTGAAAAGAAGATTGATAACATAGTTGAGTGTAGTTAAGCTAGAACTCAACTCAGTTCAACACATATCAATCTGACTACTGTTAGCAGCAACTGGTATATGCTTCCCTGAGCACCCTCTGCTGGCGAAACTCATATTATTCTTTTAAAGTGAATAGAATAGAATTAAATAGAATAGAATTAAATTTTAATACCATTACACTGTCACAAGTACAAAGCAACTAAATTTAGTTTGAAGCTATCCAGAATTGCTATACAGCATATAAATATTAATTTACATGTGTACAGAAACTATGCATGTATGGACTACAAATGGTATATAGGCCTACTGTATTCACAGAGAGATAGATATAGTAAATCCTAACAGGGGTTTGTTTAAAAGAAAGTGACCTTACAAATTAAAATAAAATGGGGGAGACTAATTTATTGCAAACATTTCTTTCTTAGTGCCACATATAGATGCTTCACATTGACTGCTAGATCTGTGGTACATCTACACAAATATGAGGGCTAACATTTCTTAAAAATTAAGTAAAACTACAGCATAGGCTCTGTGAACGTAGTCCTATTTGCATGTCTATTTTAGCATGGAAATAAACACTGCATACATTTTAAAGTTTTCCTTTTACATTTGTTTTATTTCCAAATATGTCAGGGTAGATTTTTCTTTCTATTTTTTTTATGCCCCTTAACATTCAATCATATACTTTCTGTTTCAGCTCTTTTCATGCTCACAGGAGGAGTTCCTCACCTTGCTTAATGCCATTTTTGATGAGGAAGCCATCTTTGATGAAAGAAAGCATGATCAGTCAGCTTGTGGTAATGAGGATGTGCATGGCTATGATGCCAGCAAAAATAATTGTGTTTCCTCCTTGGATAATCAGCTAGTTGACACTGAAACGAAGGTTCATATCTGTGAAGTCAACCAATCCACAGGGTTAAACTATCATCAACACATCCAAAAGACAGAGAGACTATTTAGCTGTGACCAGTGTGGGAAAACTTTCACAACGAAATCCATTTTGAAAGCTCATCAGCGCATCCACACTGGAACAAAACCATACCGCTGTGACCAGTGTGGGAAGAGATTCACTCAGCAAGGTCACCTGGTTGTCCATCACAACATGCATGCTGGCATAAAGCCATACAACTGTGAGCATTGTGGGAAAAATTTCAGAAAGAAATACCATTTGACAGTTCATCAGCGCATCCACACTGGAACAAAACCATACCGCTGTGACCAGTGTGGGAAGAGATTCACTCAGCAAGGTCACCTGGTTGTCCATCATAACGTGCATGCTGGCATAAAGCCATACACCTGTGAGCATTGTGGGAAAAATTTCAGAATGAAATACCATTTGACAGTTCATCAGCGCATCCACACTGGAACAAAACCATACCGCTGTGACCAGTGTGGGAAGAGATTCACTCAGCAAGGTCACCTGGTTGTCCATCACAACGTGCATGCTGGCATAAAGCCATACACCTGTGAGCATTGTGGGAAAAATTTCAGAATGAAATACCATTTGACAGTTCATCAGCGCATCCACACTGGAACAAAACCCTACAGCTGTGACCAATGTGGGAAAACTTTCACAACGAAATCCCATTTGACAGTTCATCAGCGCATCCACACTAGAACAAAACCATAAAGCTGTGACCAGTGTGGGAAGATATTCACTCAGCAAGGTCACCTGGATGTCCATCACAACATGCATGCTGGCATAAAACCATACAGTCTACTTGAGCCATACTTGTCTACTTGAAAGCTCACCAACGTATTCACACAGGAAAATAAAATAAAAAAAGACATACAAGCGTGAAAGGTGTGGGAAGAGATTTACTCAGAAGGGGAATCTGTTAGCCTATCAGCGCATTCACGTTACAGGAAAGTCTTTCTGTAATGTTAATTGCTGGTTGGTTTTAATTAAGTTTTTTTTTTTTCTTTTTTTTTTGATAAAAGTAATAATATACCCAAAACTGTCAGATAAATTCCAGAGTGTCATCATTTTTATGGAAGCCAAATTAATTTGTGCTCTCTATGGATGCATCCGTACTGTCTCAGGGTGAAATGATTAAGATCAGGACAAATTTTATCTGTTCCATATAAGATCAAAACTTGTCCTGTCCTGTCTGTCTGACAGCTTGGATTTTACTGTGGTGAATTGGGTCGGTTTGCCTTGCAATGTCAGGGGTAGATTTGCCCTCAACAAGGAGAAGCAAACTTGCAAAAGGATCCAGGTGGTGGTGGCCTTGACTGGTACTTAAGTTCAATTGGTTGTCTTCCTATTTAGCACTTGTTTTTAAACAAAGTATAAATAGTAAATGTGGACTGTGAGAAGAGATTTACCCAGAAGGGGAATTTTTTAGCCCTTCAGCGCATTCACATTACAGAAACCTCTTTCATATGTAATCAGTGAGGAAAGAGTTACATTAACATTAATTGCAGTCTGTTCTAAAGCATCAGATGTCAAAACAACATTATATATATATAAATTGCCTCAAGTCTTAATTTCATTATGATTTCATTATGAATGTTTGGTTAATTTTACTCTTAAATTGGCTACATTTCAGCCTTGTAAAGCAAAACAAACGTTATATAGAAATGCAACTCAATTAAATGTCTTAAAGGGTCATTCAGTCATTTTTGTTCAAGCAAAAGCTTTCTCCAGATTATCTGCAAAAACTCAAACTAGAATAAAACTTCATCCTAGCATTAATGTAAAAATTATATTAGTTCATGGTTCAGAATTTACATTAACAACTGTGGACCTTTATTGATAAATTATAAATAAACTATTTGTTTGTCATTCAAGCCAAATGAGGTAAAAAAAAAAAAAAAAAAAAAAGATAAAAAATACTGTACCAATATGTTTCAAAATTGTTGGGAGCTGGAGAAGTTCCACCTTTCTCCAGCAGAGTCCGCCGTGGATCATCCTGAGTGAGCCTCCTGCAGAGCTGCAGCCCATCAGAGGATCCACTACTTAAGCTGTCTTCAGACCTTGCCTCAACGCCGCAGTGTTGATCCAGTTGGTCAGCGCCTAAGCCTAGACTCTCAGTGAATCTTTGTGACCTTTGAATCCAGCCTGGATTCTAACCCTTGTCTCTGTCTTCCAGGAAACCAGTTTCTCCTCTGTGGAGCTCAGGAAGAGCTAACCTGCCGAGCCTACCCTCAGAGCCAAACCTGAAGAACCTCAGAGAACTTCCATGCAGCTCAGGACTAAGAGCTGGAAAACTCAAAGCCAAGGTCTGCTCAGAAATAGAAGTAAGACGCTGAAGCAGCTTGCGGACTCTGCTGATCAACTCCTCTCCAGATCCAACAGTGACCCTCTCAAAGCTATCTACAAGAACCCTCAAGGTACAATCAGTAACACTGCATGAAAAGTGAGATTTTCGTCCCCGTAAACCCCCGTAAACTCCCGCAGATCTGCCTGATTTTCGTCAGTTTCCGACAATTTGCAACCCGTGCTTGTCCGCGTTTGTCGTGCCACAAATTGTCGGAAACGTACCATGACGTATGTGGAGAGCGATCAGCTGTACTAATGGCCCTAATTAGCATATGAATGCAGCAAACCCGCGCGGCTGGCCAGGTCTGGCTTGAATAACCTTCTCAGTATTGGCTGAAACCACTATTCTCAAACAAGTGAAATCGCTTGTGATTGGCAGCAAAACCACACGTGGCCACGCCAGGCTTTAATTTTCTTACTGAGTATTGGACGGAACCGCTTCTTTTTAAACAAGTAAAGTCGCTCGTGATTGGTTGGCATATATATATATTTACATATATATATTTATTCATATATATATATATATATATATATATTTATTCATTCATATATATATATATATATATATATATATATATATTTATTCATTCATATATATATTCATATATTTATTCATTCATATATTTATTCATTCATATGCTGTGTATTTGTGTTATCCTACACTACTACACAATTATTATGCTACCATCAAGGACATGAATGAATTTATACAGGAAATGAAGATTTGCCAGGAAGCTGTTTATGCAAAGAAAGAGCTTTATTAAAACACACACACAACTATATACAACGCGTATCCAAACACATGCGTATCTAAAAATTACAACTCCGTGAACGGTCCGTTTGCTTCCTCGGGGTTGGAGGTAACTGGCAGCATTCCCTCCGAGGCAGGTCCGATGTGCAGACGCCTACTGTGCGTGGCCCTGTACTTCGGCATCGCTTCTAACCGGGACTGCAGCTTAACACAGAGTTCAGTGAAATCCGGCCTACGAAATGGCGGCGACCGTACAATCCATCCAGAGACACCGCCGACGACGCCATCTTCTTCGTCGACATGAGGTCGACGGTGGCGGACTTACAGAGTTCCACTTCCTCATCTGCCAGCACACTCTGCCTCGCCTTCAGCAGCTGAAAAAAAAACAATGAATCAGCGCACTGCATATGGACACAACACATCTATCAATGCACCTGAAAAATTGTCACCAAATAAAGTCTTACCCTCTTTCTTCTGGCCCGACTCCGAGCAGATAGCCTGGCAGCCTCCGCACGCAGCGTGCTGGCTAGCAGTGTGTATCTGAAGCTCCTGCATATAGGGTGGCCATTTCTATAGCACCAAAAAGGAGGACATTGTGCGGCATATCAATAAATTACTAAAAGAGGATGCTTGTGTAGCTGAATAGAACAAAATATTAAAGAAATGTAAAAAAGAATTGGTTCCCAGCATTTGTATTTATTTAATACATTGTGGTGTTTAAAAAGTGACCATTTTTTAACACGATTAATTTGCGCAGAACTCCTGCAATTGATCATAAAGCAGTTGTTTGGAAAAGAAGCTCGAGAAAGAGCTAGAGAATAGGACAATGCAAACTGCAAAAAGTGGCTGGAAAAGAGGTATTCATGACATGGCCGCAGCCTGTCGAGAGTAAAGATGATTTCACCATGTTCTCTATCTATCCATATCTATACATATATATATAAATATATATATATACATACATATATATATATATATATATATATATATATATATATATATATATATATATATATATATATATATATATATATATATATATATATAAACTTGAGTCATGGAACTGTGCTTACAGCTCCTTATTTCATGTAAACTAATAACTTGTGTACATGATACTTGTTGATGGCATTAAAATTATTTCTAATAGCATTAAAAGAGCATTAAATTAGAGTTCCTCATTCCTGTATAAAACCTGTGAACGCTTAATTTAATCTGACATATTAAAAAAATCCCCATCATCATCCAGCAGATGTTCAGTTTCTGCCCAAATATTTTCTTTCTGTTGTGGATTTTTGTAACAGGGATAACTAGGATCATACATAGTTTGTATGAACTCTGTTTATTCTCTGCTTCCAAACTCATCATCTCTTCATCCATTCCTGCAATAAGAATTTTCTTTTAAAGTTGTGAGATTCACTCTAGAATCTCACAACTTCTTCCTGGTCTGATTATTTAATTAATTGCTCTTAGTTTTTGGGAATATATACAAACTATGCTCTAATTTCTAGATACCAATCTGTTTTTACTATAATTTAATTTGACAAACCGGGTCTTCTCTACATTCTTTTTTCTGTTTGGTGCGATTGCAATAGCGGGTCTTGATCTGGACGGACCGGAGGGGAGCAAAAAATAGCTCAGCTCCGTATTTTGACGGTGAAGGAGAAGACGTACGTGGGCGGTGACGAGCGGAGGATGTGGAACAGCTCTCATTGATTTACATGACAGACAAGTACTCCGTACGTGAGCGGGGCGGAGCACTGACGGAGTATGTGGAATCTGGGAGTAAAGGAGGACAAATACACGTCCGGCTGGGTGCAGCGCCGGACGCCGGACAGTGCAATGAAAATCCGGACTGTCTGCCCTAAAGCCGGACATCTGGCCACCCTACCTGCATACCGTCTCATAATACGTCTTACAGGCAGCTGGAAAACAATTAAATGAGAGTGGTATGAATAAAAAAAAAAAAATCAAACGCAAGTCACAGTAACAAGGAAGGAGAAAACATTAAAACAAGTCACTTACACACAATGTCGTCTTTATCAACATCGTGCAAATCCGAGCAAATAGGAGGTCACCGCCTCATTGTGAGGCGACTGTAGTCTGTGAAAAAAAAAAAAGTACAGCTATGGTCGGTATTTATCCGTATCCATGTCCTTTTACCGCAGAATGAAAGCATATTCTTTAAACCTTACCCCTGCTCCGGTTCATAGCGCCTGCAATTAGTCTCCGAGTTGTTAAGACGGCATACTGCTTCCTGTGAATCACAAAAAATACACTTTAATAAAGCTTTAGGCTAGGCTGCTTTTAGCTTACCTAGCTAGGCTAGGTTGTCTTTAGCTTGCCTAGCTAAGCTAGGCTGCTTTTAGCATAGCTACCAGTAATCGAACATATATTTACCGCTAGCGTGGCGTTGTGCACCCGTCTTCTCTTCCTCGAGTTCGTATATCCCGCAAAGTTGCTCGACTGCAGAGCCGCCATCTTGTCCTCTATGGACTGCAACCTGGAGTGCATCGAATTCTCCAGCTGAGTGAGGCGCTCATTCATGTCGGCAGTATGTTGGGCAAGCTGACGAGACAGTCCGCTGATAGCAATCAGCAGTTTCTTCTCGTCAGTCTGCGGGCTGGCCGAAAGTTGTGGACTAAGAGCAGTTGGAGGCGAGTTGAACGCGAGACGTCGTGCAGCCATTGTTCACGTAACAACAAAATACAAACACGGTAACTGGAGATGAAGTTCTTCTGAGTATAGTAACACAAACATGTCTGCTAATATGCTGGTCTCGCGAGAAGTCGTAGTGCACAAAAGCTCACACGTGATTGGACGATGGGGCCGAAGGCTCATCAGGCTCCTCCAATCACATACGACGTCATTGTTATACGGAAGGACTCGCGAGAAGAGCTCGCGTCGCTCCATTCTGGAAGGTGGCGGTAATGCACCTATAAATTGTTTGCAATTGCAATTGTTTGTCTCCATAAGATTGAATTTGAGCAGGTGGACATTAGAGATAATAAATGCAACAACAAGTTTTTGAATCAATATTCTATAAATAATATGTACCCAGGAAGAACAAAAAGCACAGCTCTCTTACAAAATTTTAAGAAATCTATGATAGTCAAAATTAGGACAAATTATTTGAAATTCCCAATTCCTCCTAAATATAAAGAATTACAATTTAAAATAATAAATAACATATATCCTTCAAATGAGTTTTTAAGAGAGAGATTTAAGTTTAATGTTGAGAATTGTGGCTTTTGTACAACTCAATTGGAAACAACTAAACATCTTTTTTATGAATGTAAAGAAGTATTAAACTTATGGGATCAACTTCGAACCTTTCTGTCTTCTAAAACAATCAATTTAGATTTTATTTCCTGGCAAAACATTCAATTCGGTTTATCCATTAAAGAAAAAAATTTTTGAATTTTTAATCAATATTCTAATAATTGTAACAAAGTATTATATCCATAAATGTCGCTATGCAAAATGCTCCCTCTCAATCTCTGCTCTCAAAAATGAACTTTCCCTTTTCAAAAGATGTCTGAGAAAGATGCAGAATTTTAATGCAATTAAATTGTTTGAGTTAATTGAAGAATTTCAGTTGGTAGTCCCCACTGATTAATTTACTTTAACTACTATTATTATTTTATTTATTTTTATTTATTTTATTTTATTTTATACTTTGTTCCAGCCTGTGCATTTAATTTTATTTTTCAAAAGCAGGAGTTGTGATATTTCTTCTTGTATTGAAATATTTGTTATTGACTTGTTATTTGAGATTGTTATTGTTTTCTTATATATTCAATAACAAAAAAAAAAAAAAGTGGAAATCTAAAAAAAAAAATTAACCATTACAGCCAACTGATTCTGATTAAAACTAATTTTTGAAGTAAATTATTTTGTGTATTTTTTTTACATCACATTTGCATACACAGTAATCTAGCGTACTTTAATTAAATAAATCAATTCAAGCTAAAATGTAAGAGTCTATAATTAGGCTATACTGAGCCTGATCTATTTCTACCATCTATTTGGGGGATATTTATTGCCACACTTTGGGCCACTTAATACCAATTTAGCATGCTGACCTATGTCCTTATGATCACAGTGTACCAATCTTCTGATGGCTACTTCCAACAGGATAATGCGCCATGTTATAAAGTGAATCATCTCAGAATCATTTCTTGAAACTTTTCCACTTAAGTAATTGTGAATTGAGCATATTGACAGACAACATTTTATTTTTTATCTTAAATGCAAATTTAAAAAAAAATAATTACTGCTCTAAATGTATTGCTCTGTCAGCTAAAGATCTGTTTTGGTCTCTATACTTTAATTAAATAAATCAATTCAAGCTAAAATGTAAGAGGCTATACCTGATCTCTTTGTATCAGAGATTTTCTTACCCAGAAAGATGTCACTTGGGGTAAAACCCCCCCTGCAACCCTGGTTTGCATTTGTATAGCTCACAGCATGTTCATTTACATGTTAAAGCCTCCCCTAGAATTCCATGGGGGGGAGGCATGGGGGGAACACTGCCTAAGAAATTCCACGTCAATTTCTGACAATTTAGGGGAGTTTTCGGCGAAGCCTGCAAATTGCCGTAAACTGCCGCTAACCTGAAGTTCCACCACAATCTACAGTGCCGTATATTGACGAAAATCCCACTTTTCATGCAGTGTAACAATCAAGAAAGCAAACTCCAAAGTACAACGCTAACTGAACTGTCTCTCATGTAGACTCCGGTGAACCAGTTTCCAGGCCCGAACCAGAACCAGTCATATCAGTGTGCTTGTGACAAAATAAACTTGTGAAACTTTTACTCCTGTGTCCGTCTAGTGGTGTTCTGCATATTTGGGTCACTCTCCGTGCACCCATCATGACAAAAATAAAATAAAGTTCACAAGTGCTTTAACACTCAGTATATACAGAAAAGAAAAACATTTAAAATAGACAAATTATAACAGTAGTTAGTATAGTTCTTGCGTCATTGGGGATATTTTTTTCTAAAGAAAAAAGATTATCAAATAAAACAAAACAACTATTGTGCTGCTCAGTGCAGTCAAATCTAATAGAAAAATAATTTATAAATCCCAGAGTTAAGTCAAATATTTGACGTGCATTAAAATGTACTCATTGATGTTAAGGGCCAACCAACTAAATGTTCAGTTCATGGGCGTTGGTTTGCATAGAGACCATAGGGACATGTCCCTGCCAAAATTTTGGACCGACCTACTTGTCCCTACCAATAATTGGATGTGAACAACATGTTTATAATTTACAATACAGCATTGTTGCAGCAGTGGATTCTGGAAATGAGAGGCTCGTTTCACGTGAAATGCCAGAAGAAAGCTAACTGGAAGTAGCTTTCGTTTTTCCTGCATCAAAAGTCACGGATCGCAGTGTTCCATCGTACATAGCGGCTGCGCTAACTGGGGAGACAGCTGACTGCTGAGTGGAGTGTTTTTTTTCCCCTTTTTCGTAAGGATCGGCCGAAGGGATGCCTTCCGCCGATTACCTCCACAAAATCAATCTTCCTCGACTTAAGAGCACATCAAGCCCTCTGCTGTAGCATTGGACTGACTGAAGTTTCCCGAGAGCGGATCCGGTGCTGAAGGAGAACCGCATGGCCGGAGCAAGACCACGTGCTCCCTCGGAACCCCCCCTGCTCCTTCACGGACCGAAGGCAACTCTCAGAAAATCAATTTCTTTTGATGCATTAATGAGGTACTGCGCTCGGCGAGAGAGACAGGTAGATTCAGGGATTTGAATTAATGCTGATTTTAATCTGTGTTGGTTACAACACAGATTAAAATCAGCATTAATTCCCACATGTGGAGAGGGAGGTCCCTCATTCATTTACATGCCTTCCCCACATGCACATACTGCTGTGTTGATGCTGTTTTGCTAAAACGACTTCTGCTGCTGTTTGTTTAATGCATTTTAATCATTTACCATTTTTAAGCTAAAGTATTAATTTTATGTTGATTAATTGCACTGTTATCATCATACCTGCTGCTATTCCAACGGACATTAGTGAATGTATTAACATTTTGTCAGAAAGCGGTGTTGGTTTGGAGGAGCCAAATGCAGACGAGTTGGCAGAGGTGAATTTAAGTGGTTTAATAAGGTTCACAGGCAATGAGGCAGGAGGTTCACAGGCACTGAGGCAGGAATCAAAAAATCCAACAAAAAATAACTCACGAACCAGAACCTAGGAGACATCAGGGGAAAACCAAAATCTAGGAACCAGGAAGAGACGAGGAAGGCAGACAGACGATTTACCAGAGGTTAGACGAGGATCCAGCAAACAGGAACTGAAGAGGGAGGGCTTTTAAAGGGGACAGAGACAGGGAGAGGGCTAATGAGGGAATTGAAAACAGGTGAGGGCTGAACAGAAAACAGAGCAAGAGAAAGAGGGCACAAGAGGGCAGCAGAGGACAACAAATGGAAAACCTGGAAGACAGGAACTAATAAGAAAACAACAACAAAATAATCAAATAACTAGGATAAAGAAACATGGTGAAAAGAAAACTAAACACTAGAAATCAAGGAGCAATAGAAAAACATAACAGAAACAGAAACCTAACACATTTGGCATATTTTGGACAATCTCAGAAGCCAGTTAAACGGACTTAGGGTTTCTTCTTTTTTTTCATTCTTTATTTCGATTTCTTTTAACTAGTCATTAAATCTCGTGTTTATTTTTCTAATAGTGTGTAGTGTTTGCATAGATGTTAGATTATTTGTAATCCTGAAATATTAGAATAAAGACATCATTGTTTAACTTGTAGTAGTTCTGTGTTTCCATATAGCGGACAGTTTAACACTCAGGTCAGATTCACCCCCGTTTGGCAATAGTGTGAATAAACAGAGATAAAAGGTTCTTTATTGATAATTAATAGCTCTGCTGATAACTTAGCCTGGGCCACTAGATTGGTGGATACCTGGATTTTAACAGCCGGTCTAGGAACCCTCCAGAGGTGAAACCACAATCCCTGGTAAGTAAGTAAATTAAAGCTACAATTATTCAACTAAGAACACTAAATTGATTTCACTTTTGATTTTGAATAGGTTAAATAACTAACTATAACTCCAGTTCTAGTTAATAATTTATTCATTATCTGCAGAATATTATTTTGCACAACACATCGCAACGCTGCCAGTTCTGTTAGCTCTACGCCTGCCGAAGACACAGACTTCCATCCCCGTAAACACGGGGATGGAACTAAGTGGTAAAGTAAATAATGATTCTTTTTTCAACCGTTGTGTATATTAGCTGTGACATATGAATCAAGATGCTATGACCAAAACAATTTGATTGACAGATGACCATTGATATATATGTTTGGCTGAATTTAGGAATACAAGCTGACATATAACTAACTGGCCTGCATAAGACAACAAAGAAAAAAAAAAACATAGATTTTTAGAAAGGTTTTTTTTTCTTGGGACAATATCGTCTGATAAAGAATACATTTATATACATGTTTAAGCCAGAATGATTTGACTTTTAAATCTGATTTCCCTACGACTTTAAGTAAAGGGCAGTCTTTATAGCAGTTGTTTTTTTTGTTTTTCTCAGGTCATCTAGCAGATAGGCATGTAGTCCTCACCTACAGTATGACACAGTATAGTGTGTTTTCAAGTCCTGCACCTGTGCAGCCACGCTGTTGTAAAGAGTGGACAAAATGTGTTTAGGTATGAGTGTTTTTTTCTATAGAATGTATAATAATGTCTTTGTTCCTACAGTGACTTCATCCAAACTTTCTCATCACTGCATTGAATCTGTCACTGGCTTTGCTCTGGATTTTTTGCAACAAAACTCAAATCCTCATTGATGCTACGTGACAGCTGTTGCAGATCATAAAGCCTCTGACTTCTGAAGGTCTTTGTGAGAGATGACAAGGAGTTTCTTTTTAACAAATAGAGCAAAACATTCTGCTATGCAGACAGAATCATCATTGCCAAAACTGTGATCCTTCTTTCTTACTGAAATTATATAAATCAGTTTTATTTTTAAAAAAATATCAGCACATAATAAATATTTCATTAAATCTTTTTTTTTTTTTTTTAAGTTCATTATCAACATACACAAACGGCAGAGAAAAGACTAGAATCTATGTTTGAGTTAAGTGATACTTTGCGAATGTTTGGTTCATTTTACTCAAATTACTTTACTTAAATTGGCTACACTTCAGCCTTGTAAAGCAAAAATTCAGAAAATTCTAAATACACGTCATATAGAAATGCAACTCAATTAAATGTGTTAAAGGGTCATTCAGTCATTGTTTTTCAATCAAATTCAGGAAACAAGCTCTAAGTCCATAACACTCACAGTAAAATTCACAGCTCTGAGCATCTTAAACGCTGTCAGTTTCCGCCCACAGTCCGGAGACAGAAGCTGTGAAGCTGTTGCTCCAAACTGCCTTCTTTATAATGATTTCTAACTAAAACACAAATAAAAATGAGAAACTGAATACAAACCACTTCATAAAAAATGCCTTTTTTCTGTAAATGTGTTTGTATGATTGCTGGTCTGTTTTTATTTCATTTATTTTTTTATAAAGGAATAATATATCAAAAACTGTCAAATATATTCCACACTGTCATAATTTGCATGAATGTCGAATTAATTTGTGCTCTCTATGGATGCATCCGTACTGTCTCTTTACCAGGGTGAAATGATTAGGATAAGGACAATTTTTCTCTGTTCCATATAAGATCAAAAATTGTCCTGTCCTGTCTGTCTGGCAGCTTGGAATTGACTGTGGTGAGTTGGGTCGGGTTGCCCTGCAGTGTCAGGGGCAGATTTTCCCTCAACAAGGAGAAGCAAACTTGCAAAACAATTCAGGTGGTGGTAACCTTGACTGGTACTTTAGTTCAATTGGTTGTCTTCCTTTTTAGCACTTGGTTTACATATATATATATATATATATATATATATATATATATATATATATATATATATATATATATATACATATATATCCACTATGAACCTGTCTACATCACAGAGATGGGGATCTGGAGTCAGCAAGTATTCTCTATGTCATGTATTTGTTCTGTTAAGCCATTTTGGTTTCACCTGTGCAGATTGGAGTCAAAGGGTTGAGTGGCTGGGCAGAAAAAACACCTGATGTAGAGACGATTTGATGACTCCAAATCCCTAATCTCTGCTACATCATTACATATTATGCAACTGTGCAGTTATAAATTATGTTTTTATTCCTTGACAACAGAAGTATCTGTCACTCACAGGGGGACACTGGTTTAATTTGTGGTTCTTTTGTCAAAAGAAAGAACAGTCAGTGAGCTCAATGTGAGACCAAGCTACTATTTAGATAACATCTGGAAAAGAAAATGGATAGAAAATTAAGAAAGGATGTTCAGCAACATTTTGCAGCTTGAAACTCTTCAAAAATGAAGGCCTGAATTACTGTATTTAATTACTGACTGACATGAATGATTTTTTAGGTAGTAAAATAAAATAGGGCTTGGATTTGTTTTGCTTTCTGAGGGCCCAACTGAACAATTAAACAAGCCTCTAGCAACCAAAAAGTAGGTTTTTATTATATGTTTGAATTCACCTTCAGCTTTGACACACATCCAAACCAAGCAGAGGAACAGACTGGATGTAGAGAACAGCCTGGGATCAGCTGTTTTTCACTCTGAAGTATCGGAGCTCATCAAAGCAGCTCAGGTGTCTTGATAAAAACAAAGCAACGCAAATTAACTCGGTCTGACTAATTTTTTTCCTAATTCATCAAGTTGAAATGTGATTATAGGGAAGCTACGTTTTTTTTTTTTTTAATTCAGGTTTATTTCAATTCCTTACAAACTTCCAGGCAACATATTTATGTTATTTTTATATTTGAGAAGGAAAGCATACATTTATAAAAATCAAATGGTCCAATGAAAAGATTCAGTAAAACAGTCTTTATTTCAGTTATTGTACGTTCCTCTTTTGGATAATTATCAATACTTTTGACTGAGAGGGGAACTCATGGTACAAAAAATTCCTGAGGAATGCTTCCATTACCTTGTTGAATCTATGCCACGAAGGATTAAGGCAGGTCTGAAGGCAAAAGGGGTCCAACCAGTACTAGCAAAGAGTCCTTAATGATCTGGCCAGTGAGTGTCACTTACAAAATGTACAATGTTTCAGGTTAAGAACAAAAAGTCCCAGTATTCGATGCGGAAAGACAGTTAGATTTAACAAAATGTTTATTTAAGATTGAACTGCAGAGATCAGAGTAGCTTTCTAAGGCAGGAACCTCTGCAGGGGGAGAACACAGGTTAGTGATCACGTCTATCTGGTAGCAGATGATAATGAGCATGAGTCACTGACCTAGTCTTAAAGTTCAGTCCAACTCAGAGGATGAGGTTTGGTCCATCTGGTCGGCTGCCAACAAGAGGCAGAGAGTAGGATAATTCAGAGGGCGAAGCCAAAGCACATGTCAGGGACATGCTCGGGAGTCAGAGCCAGGAGATCAAAGGTCCAAAGAGGTTCAGAAAGGAAATCCAGGACGGTGTCGGGAAACAGTTCCAGGTTCTGCACACAGACAGGCAGAATCTAGCGGGAGTCCAAAGACAGGTCAGGCAAACAGATCAGAATGGGGACAGGCAAGCTCAGAGATCCAGAGGCAAAACGGGTCAGAATCAGGCAATCAGAAATATCATATATATAATATCAATATAATAACGTCAAAATCGAATAATCTGGCACTGATGACTGGTTGAAGGCTGGTTGAAGGCATTTGGCCCAGAAAAAACAACAGGCTAAATAATTTTCTATGTGAATAAACCCTTTTTTTTCTTTAATCCTATAAATTAGCCCTTTCAAAATTTGTGTCCTTTGAGGTATTTGCAATAAAGTCAAGACGCCTAAATGAACTACCAAATTCTGCCAGGAAGATTATTCAAAAGCATGGCGGCGTTATGCAAAAAGCTTTTTTAATGGCTAAAAAGTTCATTTACACATGACTGGTGGTTAATAAATGAATTAATTAACTTGATATGCTTGGAGGTATTTCATAATTTATACAACCAAAAACATTATTAAAAAAACAGTGTTTTGCAGACATTGAGTGGGTTCTTCTTCATCCATTCATTCTGTTGTTGGGTTGCAGTCCACTACTGTCCTTTTAGAAGACAAAAAGTTAATGTTGTTATGCATAAATGATAAATTATGGATTAAGATTAAACAGTGATTCTCGGAGCAGGACATGGAGAACCAGTAAACCTCAATAAATAATTACATTGACCTTAATTACCTTCTTGCTGCGAGGGAGCAAAGAAAAAAAAGGTATTTATAAAACATTAGAAAGAGTGGAGAGTACAAAATGTCTCCTCAGCCACTCAGGCATTAGTTTTCTTGCTCCTGCTGAATCAGCTGTTGAGGCAAAGACATGAAGAGATAGTTTCTACCTTAAGTCCAAAATATGTCAGTTTTTTGCTGCAGTATTGCCCCAAATTTACAGTTTCTATCCACAGGAGAGTAGCAGAGTCCTCCATGTCATTTAAAATCTATCTTGCAGTTGTTACATCGATTGCCTGGGGAGATATATCAGTGTTAAAGTATTCTGTAGATTTATATAGAATGTATTTTACTTCTATTTGGTTCAGATTTAACTACACTTTGCTTTGAATAAGAAACAGGAAAATCAAAAATTATGGTATTTTCTCTTTTTAATGCTCCATAATGATGTGGTGGGCATTAAGATGACCTCACCATTCTGTTATAGGCTCTCTGCACCTATGTTAGGCCAATCATTTCTCTGCCAAGCTCTCGTCACACAGACGTAGCATTTACAGTACAGTTTTCTCCCAACCACCAAATGTGTGGCATCTGTGTTCTCTGCCTGGTAATGTTTCCAACGTGAGCATGTGCAAATGATCCAGGCTGCACAGAGCGAGAAAAGAAAACACTAACTGAAGCTCGTAGTGGATTCTGTTGTATAAAACAGCCACTCCTGGATGTTTACATTTAATAAGATATCTGATTATACATGAGTAGTGTAAGCAAACCTGTCATATAAAAATGTACAGGGACAGTTTCTGGCTCATATATAGAATGAAGATTCTGATGTAAAACAGCGGAGAAACTTCAGCAGGATGAAGTTTACTCTGCATCTCCACTAAATAACCGCTGCTGGCCCTTTAATAGCAGATGTTTACTTTTTATGAGCACAGCAGGGTGGCAATTCAAAATATACTTTCAGCTTCCCTTTTAGGTTTAACTTCAGGACAAATTAATTTATGTAAAAAAAAAAATCAGATTTGGATTACATTCTTTGAAAGATGATTTTTAATTCAGTTTATTGTGTTTTTTTTTTATTTAACAAATATTTTTTGACATACATTGCTGCGTTATTAGATTGATTTTGTGTGTAGTTTCTCTTTATTATAAAGAAGTTGCACCTTGTAAAAAAAAAAAAAAATATATGAAATTCTTCTAAGAACCAGGGTTCTTTGCTGGAGTTATTTTATCCCTTTTCATTTCCAGTCCATTTACCAGGATTAAAACAGATTAGCCAGGTAGAAATCTGCAACAGAACACATCTCCGGCTGGAAGTGATGACTTTTGTCTTACCCTGAATCTTCAGGTTGGAGCTTTTGTGGATGAAGCTGCTTGATTTTTCAGATTAGATTGTTTCATCTGGAATCATGCTTTAGTCATCCGAATTCAAAATCTCTGCTAGTTCTGCAACAAATATCACTGAAGGAAAGTCAGTATCAGTGAAATAAATGTAAAACCTGTCACAATTTTAGTTTTACAGCACTAGTAGCTATTTTTTGGACAGTAGGCTGACAGGAAAGAGGATATGAGAGAGAGGGAGAGACATGCAGCAAAGGACCACAGGTCAGATTTGAACCTAGGTCAGCCCCATTGAGGACTAAGGCCTCCATACATAGGTCATGTGCGCTAACCGCTGGGCCACCAAAGCACACCCAAAACCTGTCACAATTTTACCTCTTATCCTTTTCATCACATCTTGTTTGTAAAAGGTCCATAAAAGTTTAATGCATTCAGCTGCTTTCTTTACTTTGAAAAATCCTGTGTGTGATCCTTCAGCAGATCCAGTTAGCGATTAAGCAATCATCTCTGTCTTTCAGTCAGGAAATAAAGACTAATCAGTTAGAAGGAATTCATTATATTAACAAATTTGGAATGATTATTTAAATCATGAAGTTTGTGTCCAGCTTATCATGTCAGGTACGCTTCCTTTTCAATCATAGTCATTTGCACAAAGAGTAAAAATATAAATAAATGTAAACTGTCCACAGCAAAATGCATGTGTTTGTTTTTTGGTACCAACAAATCTGTCTATTTAAAAACGAGATTGTTAAAACTTGTTAGCAGATATAACTATGCAGCAACAGTTGCTCAGCAGGATTCCTTTTCAGCAGAGAAAAATAAGACCATCACCAGGGAAATGCAGTTTTATTCTGAGAGAGGTGGAGCAGTCATTTTGCAAACCACCTGCGCTCAACGTTTTATTCACCATAACACGTGACATAACAAACATGGCCAATTGGTTCTCAATTTGTACATCACTTCCTGTGGAAATAAAAGGACAATTTAGAGCATAAATCTTAACCTAACTCATGGGACACAAGGGCTGGGTTTATACAGGAAGTGGAAAATGTTGAGTGCAAAGTGTTTAATGACTAAGTCTTGTAAAGCTTGAGGTACATTTTTAGTTAGAGGGCACTATT
Source organism: Cyprinodon tularosa (assembly GCF_016077235.1). Lineage (NCBI taxonomy): Eukaryota > Metazoa > Chordata > Actinopteri > Cyprinodontiformes > Cyprinodontidae > Cyprinodon > Cyprinodon tularosa. The sequence continues at coordinate 628,339 of NW_024038814.1, forward strand.
GCTCGTCTTCAACTGGTTCAAAATGCTGCTGCACGTCTTTTAACTGGCACACTTAAGTACAAGCACATTTCACCTATTTTAGCTTCACTCCACTGGCTGCCCATCCATCTTAGGATTCATTTTAAAATTCTTTTATTTACTTTTAAAGCCTTGAATGGCCTTGCCCCAATTTACCTCTCTGAGCCGCTGCACCCCTACACTCCCAGCCGATCTCTCAGGTCAGCTGATCAGCTGCTCCTGACAGTGCCTAAAGCGAGGCTTAAGCTCAGAGGGGATCGAGCGTTTTCTGTTGCAGCTCCAAAACTTTGGAATGGATTGCTGCTGCACATTAGACAGGCCACCTCTCTGTCTCATTTTAAAACTCTTCTTAAAACCCACCTCTTTTCTTTGGCTTTTGACACCATGCCACCGTGTTGATTTTATGTATACACATGCATATTTTTATCCTGTGCGGGCAGTGCTTTTATTTTATTTTATTTTATTTACTTTTATTTATTTTAGTTATTTTATCTTTTTTGTGCAGCACTTTGGAAACCTTGTGTTTATTTAAATCGTGCTATATAAATAAAGTGGATTGGATTGGATTGGATATTGATTATGAGCAGATTAGCTCAACATTATATGCAGAAAAAATCACTCAGTTGTATTTTAGAACCAGTATAAAAAACAAATATGTGAGAAATTTTAAATATTTTGAAAAAAGCTTGGCTCGTCACAACCACAATTGAGCATTTTTCCTTTTGATAAACTTTACATGCACAAGTGCACTATCACAAACAACTACAGGTGCTTGGTTCCAGGTACTTAGAGATTCACTTTCATACAGAAAGCCCATATTCTTATCTTAACTACCACAGTATACATGTCAGTATACATGTCAGAATAATACTAATAATACTATAAAACTACTTATACGTATTGTATACGTATCTCTAATACTATATCCATTGGTTGTGCTGTTCTTTTTACATCTCTTTGCAGGTGATGAAGCAGACAGAAGACGTTTTATCGTTATCTCCCTTTTATCTCCTCTTTCTTTCATATTTTCTCCTTTTTCTTGTTTTCCCTTTCCTGTCCTACCTTCCCATTGCAGTGTCCATATAATCTGTCATACTCCCTGCATGAATTATAATAAAGCTATTTACATGCTTAAATCAAGCAGCACACTGTGGCGATAGCCGTACTGCTCCACTTGTAAAAGTAAAATCTGTTGGGCTATTTTTTGGCATCAAGACAATTATTCTTATCACACATGGCCAGACAGGACACTGAGAAAAATAAATAAATATTTTTGTCTGAGTTTGTGACTAATAAGGATTTTGCTCACCAAAGTATGTAGCATTTTTTAGTTTTAGCTTTCTTTGGCTCATTCATCAATCCTTCCCTGTAGGCCTGTAGCAGCCCACAAGGCTTAAAGGTTACAGATAAACATGCTGCACCTGATCCTCTCCTGTGGCGTCAATCACATTGTGCACACAGGCATGCTGCGTGTGAGGCCATGAATTCTACAGGGCTAAGAAGAGGAGGGTTGTTTCTTTTCTTTTTCATTGCATGATTGTGTAGATCAAGTGATTTAAAAATTATTATGGTCCATAAATCCTTAATTTATAAAATAAAGATGCTCTGAATACGGTTATTGCTACTGCCGAAATTGCAGAAATTAAATGTAAACTTTCTTAATAACCAAGCATGAATTTAATCTTCCCTGAAGTCATTTCTAGCCAAACTAAACATTACTTTTAAAGCAGAAGAAGTATTACAAGCAGATTTAATATCCTGTGTAAGTATGCATAGGCATGTGTGGATAAAAATAGCAGCAGCTGCTTTTTAATGCAGATTGATTGTCTGTGCTGCTTGACGCCACTGCAGTATTTCTCCCCCCTGCAACATAATAATAGGAAAGACAAATTACATTTTGCATTGTATTCTTTTGATATTTTTCAATCAAATCTTCATTTCTGCTTTCATATATGGTGCTAATGGGAATCATTAACTCTTATTGCAAGATTTAAAGGATATTGTACATTATAGGAAAGGGTGGTGAAAATGTCAATTGGCCTACCAGTCTTTTTTCACACAGGGGTGCTGCATATATTCTCCAAATGCATAATCTGAAAAAGTATTTCTGCTGAGGGAGCAGCTGGTTCAGCTTATTCATGGAATACAGCAACTTTTCATGAGGTGGTTTGCTTAAAAAACTGGTTTACTTACAAGGCAGAGGAATAAAACTGTAAAAACAGCTCAAAAGTAACAAGGTGCTCCTTTTCCAGTCCTTTCCAATGACATCCACATGTTAGAGCTTTAGCAAATATTTTTGTTTGTTTTTTAGACCAATGGCTAAGAAATAAATTCACACACAATAGATTCAAATTTTGAAATCAAGAAGAATACATATACTGGTCAAATTTGGCAGTTTAGGTGATTACAGATAAAACAGTTAAAATCCTAACTCTCAGTTTTAATGGTGAAATTGATGTTAGAATTTTGTGAAACAGACCATATGATGTTAGCCTGAGGAGGCACTGAATGATCCAGGACACACAGCAGGCAATTAGCACATATCTCCCCTAATCTCTTTGCACCATGCCTGCGGTTTAACACTCATCTCAGAGGCAGAATGTTTATGATTCATAGGATTGCTTTGTGGTTTACCAGTCAGCTGTCAGGCGGGAATGGTTTCCACAGAATAAATTCAGACACTCCGTTTGGAAGGCATCAGTCTCCGAGGCGACACCTTCATTAGGCGATCATTTGGTTAATTAAGTCAATTTGCTTGAAGAAAGGATTCGTAAATGAGCTAATCAAGGTCATTCACCCACAGCTACTCTCACTTAATAGCAGATTTTCAACCAAATAAAACTTTGCTGCTGCCTCATGGGGGTAAATAAAGCTAAAAAAAATAAAGAAAATCAGCCTCAAGTCTGATGCATCTTACAATAATGAACTTTAGCAAAACAGAGACTGTGAAAAATACATTCATTAACTCAAACACAGCAGAGAGGTCAAGTTTACTTGCTAAAGCTAATTTGTTTTTTTCTTTTCCAGTTTTTATTGTCAGTACACTGACACAAATACAGAGCAATGAAATGAACTACACAAAACTGCTGAACAATTTTCTTGGCTCACTTTTCTCGATATGTCTGGAGGGAGAAAGTATACATAAGGTATTAAAGTGTTTCAGAGTTTAGTTCATGAGCTGCAGGTTGTCTGTGCTAATGGGGATTAAAATGATGGCGTTCACTCTGTCGCCAAAGGATATGGAAAATTACATTCATTTATTCACTTCTTTGATTTGCTATGTGATCCTTTTTTAAATTTAAGTATTTGGCCATAGCAATAACCTACAATGGAGTGCATTTCCTTTAACATAAAACCAAATTAAAGCTTTTTTTAGCCTGTTTCTTTTAAATAGTCATTACACTGTCACAAGTACAGCACAATGAAACCTACTGTCTGCATTTAACCCATCCCCTTGGGGAGCAGTTGGCTGCCATTGTGCAGCGCCAGGGGAGCATTGTGGGGTTAAGGGTCTTTTGCTCAGGAACCCAGAGTGGCAGTCTGTGGAAGTGGGGTTCGAACTCAGAACTTCAGGATTCCAAGTTCTATGCCCTAACCACTCCCCACTTTGTTAAGAGTGTTAGAAGTTTAAATATTTACATTTTCATCAATGAAAATAAGATTTTTTTCTGGGTGAAAAGCTGAGTAAAATTAGAACAGTATAAGCAGAGTAAAAGAAAATAAAGAAAACAATATCATACAAGCAGGTAGTAAAACAAATAAAACAGTTGGATTACAACCTTAAACTAATATTACCTAAATTAGCAGTTTAACTTCAACAGTCAAAGGCAGCTCTAAACAAATAGGTTTTTAACTTTGACTTAAAGAACTCAGGCTTTCAGCACTTTTACAGTCATTTTGCACCAGATAAATGGTGTCTAGGAACTAAACACTGCTTCTCCATGTTTGGTTCTGGTTCTGGGTGGACATAATCGTCTGGAACTAGAAGACCTCAGTGGTCTGGGAGGTTGATACACTGACAACACATCTGTTATGTATTAAGGTGCTGATCCATTCAGTGATTTATAGACTAAGGAAGGATTTTAAAGTCTAATCTCTGAGCTACCGGGAGCTAGTGATGGGCAAGTGAAGCCTCATGAAGCAATGAAGCTTTCCAAGGCAAAGTGTTGAAAAAAGTTCATTACTCGATGCTTCATTCATCACTCACTAGTGACATCTGCTGGTGAAACTGTAACAGCCTTGTTACTCAGTTGGATCATACTTCCAAATATTAGGAAATGCAATATTGTCACAAAGTTTTCATCAAACTCATGTTTAGTAAGAGGAGAATCCTATTTAATTATCATGTTTTAATGATTAAAATGATTTGTAGCCAATCTAATCCTTGACCATCAGTGGTGGTGTTAGGTTTTCTTTTATGTCATGGACTTATTAGACAATGAAGATATGTGTTACTTTAATGTATTGAGAACTGAGTGACTGTTGCTGCAGACTCTGTATACTTTGAGCTTGAAACTTGCTTCCTTAAAGACAGAATTTGTTTAAAATCATCTCTTCCTAGGAGTTCTTTCTGATTCTTAATATTAAGTTTGCCTCTTCTAATGGCTTTTAGTCTGGTTTTGATGTGTGATTCTGATGCATCTCCTGATTAAACAAAAGAAAATATAGAAATTTCTGGATTTTAGGTTTAATTGTTTTTATTTAGGAATGGGATTTTTTTCACTGTTTCAGGTTTTACACGGTTTCTTCGTCGGCAGATGACCTCCCCCGCCTTGGAAAAAACTCGTTCACACGGCACTGATGATGCAGGTGAACAGAGGAACTTCAGTGCCATACAGTACAAGTGGGGATGCACATGTTTCTGTGTATGCCAATACACCAATGGATCTTCATGTCTCCTTAGGTTCTTTTCAGCAAGGTATCGCTCCACTTCAACGATGGCATCTGCTGTGGCATTGGAGCTATGCCTCTTCTGGTCCACTGTAGTATCTAAAAGAGACCACAGTTCACCTATAAATAAAAACAAAAGATCATTACAGATAATACACAACTCCAAGAGCTGAAATACAGTAGTACAAATGTCACAAGAAAATGTCAAAATATATAAAAACTCACAGGATCTGCTAGCGCCTTCTCCTGCATCTCCTGATTCCTGTAGCTGGACTCCTTCATTACTTGCAATCAGTGTCGAACATTCTGCTTTCAGCCGCCTTACCGCCTCTTGTGCTTTGCTTTGACTGAGAAAACCAAGAGTTTTGAACCTAGGGTCCAGCAATGTGGCCATTGTCATGACACTTAATGATTCAATATTTGAGACTTGTTCTTTGACACGCCTCAATAGGTTTTCAGACAGAAGTCTTGCAACATCATTTTTGATATTTGCCATCTTTGTAAGCACTGCATGGTGCAGCATGTTCATTAAAGGTATAACCTTGGATATTGACACTCTTTTCTCTTCAGAGAGCTCTGAAGTTGCTTGGAAAAATGGGAACAACACGGGTAAGGATTCCTCAATTATCTCATAATCCTGAGAAGTCAAAGGAATTATATCAGTTTTGAGTGTTGTGAGGGCTGCGGCCACAGGTTCTTTTTGTTGAAACAGACGTTCCAACATTAGGTAAGTGCTGTTCCAGCGTGTCTCCACATCGATTAGGAGCTTTTGTGATTGTCTTCCCATCTGTATTTGAGTCCCTTCTAGCCTTTCTTTACCTGTGGTGCTTGAGTGGAAATATGCCACAATTCTTTTAGCCTTTGCGCGGATGTCACAGAGGTCAGGGATCTGGTCAAATGATTTTCGGACTAATAAATTCAGTCCATGAGCAATGCAGATGGAGTGCCTGATCTTTAATGCCTTAGCACATGCAATCATGTTAGCAGCTGCATCAGTCACCAGACAGTTCACCTTATCAGTAATTCCCCACTCCGCCATGTGATTATGCACTACCCTGGCCAGACTGTCAGATGTGTGAGTGGAAGGGAAATGCTCCACTCCAATTAATACAATGCTCAGTTTGTCATTGGGATCAATGAAGTGGCATGTTACGGCCAGGTATGCCTCCATATTCATGGACGTCCACATATCTGCTGTCAGGCTGACGGCAGTCACCTTTTGGATGTCTTCTTTGGCCTTTTCTTTTGTTTTGTAAAAATTTATCTTCCACCATCTTTTTTAATGCCTAAAATAAAAAGCAAAATTATTCATTTTAATAACTGAAATGATTTCAAATTACCACATTAGCTGTTATTGTTTACACATATAAACCTTTCTAGTAGGAAGAACATAGGTTGGATCCAGCAAATGAATGAGCTCTCTGAAGCCCTCATCCTCCACCACTGAAAAAGGTTGGGAATCCTTTACAATCAGATTTGCCACAGCCTCATCTAGCACCTGCTTCCTGGAACCTGCAAGACGCATAAATATAAAACAATTTAATTGACACAATAATATACTGATAGATATAAATATGAATGAAATAATTTACAAAACATAAGACAATGTCATACTCTGGCTGGTGTCTCCTGTGTCTGAAGTGTGCTTATTTTCATGCATGGCCCTGTAATGCCTAATCATTGATGATGTGTTGTTGTTGTAGACCAACACCCTGGGCCTGTTTCAGAAAGGAGGTTAAGTGAAAACTCTGAGTTTGTTAACCCTGAAATGAGGGAAACTCTGGGTTTTCTGTTTCAGAAAGGGAGGTAAGTTAAACCTGAGAAAGCAGAGTAAGTCAAGCCGGTTTCTGAAAGAGAGGTAACTTATACTCAGAGTCAGTTACCATGGGAATTTACTCTGTGAACCTAACCTGGTCCGGAGCAGGTTTTCTTCAGAAAATCCAGAGTTTATTTTGGTCTCCTCCCCTTTTTTAAAGAGGAAGTGGTGTTTAAACACCTCATTGATTCTTTGGGGACATACAGTATTCATTGCACACATTTCAGTCACGTAGAGCGCATTAAAGGGAATGAAATGGCATGTCCTTTTATGGATGATCCTGTTTGTAAAGCCAGGTAGCTACTCTACCCCCATGATGTGCTCAAGGCTTACCTGCTTGAAGTATGTTTTTATATTTCATTTTCAGCTGCTGCCATGTTCTTTTGATGCCTGCAGGATTGCACCTATCCATGAAAACTAAATTAGGTTTAATAAAATACTGTTCTTCCAGTTTCACCTCTGATATTATAACAGTTGGGTAAGTTACTCTAAAATAGTTCTTAATTACTAGCTACAAATTTTATCTTCAACAAGTCTAATTAGATTAATGTAATAATTACTGTCTCTAGAAAGTATTGGTCTACTTACTAATTTGTTTTACTTACTTATTAATTACTTTCTAAATCCCAAATCAACCTCAACCACTTGAACAATACAAGGAGAGACAAGAAACTGCACTTCTAATGCTTTCAAATAAACAATATTCAATCTCATGAATTAATCTTAAATTGACAAAAGTGTGTAACTAGAGGGAGAAAGTTCAAATCAAAATATACCTTTTAAAAATTTTATATTAAATCCACTATTTTTTAATAGTCTTTAATTTAATTACAGTATTTATATGACTTAAGTAACTTAATTCATTACACCCAACACTGTATAAAAGTAATTAAAATGTAAACTTACGCATTGACTCTAGCAGCTATTTTCACCCAAGCTAACTCTCTCTCCTTCGCCGCTGCAGCCGTGTTGCTTTTTTTTTAAAATACATGTTCAAATTCTGCATATGCTTGCATAAGCACATCCAGTTCTGCTGGTGAGAAATATGCACACCTTTTTTTGTCTGACGCTGTTGCCATGGTGACTCGTAATATCTGTGCTCCATTGATAATGGCTTTTTATAGTTGTGGTGCACGCACTTAACTCAGAGTCAGTCAATTTAGAGTTGATTGAACTAACTCATTTCAGCTGTTCTGAAACCCAAAACTCAAGAGTTTCCAATCTCAGGATAAGTCAACTCAGAGTTCAAGTTTTAATTCAGAGTTGGTTGAACTTCCTTATTGAAACAGGCCCCCTGTCACACAGCAAACATTTCACCTGAAATAAAAGGATGTGGAAGTTAACACAACGTTGCTATTAATGAGGAAAATGTAGTCAGATCTTGGGTAAACATTTTACAAACCTTATTGTGATCTGTCATCTCATAATACTCCCACATATGAGAGGTTTTTCTCTTTTTTGACGGCTCCATTTCAACCACTGCTGATGGAAACTATTCTGCTGATACCAAACCACCTACTACAACCCACGAAGCAACAGGATTCATCGCGCTTTTATTTTGAAAACCGACACGCAAAATGAAGCAGTCACGTGACCAATGCAATTGAGGCCTCGTTTTTTGGCAGTCACGTGGTTTTCAACAAGACAACACAGGCCTCGAAGCGGGGCTTCATTGACACGCCCCCTTATTACTCTGTACAAGCCTCGAAGCCTGGCTTCAGATAGCCCATCACTACAGGGAGCCAGTGGAAGGACTTCAGACCCCGGCTGATTTGTTCAACTTTCAGCAGCGTTTTGGATCAGCTTCAGCTATCTGATGGACTTTTTAGACAAACCAATGAAGATACAGTAGCAGATATCAATACTAGTATAAATAAAAGCATGAATGAGTTTTTCTAGATCCTGCTTGGACATTAGTTCTTTAATCGTGGAGATGTTCTCAAGATGATAAAAAGGCTGACTTAGTAATTGCCTATATTTACCTCTGAAGCTTCAGGTTTCATTACCTCTTAACGCCAAGATTTCCTCCATAATCAGTGGTTTCTAGCTTTGCTGAAGCTGTGAGCTAGCTCAGGATCTCTCCTCCTTTGATCCAAAGGTTATGACCTTAGTTTTGTTCTTATTCAGTTGGAGAAAATTATAGCACATCCACATATTGATCTGTTCTAAGCATCTAGGCAGTATTCTGATGGGTTCATAGTCACCTGGTGCCATTATGATGTAAAGCTGTGTGTCGTCAGCATAGTTATAGTAACTAATCTTGTTGTTTGCTATAATCTGAGCTATGAGGTTAATGTAAATATTAAATAGGAGGGGCCACAGAATGGAGCCTTGAGGAACCCTGCATGTGATTTTTCTGGTCCTTGATTGAAAGTTCCCTACTTACACATTGAAGTCCCTGCCCTTCAGGTAGAATTTAATCAGTCCAGTGCGGGACAAGACCTGGTTTTCCAAACACCTTCATAAAATCAAGTAATCAACAGTATCAAACACCGCACTGAGGTCCAATAATACCAGCACAGTGGTTCTTCCATAGTCTGACTTTAAACAGATGTCATTGAACGCCTTAATCAGGGCAGTCTCTGTACTGTGGTTGGCATGGAAACCCGACTGGAAGACATAAAAGCAGCTGGTCATTTTTTAGAAAGAATTTAACAGTTGAAATATTTTGTTTTGATAATCTTAATGATGAAGGGGAGGTTTGAGACGGGTCTGTAGTTCCGAAGGACCAATTTGTCCAAGCTTCTCTTTTTCAACAATGGTTTGATAATTACTTGTTTTTAAAGCTCGGGGGATACCGACATGAGGGATGTGTTTATGATTTGAATTAAATCAGATTCTAAAACAAACAAAACCTTCTTAATAAAACCTGTGGGTAAAAAAACGAGACAGAAGGAGGAGGAGCTTAGCTGTTGAACAGCTTCTTCTAAACTTCAAAACAAAGTTTATTCTAATTGGTGACAGTATTGGTGCTGAAGTTGGCGTTGATGTGTAAACTGTTTTTCTCATACCTCCTATTTTCCCACAGAAAAAGTTTTCAAAGTAATTGCAGGCCTTTTTAGATTGGAGTTCATCAGCCACAGAGATTGGATAGTTTGTTAACCTGTCGACTGTGGCTAAAAAGGTACGAGCAATGTTAATGATTTTGTTGATAATATCATAGAAGAAAGATCATCTTGTATTTTTTAGTTTAAAATTATATCTATGAAGTTTCTCTTTATAGATTTCATACCATACTTAAAGTCAATTATTTCCCCTCCTTACACTGGAAAAAATCTAAATCTAGATAAGTAATTTCTTCCTAAAATAAGTGCATTTATTCTTGAATGTAGAAGGTAAAAGAGAAACTTTGCCAATGGAACAAGACAACTTACACCTAAAATAAAAAACACAATTGCAATGTCTTATTTCAAGTGCATTGTATCCAAGTATCTTATTTTAAGAGTAAATACTCATTATATTGGCAAATTATCTTACTTACAGTACCTACGCAAATTAAGGTTAAATACACTTGAATAAAGAATTTTTTTCTTATTTCTAGATCGTTTTTCCAGTGTAGTCCGGCTTTTCAGCACTCCTCCTTTTTTTTTTTCCTTGCTGGAGCATTTCTCCACGGACATTTCGTCTTTCCATAGACAACTTTCACTTTAACTGGAGCAATGGAATCAACGCTGTCTGCAGCTTTAGAATAGTAAATATTAACCAGCTTATCTAATGAGTGTAAGCGGAAATAAGGGGATAAACCTGGGTAAAGTTTTCAGTTGTACTGTCCTAGGTAACACATTTTCTTATAAAAACACTTTTGGTAATTATATCAGTTGAAAAAAAGGATTCAAAGTAAATATAAAAATATGGCAAAAGGCATGTCATATCCTACAGTGGCTGTCATATCCTACACAAGGACATGCTTGGGAAAGAGGGAGTGATAGAACAGTGTGGGGTCCTCTAACTATGCCATCGACTAATTATGCACCTTGGCCCGTTGGTCAAACGGACATCCCGAGGACCGGGTCCTCTGCTGTTGGCATTGCTACACATGTAGGTGTCAGAGTTTTTTTTTCTAAGACCTTTTTTTCCTACAGTAAAAAAAAAAAAAAAAAATCATCTCAGTCAAAACTCATAAAGAACACGGTATTGAAATATCTGACCCTACAGGTTGGGGCAGGAAACCAGCCTGCTGCAAGTTTTTAAACACCTCCACCATTATTTGGTAAAGAAGACAGAAGACAATAAAAATGTTTATAAAATGACATTTAGTATGTTTCAAATTGGGATTATGTGAGATATAAATCACTAACAGTTTCCTGTGATAGAAGAATGTTTCTGTGATGGACTGCATCAGGCCTGACTGTGCCTCTCGTTCAGCTTAAGATAGACATCAAATCCCCTAAATGACCCAGCAAGGAGAAGAGGGTACAAGCAATGGGACAATGGATTAGATTAAACATAAACAAGCATCTGAATCATAATGAAATACTGGATGCATTCGCACATATAAAAACCACTGTGTATGTGCAGGGTTTGTCGTTTCTAGTGATATCTTAATATCATTAAGAGTGAAATCTGCAGTGAGCTGGTCGGGATTGAATGTGACAAAAATGGTTAATGTGATCTAGAACCTTTTCCAATGGAGCATTAAATAAACACCTTATCTGTAACTAACACAACAAAATAAATGAATAATTTAATCCTCAACAGAATCTAAAGCCCCCCGCAAAAAACAAACACCGTATCAGATACACTAGGAACTGCCAAGGAGCTTAGGATTCCAAGCACAATACCCCAACCTCATCCTTACCATTTGAGCTAGCCAGCCGCATAAGATATAAGTAATTTATTTGAAGGGTATAAGTAATTTAAACTTTACATTTTATTTTATGATAATGTAAATAACAGATCTTTGTGTGTTGAAAAAGTCTTTTAACATTATTTTAGTGTCTTTTAGATCCCCATCTATACTTATCTTTTCCTTCGTAAACAAACTTCATTCTAGATCTGATGGGTGTGAAAAACTTAAAACTTTCTTGTTCTGAACTTGAAAGTTTTAGAGAATCACAGGTTCATGATGTGTAAATCATTGCACCCTGGACAAAGGGATATTCTAAACAGAGCTTTGTTAAAAACAAAATGTAACCTAAATAACCGATAGGTTCTTGATGTACCGGTATAGTTCTAATCACATTTCAGCACCAGGAGCCACCATGTCTTCACCGGTTTATTAAAGTCCAGTGTTTATTTCAGGCCATACATGAAAATTCAGATACAATTTTCAGAAATTCTATGGTCTAATGAAAAAAAAAAAAAAAACATATAAAAAAAAATCAACATTAAAAGCAAACAAACATGGAAATTTGAAAAAACATTTTTAAACTTGCTGAACGGCCAAAAAAAAAATCCCAGACAAATCAAACCCAACTGACAGGAGATGATGTGGTAAGCAGATAGAAAGTGATGTAACTTTAAAACAAAACTTTATAACGAGAGAAACAATATTAAACTATTATAGTCATACTTGCATCAGAAACTCTATAGCCAATCTAATACATAGAAGAGGGAATGGAAAATAACTTTTCTTTAATGTCGGGAAACCAATTTAAAGAAGAAGAAAATAAAAACTAAACAATCTATGTACATCCATGAAAAATATGAAACAAAGGAAAGGTTAGCGAATATGAAGATGGTATTAGTAGCTTTACATTCATCCAGCTGCAAAAAAATACATTTAAAGATCCAAATATAGGAAAAAGACGGAGAAGGTTCACAGAATGTCTAAAGATAAAAACAAAAACCCAGCATTTAGGAACTTTTCATAAAGATGCCCCAGTTTGGTTAATTCAATCACACCTTTTAAAATATGAACTCTTTTGAATCAGCATCCAGAGATGTCTTTGGTTTTGTTGCGTCTCTGAAAACGAGTGTCTGCGGGGTCGAACCCTTGTTCGTTTGCCCCAAACAGAGCCCAACTGGGGGTCTTAGCGATGTAATCTAAGGCTGAGAAGCTCTGCTGCCCTCCGCTGTCATCGTGAGCTTTGACCAGCTCCTGGAAACGGTCGTAGTCGATCCACGTCCACCACTCACCATTCACCTTGAACTGGAAAGACGGGGAAGAGAATTCAGTATCAGCAATGCGGATCTTTCATAGGGCTATTTTAACACAAAATTTTCACATTGTAAAAGCATACATACTTATTTGTTATACCCCTATTTTGTTGTTACAGCTTTAAACTTCAAAACAATCCACTAAGATTTCATGTACTGTATGTAAAGTTAAATTTATGCTAACTTAGATATGTTATACTGGCCGGGCAACTATAGTTTCTGTTATATTGCAAGTTTGATTAAAGCAGACAGACGTTTTAGGTAATCTAGGAGCTGCAAGTGAACTATAGTTAACACAAAACACCTCGGCAGCTACACATGAATGCTAAATGATAAAACGAACTGAAACTATTTATCAGGATAAGACAAAATAAAAATAATATGCCGCACATAATTCAGAAGAACTTTAACCTAGATTTTCATACACAAAATAGCCATTGCTAGGGGAACCACTGCAGGGATTGGGACGCAAACTCCCAATGTCTTTATTTGGTGACATAAAAGGCTGCTCTGTTTATCTGCACATTACAATTACAAGGACATTTGATTTGAATTGGCATGAATATTAATACAACCAAAATGCATGCACACATAAAAATGTCTGCAATCTATTTCTGCCTAAAATGATAGTTAGGTTGTTTGTATGAGTTTGAAATGGATGGTCAAATGTAGTTTTTACAGAGACTTAGTTTTTGTCAAGGAAAAAACAGACCTATATGCTACTTATACACTTGGAATTCCTGTTATGCTGTGCATCTATCCTGACATTGTATTAATTTCTGTTCCAGACTGAAGATACACCGACCACCAACAACCACCCAGAAACAATGACAGGCCAGCTATACAAGCTTCCTTAATTGCCCACACCAAATACAAAGCTGACTCTCAGGACAAGAAAACTATGCCTTTTTCACCTTAAATACTGTACCTTTATATACCATGTGAACTAGCGGGCAGGAAACTCAGTTGGAGATTTTTTTTTTTTTTAAACAACATTGATCTCAATTCTATTTATTTTATTATTCTATGTGAACTAGCTTTAAACAGCCAGCACTTGTGTAAAGTTCATAAGACATTTTATTTAATTTATTTGTTTCCTTTGTCAGGTGTATTTTATTTGTTTTAATGTTCAAAATAAATATGCAAATATTTTTAGAACATCTTCCATGTCTGCATGTGTTCCTTGAAATTGTGTTTTTTTTTTATCAAAAAGATGAGAGAAAATGTTGAAATGCGTAATCATTTTAGGAAATGTTAAATATTATCTGCTGACAAAAAAGTAAAAGGATAAAATTATGTCCTGACTAAAACTAGAATAAAATGTTGACAGTTTTTCTTGACTAAAACTATACGAATAAAATTATGTTTTCTTGGACTAAAATAAAGACTAAAATGCTCTGGCTTATAGTCGACTAAAACTAGACTAAATAAAAATGGGATGATGTCGACTAAATATGATAAAAACTAAAAAGCGATTCTGAAACTGGACTAAAACTAAAACTAAATTTAAAAATGGCTGCTAAAATTAACACTACCATAAAGAATACATTATGAATGGAATATCTTCAGAACAGCTCCAAATGACACAAAACTAATATGGGTGAGTAGAACATGGTGTAATAACATAAAATCAAGGGCCCAATTAAAAAAAAACGGTGTTCCCCTTTAATTTTGATAAGGACTTCCCATTTAAAACCCATGTCAAAGAGCTTTCTAGAATTGTTTTCTTTCAAATACAGAATATCGCAACAACTAAAAAGGCTGATCCAAAATGCGACCAGTTTTGATAACAATAAAAAAGAGAGGTATTAGTTATCTTATCTTAGCTTCCCTTAATCGGCTTACTGTTTAAAATTGTCCTTCTCACAAAACAAAACCCCAAATAAACAAGCTTAATCTTATATCACAGATCTGATTGTTCCATATGTTACGAACAGTGTCGGGCACGTTACTTTGAAAAAGTTATTAGTTATAGTTACTAGTTACTTTTCCCAAAAAGTAACTGAGTTACTAACTGAGTTACTCCACAATAAAAGTAACTAGTTCCAAGTAAAAGTAACTATCCCGTTACTTTTGCATTTCTCGACCCCGTAACCCTCACCACCCAGCCCCCACCTTCTCTCCTTGTGTTTCAAAAGCCAGCTGAATAGAGCGGACGACAAAGACAAGTACCTGCAGAGAGTTTTGCATTTATTGCAACTCAACATAAATGACATCGGGGGGGGAAACGCTATCTCATGGGCCTATAAACCCCTTCAGATAACGTTCCCCCTGCTTAACATGGGGGGAACGGTATCTGATGCGGTGTAAATATCATCAGGCTGCATTACCTCTACTCATGGGTGTGAACTTTTTTAACAGTTTAACTGTTGGGCTCTTTTTGGCATCAAGACAATTATTCTTATTGCCACATTGCCAGAGAGGAAACTGTAAAAAAAAAAAAATTGTTTTATGTCCTACCCTGCTAAAATAATAATAAAAAAGTTAAAGTAACTAAATATGATTAAGGAAAAGCCGAAAACTGTTGAATTATTTTTTCAGAGTATGTAGAACCTACAGCCAGGCTTGACTTATGTGGGCGGAGTTTATAGTTCCCGCCCACATAGTTTAGAATTCTGATGACATCATTACAGACATCAGAATACTACCAAGCATTCAATTTCCGGAATTCTCCTGTAACGTGTGCATCTCTTGAGTTAACTCCTTGTAATTAGAAAAGTAAAGACTTTTCCACAGAACAAATCTGCCCGGTTATCAGAAAAAGAAGCTTTTAGTTTAAAACAAAGCTTTGTGTTTTAATCCAACCAACAATTTTATTGTTTTCCTTAGGAGGCTGACTTGAATCAGCAACTAAGGCTGGAATTGACCAATTCGTCCTTTTTCATTTGCAAATCAGGTGAATTAAACGTTATAGCCGCCATGTCAACCATATCTAAATCAGGTAATACTATGGGAGTTACATCTGGTAGCACAGCTACAAACCCTTCTGGAAATGTGACTTGGGCTCAAGTTCTTACAAGTAAGAAAAAGCCAGAAAATGCTCCAAAAATAGCAGCGGGACCCACTTTGAGTCAAGTTTGTGCTTCTAAGCCTGTGGTGAAGCCATTGCAACCAGCCCCAGCTCGTGTTGAGGGACCAGCTAAAGCTGCAAAGCCTGAAAATCCAGGAAGAAATCCACTTTTACAACTCCAAAGTGAGAAAGCTGTTCATGGAGGACATGGAGCTTACAACAAGACCGGACGTAATATGATTTCTAAGATTGAGTTTCACAGAGCCTTAAGCTCCAGAGACTGGATGATCACAGAACTTCAACATCAAAACAGGAGTTTAGCCCAACATACCAATGATCTCACTGCTGAGCTCAACAAATTAGAGGAAGCTCGTCAACATACCAACGAGAAAGCTAGGCAGCTGGAGTCTGAGCTAACTCCTAAAAGGAAAAAGGGTCAGAAGGCTGGGATCTGTTTAAGCTCAAAAGATTTGAGGATCATAGCTTCGCTACAAGAAATCATCAAGTTATCAGCAACAATTAAGAAAAATGTTGCTGTGTCTTTGGATGCAGGGTTTGGATATACCGATGAGAAAGCTAGGCAGCTGGAGTCGGAGATAACTGCTGAAAGGAAAAAGGTGCAGGAAGCAGAGACCTACTTACGCTCAAAAGATGAGATGATCACAGCACTGCAACAAGAAATCATCAAGTTATCAGAAACAACTAAGAAAAATGTTGCTGTGCCTCAGAAAATGGATGCAGGGTTTGGATATACCGATGAGAAAGCTAGGCAGCTGGAGTCGGAGCTAACTGCTGAAAGGAAAAAGGTGCAGGAAGCAGAGACCTACTTACGCTCAAAAGATGAGATGATCACAGCACTGCAACAAGAAAACATCAAGTTATCAGCAACAATCCAAAGTTTTGTTGCCTTGCCTCAGAAAATGGAGACAGCGCGTCAGAATACCCACGAAAAAACTAGGCAGCTGGAATCTGAGCTAACTGCTCAAAGAAAAAAGGACCAGGAAAATGAAATCTACTTAAAATCTAAAGATGAGAAGATCGCAGCACTTCAACAAGAAAATATTAAATTATTAGAAATCTGCCAGAGACAAGCTGCTGATCTTCACAACATGGAGGCAGTGTGTAAAAATGCCAACGAGAAAGCCTGGCAGCTGGAGTCTGTGCTAAATGCTAATATGCAAAGGGTGCAGGAAGCTGGTTTCTGTATTAACTCAAAAGATCAGGAGATCGCCGCACTTCAACAAGAAAATGCTAAATTATCAAATTACTTGCAGAGACAAGCTGCTGATCTTCACAACATGGAGGTAGTGCGTAGAGATGCCAACGAAAAAGCCTGGCATCTGGAGACTGCGGCAACTGCTTTGAAGCAAAGGTTGCAGGAAGCTGCTATCTGCATAAGCTCAAAAGATAAGGAGATCGCAGCACTTAAACAAGAAAACATAAAATTATCAACAAACCAGAAGACGCATGCTGAGCACGAAACAATGCCAAAATATACCGACGAGGAAGCTAGACAGCTGGAGTCCACGGTAACTGCTCTCAAGCAAAGTGTGGAGGAAGCTGAGATCTGCATGAGCTTAAAAGATGAGGAGATCGCAGCACTTAGTGAGAAGACTGAACTATCAGCTCAATGGTTAAGGAACGCTGAGCTCAAGTTAAGGTTCACAAGAGAGAGGGTAGCAACACTTCAACAAGAAAACACCAAATTATTAGAACAAATTAAGAATCTCACTGTCTTGCCTCAGAAAACGGAGGCAGCTGTTCTTGCTGAGACGGCAAATGCAAAGGAGGCTGAGATCTGCTTAGCCCAACAAGTGCAGGAAACCAGTGAAATCAAGGCTGCAATGGAAAAAATGCAGAAAGATCTGGAGGAACAGCGGCAGCAGTTGGAGGAAGAAAAATCCCATTTTATGTCCAACCAACAACAAAGAGATGAGTGTGAGCAGCTGAAAAAGCAGTTGGAGTTACAGGAAGCTGAGTTAGAGCAGGGGAAAGCTTCTGCAAGAAAAGTCATGGATCTGGAAATTAGTCTGCTTGCTGAGACAGCCAGAACAAAGGAGGCTGAGATCTGCTTAGCTCAGAAAGAGCAGGAAACCAATGACATAAAAGCTGTTTTGCTCAAGATGGAACAAGATGTGAAGAACCAAACACAGGTCTGGGCCCAGGAAAAGTCCAGTCTCCTGACAGAGCAGCAGAACACTCTTAGAGATATGGAAGCAGCTATGAAACACCTTCAGGAGGTTCTGCATTGTGAAAGGCAGCTGTGGCAAACAGAGAAGTCCTGCCTTCAAGAGACAGTGGCAAACGCTAAGAAGGCTCTGACAGAGATGGAGGAGGAGAAGAAAAGATTAACAGAGAGCCTTATGGAGGAGTTCAAAAATCTGCAACAGGAGACTGAAAGATCCCAAGAAAGAAAACCAAAAAATAAATCTTTAAGGAAAAGAATTTTCAACCTCTTTCAATGCCATCAGTCAGAAAAATAATTTCTGCTAAACCTCAAGAAACTGTCCTCCAAACAAACTTAAAACTGAAAAAATATTTACTGAGCCCCAGATCTCAAACCTTATCACCTACACGCTTTACAATTACCCCCCAACACCCCCACCCCCCTTCCCTATAACCGTTACCCTTAACCCTTCCTTTAACCCTTAACTCCCCACACCCATTCACTAAATCCATAATCCAGTCCACAATATTTAGCCCTCACCCTCCATAAAACTCTATGGTTCCCTTTAAATAAAAAAGTACCGCCTCCATACCAGGGTCTTTTTCTGAGGTAGATTCCTACCTTGGTATTGATTAGATCCTGGTAAACAGAGTGGGGCTGCACGGTGGAGCAGTGGTCAGTGCTGTTCCCTTGTAGAAGGAGACCTTTCTGCATGGAGCTGCCATACTCTCCCGTGCCTGTGTGGGTTCTCTCCGGGTGCTCCGGCTAGCCCACCCTTACTTTGTCTTCTTACATCACACTCAAATGTATTTATACAAAAAATATATATTTATTATAAATACAAACATTTATTGATGATACAAACAAAAATTTATTTAAAAAAATTCTAAAAAAAATCCAAAACACCTTTACACATACCTCCATTACACTTCATATATACACACACACACACACGCACATACCCACACACACCCGCCCACCCACACACACACACACACACACACATAATAATCCTGCCACAAGGGGTCCACAGTCCTAATGTGCTCCTGGTGCTGGTCCCAAGCCCAGATAAAAGGAGAGGGTTATGTCAAGAAGAGAATTTGGTTTCAGTTATCAAGATAATATTCATACTGGTGTAACATTTTTTTAACATCTTGAGGGAAAGAGTGGTCCTTTACAATAGTTTTATTTTTAGTAATCTCTCTAAAAATAATATAAAATTACACAAAAGGCTTCTTAACATTCCATATATGAATTTTCCAGTATAAATGATTGGGTAGCTGTTAATGATTAAAGCTAAGTGCTGAATTACAAAGCAAGCTTAAATCAGACAGCAACCTGGCTTTCACTAAGTTATTTGAAGACATTTCAACATCTATCCAGGAGTCTTTAGCCGGGCATACACTGTGCGGGCTTCGTCGTACAATCTGAGTTCACAGCTCACGATGTATGTGCAGCACGATCCTCTCATACGATCTACCTGCTCACACTGCATGACTAAAAAGAACGTTGGACTCAGCTCCGCAGTGATATGGAACTGCTCTGACTCGTCTATCTGGAAGCCAAACAAATAGAAGCAGAATATGAAGGCCACCATAGTGAAACGTGCTGCCTTAACTAATTGTGCAATTTTGTGCTGAAAGCCCTAAAAAGAAAAGGCGGCGAAATATTTGGGAAAAAGACATGACTGAACAAACGTGGCTACTATGGTCTGTCAATTTTACAGACATAACTGCATTTCACTCATTGCATCCCTGCCATGTTTCTGTGTTTACAGAAGAATCCTTGTTTGCGCATGCGCACTGAGCGATTCGCCCACGACGGTCAGGAGAAATTTCCCCTGACCTCACGATTCCTGATCGGGAGGTGGTTGTGAGAGGCTTATCGCCCCTTGTTACCCCCTGTACACTACCAACTAACGAAACACGATGAAGCTGAAAGTCTGCCCGATCGAAAGATTCTCGCACGACTGGAAAATCACCCTGAAAATCATACAGTGTATGCCCGGCTTTAGTCATTTTGGTCGGCTTGCAACAGAGCAATCAGTAGTTGGACTGCTAATGTATTTAAGCAGCATGAAGGTCCATCCTACTAGGATCATTCCAAGCAAATAGCCATCCCTTGTTCTTCTGGGTGGCTAATTGGTCTGTGTCTGCCTAGGAAAGTGCTTGTATAAAAAGATAAATAAATAAATCTGCATGTTCTCTCAATGGTAGCTTTATCTCGTCTGTTCCTGTTTGGCTGCTTGTCCTTGCCTAAATAAAAGTAACGTTCCAATCTCTGCTGCAATGTAGGCAGTTGAAGCAGGGGTGATAAAAAGCAGTTGCCCGTCTACTCTAGACAAGGATAAACATGTCCTTAATGTGTTCAAGGGTCTCAGATCCTTCTTCTGTTGTGAGCTCCAGACAGTTGATGTCATGAAGGGAAAACAGTTGTTCTGAAATGTTTATCTGGATGGATTTAAGTCTTTGGTGAATATAAGTTGTTTTCCTTCTTTTCTTCAAGTGTGTGAGAAAGCTCTTTTGTGCAGGGGTGGGTTTAGTTTCACGAGAGAGAGAGCGTGCTGGGAGTTCTGAAAAGTATAAATGTACACTCACCGGCCACTTTATTAGGTACACCAGTCCAACTGCTCTTTAACACTTAATTTCTAAGCAGCCAATCACATGGCGGCAACTCAGTGCATTTAGGTATGTAGACATGGCCAAGACAATCTCCTGCAGTTCAAACCGAGCATCAGTATGGGGAAGAAAGGTGATTTGAGTGACTTTGAACGTGGCATGATTGTTGGTGCCAGAAGGGCTGGTCTGAGTATTTCAGAAACTGCTGATCTACTGGGATTTTCACGCACAACCATCTCTAGGGTTTACAGAGAATGGTCCAAAAAAGAAAAAACATCCAGTGAGCGGCAGTTCTGTGGGCGGAAATGCCTTGTTGATGCCAGAGGTCAGAGGAGAATGGCCAGACTGGTTCGAGCTGATAGAAGGGCAACAGTGACTCAAATAACCACCCGTTACAACCAAGGTGGGCAGAAGAGCATCTCTGAACGCACAGTACGTCGAACTTTGAGGCAGATGAGCTACAGCAGCAGAAGACCACACCGGGTGCCACTCCTTTCAGCTAAGAACAGGAAACTGAGGCTACAATTTGCACAAGCTCATCGAAATTGGACAGTAGAAGATTGGAAAAACGTTGCCTGGTCTGATGAGTCTCGATTTCTGCTGCGACATTCTGATGGTAGGGTCAGAATTTGGCGTCTACAACATGAAAGCATGGATCCATCCTGCCTTGTATCAACGGTTCAGGCTGGTGGTGGTGGTGTCATGGTGTGGGGAATATTTTCTTGGCACTCTTTGGGCCCCTTGGTACCAATTGAGCATCGTTGCAACACCACAGCCTACCTGAGTATTGTTGCTGACCATGTCCATCCCTTTATGACCACAATGTACCCAACTTCTGATGGCTACTTTCAGCAGGATAATGCGCCATGTCATAAAGCTGGAATCATCTCAGACTGGTTTCTTGAACATGACAATGAGTTCACTGGACTCAAATGGCCTCCACAGTCACCAGATCTCAATCCAATAGTGTGTGATGCCATCATGTCAATATGGACCAAACTCCCTGAGGAATGCTTCCAGCACCTTGTTGAATCTATGCCACGAAGAATTGAGGCAGTTCTGAAAGCAAAAGGGGGTCCAACCCGTTACTAGCATGGGGTACCTAATAAAGTGGCCGGTGAGTGTATGTGCTTAGGATGGTTAAGTCAGAGCTTTTAAATATACTCTCCGTCTCACCTAAGGATTTTAAATAAATTTGAATATTATCTCTTGCAAGAAATGCTTCCCACTAAGTTTCCTAACTTCACACGAAATCCTGTAGATAAATATCAGCTGGCCTGCAGCCATCCACACTTGGGGTTTCAGATGATAGTGTTGGGTTAGTAACTGGTTTATCTCTGGAAGGTGAGGCAGCAACTGAGGTAACTATGACCCCTAAACTGCGTTTGGTGCCTTCTCTCTGATATCTGTGTGCACTGCACAAAGTATACCTGTTGCAAATGCAGGAAGAACTCACCTTGGGTTTGTGCAAACTACTAAATGGGACAGTTGTAGCTTATATAGTGCTTTTCGTTGGGTGAAATAATGTTACTCCAATACTGAAGTCATACTGTTTGTCATTTTCTAAGTTGAATGACATGAAAAGGCGAGACAAGACAAAATACAATTATTCTTTAAGTTGTTCTTTCTTTCACATAGTGAACTTTGCAATATAAATGAGTCTGTTGGTGAATGGACAATATAAATAGGCTATGCCTTGCCTTGTTGGAAAAGCATGGTTATGAACTGTTCTCAGCTCAGGAACTAGAACCCGTATGATACCTGGTTGTTCCATAGGTTTGACTAAATAAAAGATTTAGACATGAATTATCAATATATTCCTGCAAAAAGTTCTGATGTTGCAGGGGCAGGTAATGAGTGCTTGGAGCATGCTCTTGTTCTGATGCCAGTTTGTTTCAGCCTTCATCCAGTCTCATGTAGAAGGGCTGGTCATATCATAGGCTATTTGCATTACAATAGGGACATTTAGGAAGGTAGAGTAAATACACAAACTTGAAGAGGGGAGGGGGGCTTGCAGGAAAACTGAGGCCCCGTCCACACGAAGTCAAAACGAACACGAAACGCTGATATTTTCCAAAACGTTTGCCGTAAAGACGGAGACGTAAAATAAATGTGAGCGTCCACACGAATGCATGAAAACGCTGCAAAATGTATGCCAGGCCTGTAAGTGGCGCTGTGGTGCCAAAGCAAAAATAAGCGACGAAATGTTGGGCATGTGCACTAATATTTATACAAGGTTGCCCTGCGGGTCCATTTTCGTGGTTAAGTTAAATTCAGGTGCTGAACTGAAATTCTCTAGGACTTCTAGTGTTAACTTCACTTAACTATGACCATTTTTACCTTTTTGGTATTGGGTTGAGTTCTGGAGACTTTTCCTATATTGAAAGCACAGCCTCTGGGTAAAAATGTTTTTAGTACAGAGTTGGAATGATGTTGTTATTGGGTATTCCTGCGCATTGGAAATATTCAGAGTATCAGTCAGAGCAAAGCAATGAAGCAACCCCAAACAATGGTGTTGCAATCTTTTTGCTTCTTTGTCAAAAACATCTTGCTCATAAATGTTTATCTTTTTGTTTTTGCTAATCTTGTATTGAAACAAGAAAATAAATTATTAGTTGAGTAAACAGATAGCGAATACAGACTGTTTTTCAGACTGGTCTGTCATTACATTTGATTTTATTTGTTCCTGCTCCCGATGGTTGGCAACTTTGTTCCACTCTGGATTCTTGGGAGTGTAGTCTTTGTTCACTTTATAATAAAAATAAATAAATAAACCAACAGTTTTGGAAATTTTGGTATTCATTCTTTTCCTGCTTTCTGTGTCAATTTTCACAGTTGCTAAGCAACAGACCATACGGAGATAAAACCCGCCGAAGGGTAAACCTGTCCGGTCGCATTATTTTCACGGACTTCGAATGATCCAGTCTAGGTAGACAGCGTCCTTGAAGGATGCAGCCAAGGATTTCGAACAGAGCCATAGTATAGTTTAAATTCATCATCCAGCTGCTGCTCTGCAGAATTCTCTCCCCAAGAGCTGAATCATGCCATCTAACGGAAAATCACGCGAGAATGTGTACAAAACAAAAATGGCACCGGCAACGCTTGTGGGTCGTATTCAGCGAATGTCGGTGATTTTAAAGTAATTTTGAGTGATAAATAATTGTTGTTTTTTTTTGCGATCATTATTGCACTTGCCCGCCGGGCAAATGCAATGAAATTTGTAATCTCCTGACAATAAAAACTACTTGCCCCGGGCGATCGGGCAATGATTAACATTGAGCCCTGAACATGTAGACGAATCACTGTCCCCCAGACATCCGCGGTTATATTTTTTATATTTATATCTTTTAAAAACAAAGCGGCACATGTATGACGTCATCCACGCGCCAGACTAGATTAGTGACAGGCAGCCTGGGGAACAGGCGGCACGACACTGTAAAAAAATTTAAAAATATAAATATGAAAAATATAACCGCAGATTTCTGGGGGACAGCGATTCGCCTACATGTTATGAATGCTGGCGTACCATAAAGTGGTGTTAATTTCGTTAACGAAAACTAAACGAAAATATTTTCGTCAACGCACATTTTTCACCGAACGAAAACTAGACGAGACGAGACGAAAATCCCCACTAATAAACAATAACTGGGAGTAGATCAGAAATAATTTTTGTGGACTAATAAAGACGAGATGAAAATGCAGTTCGGTAAATAAAGACTGGACTAAAATCTATGGACATTTTAGTTCACGAACAAAGACGAGACGAAAATTACATATTATTATTTTATGGTTTTTTCAAACCCTGTCTCCTCCGCCACACTCGGAGGAGACAGGAGACGTGATATATGGACATATTTTCACTTCATTGAAGTGGAGAACAAAACCAAATGCTTGATTTTAGTCGAAGGGAAGGAATGGGGCCACATAGTAGCTGGAAAAAACACAACAAACCTGAAGAGACACGTCCCAGTTCACCACAAAGACATTACGGTAAGTTAACAGAAATATTGTTGGTGGTTGTTTATAATGTGACATTAAATCAACGGCTATAATGTCCCAATGATAAACTAACTAATGTTGGCTAACTTTCATAGCATTTAGTATCCAGGTTGGCTACGTTACGTTAGCTTCTTAGCACGTAGCGACCGTAGCCACTTGTTGATAGCATTGTACTGTAATGTCCAAAAAAAAAAAGTGAGTTAAATGTAGGTGATAAATAACATTGAATGTAACCTTTAACCTTTAAAAATAGGTGACCTTTACTACCAACATTCATTAGTTTGGCTGTGCGAGGTCGAGAGGCTAAACCATTTCCTTTGCATATATTCCAGAGTCCTGCAGGAGTCAGAGTTTTCAAAACTGTATCTGTAGATTTTAGAACAGAGACCTGATCGAATACCTGCAATTATCCCCATTTAAAACCCATAATAAAGTGCGACCTGACCTGTGATAACAAAGTGTAGCTACACAGCTGTTTTAGTGCCTAAGCGCAACATGCTTTATTTTTCCAGCTGCAGTAGAATACTGCCTTAATAACAGAAAGCAAGAAGGTTCCGGATTCGATTCCCAGCCCGGGGTCTTTCTGCATGGAGTTTGCATGTTCTCCCTGAGCATGTGTGGGTTCTCTCTGGGTACTCCGGCTTCCTCCCACAATTCAAAAACATGACTGTTAGGTTAATTGGCCTCTCTAAATTCTCCTTAGGTGCCAATGTGTTCAAAAACGGCTGTTTGTCTTGACTGGCAACCTGTCCAGGGTGTACCCCGCCTCTCGCCCGTAGACAGCTGGAGGCACCAGCACCCCTTGCGACCCCGCTTGGGACAAAGCGTGACAAATCTATGGATGGATGGATGGATATTCTTGAATCAATTTGTTTATTAAGATGCAGAATTAATAAATAAAAAATATATAAATAATAAGTTTCAGTCATGTTGTAACTCTGTATGATACCTGCTTGCATTTTGTTTATTTATACCCATGCCTGCATCCGTGAAATAATATGGATATTATTTCTACCACTAGCTTTAGTTTTATACGGGTTCCCACTGGATACAATTTTTTTCTGAATTGGAGTTTAAAGAAACCATTGAAAATTAGAGCGATCAAGTGTCTATCGCAAACTTGTTATCGATTTCTTAGCCCTACAAACAATCAAGTTTGGTTCTGTAAAGCGACAAAAGTGGAATGAATAATTCTGTGAAGGGCTGCAAATCAGTGATCTGGGACAGAAAAGCAGAATCAAATCAAAGTCAGGCTGTGAAATAGGGAAATGTTAACAGCTCCGTCTACTATCTAGCAGGGCAAACTGCACAGTAAAGTTTGATCTTTAACATAGGTCATGCTGACAGAAATTGTATCATCAGTACAGACTGAACCTTTCTGATAAGCTATAAATGTTGGTGAAACGGTGCTAAATTGGTCTTGAAAATGACTGCAGTGCTGTTAGGGCTCAGCTTTTAGCATTCAAAAGCACCTTTAGGTTCATCGCCACTTTGCCAGACCTGTTGCAGGACGCTGGGCTGACACATTTAACCAGGACAACTTTCACCCATAGTGGAGTGGAAAACATCATGGTTTATGCCTGATGAGTTTTTTTAAACAAACACAATTATAAAACAAATATAAATGATGCAGGACTAACAGTTATTTGCACTGCAGAAGACCCTCCTGCTGAAGAGTCCTCACTAAGGGAGCATCAACTGTTTGTGTTTGATACTTTGTGCTGTGACATTACAGAAAAGAAAAACTCCCCTGCTGCATTGCTAATGAGGCTTGAGAAGTAACGCCTGTTGGGAATGATTGTTCGTGGTAATGAGAAAGGATCATATTTATTCAGGCGGCTTCCTGGGTAATATTTTCTGTCTAAGAACAAAGTAGAGTTATGGTGTCTGGGAAGAGAACATGCCCGCATGTTGTTTTAACTAATAGTCTCTTACTGACAGTCACATGGCTTCTATATTATTATTCCTCCCCCCCACAGGTAAACATTCAAACATTTACAGAAAAGGATTTTTATTTAGGGTTAAAAGATGAATAGATGGATGGATGCAATGGATGATAAGTGTCGCACAAAGATGAAACAAAATAGCATTCTCTCTAAAGTCTTCAAATACCTCTCAGAGATTTGTGTGTTCACTGTTATTTTCTCAGTGCTGTTGTCTTAAAGTAAAAAAGAGAAATACAGATGAAGAAAAGAACAGAAGAAAGGGTACATAGAAAAAAGAACAAGGATCTGGCAGAGAGAGTGAGAGGAGGGATGCGACACCAGGAGAGATCCAAACAAATGCCTTGCTGTGTTTCCAAGGGATCTAAAAATGATGTGTCAACAACATATAATAGGATCTACTGGAATTTGTAGCAGAGAGAGAAAGCAAAAACACTTGCTAACAACAAAAATGGCATGTGATTGTAATGCTGTTTAAACTTTGATGTTTCAACTATCAGTACAAATTGTTTTTAATTACTTTTCCTGCAGAAATAGTGCAGGTAGAAATGTATCCATCACTTATGTGCAAAATGCAACCTTGTTATCCCCAATGAAACACAAATTCTTTAAAATCAGCGGGATTATTAATGAAACAAAAAGGCCTTTAGTTTTTCATATTTAGACACATGGAGCTTTAAGGATTTCTAAAATGATTTTTTTTTTTTTTTTACCAGAGAACATACCATTAGTGTGTTGCAGTCTCTTTTTAAGGTTTGGTATTTTTGGATTAATCAGAAACTCAACAATATAGGCACCTACTTGATAAAAGAATATGACCTTAAGTTTTTTTTCTCTTTTTTATTCAACTTGAAGTGCATTCAAAGTGCTTTGGGTCATAGGATGTACAGTAAGGAAAATAAGTATTTGAACATCCTGCTATTTTGCAAGTTCTTCCACTTAGAAATCATGAAGAGGTCTAAAATTGTCAAATAGACAAATCCAAAAAAAGAAATCATAATATATATATATATTTTTACTATTTATTTGTATGATACAGCTGCAAATATGTATTTAATCACCTGAGAAAATCCATGTTAATATTAAGTACAGACCACACCAGGTGAGATCTAGCATGGAGCCCCAGTCCGAGGGAGACTGACAGTCATGTTAAGCTTCTTCCATTTTCTAATAATTGTTACACCAGTGGACCTTTTTTCTACCTTTTTTCACCAAACTGCTTAGCAATTTCCCCATAGCCTTTTCCAGCCTTGTGCAGGCATATGTTTTTGTCTATAGTGTCTTTTGGACAGCTTTTTGATCTTTACCATGTTAGTAGTTGGATTCTTACTGATTGTATGGAGTTGACAGGTGTCTTTATGCAGCTAACGACCTGAAACAGGTGCATCTGATTTAGGATAATAAATAGAGAAGAGGAGGACATTTTGAAGACAAGCTAACAGGTCTTTAGGATCAGAATTCTGGCTAATAGGTGTTCAAATACTTATTTGCCGCTGTATCATACAAATACATAGTTAGAAAATCATATATTGTGATTTCTGGAATTTTTTTTAGATTATGTCTCTCACAGTGAACATGCACCTATGATGACAATTTCAGGCCCGTCCATGATTTCTAAGTGGGAGAACTTGAAAAATAGCATTCCTCATTATATTATATTTTATATATATATATATATATATATATCACTTTGGATCGACCTTGTGAATAAAAGGTGCAAAATAAATGTATGCTTCTGAATAAATAAGCTCAAACTTTGTACCTCAATGTTTTTTTTAATACTTTTTTTCTTATTTGTACATTATAATGTGAACCAGCAGCATCGGTTATTACTTCAGAGTAGCCTGAACCTAAAGGGAGCAGAAGTTTCATTGACACATTTTAATGATTTCACTACAAATGCTTGAACACGTGTGCACTCCACTTCGCCTGAATAATTGAGGAGGAATTTTCCCTCCTCACTGCAACTTGAACTCAGCTCAGCTCATTATGCCTAAAAGCAAAGCCAGAATGTTTTGAGTAGTTTGCCGTTCCATCTGCCAAATTTCATGCTTCATATTAGTAACTGCAGTCACTGAACTATGACCTTGATGTGCAGGGCAGTCTGAAAATAAATAAAAATCATATGTCCTTTTCACTCCTGCATGGAGCCTCAATTATTGAATAAATGCAATAAATGTGAGCAACCTGCAGACCCAAGTTCATCCATATATGTCTGCCCAGTGATTTGTAAATGAATATCATACTTTTTGTTCCAAAAATCTCTATTTTACTCTTCTTCATGTTTTATCGACTTTTGTTTACCTGTCAGGATAATTAAAGTTTTTTCCAGCTTCCTCACATCCTGTTTTAGACCATTAGGGACCAATTAGCAGAGCTGTGGTGAATCTCTACCACCATTCTCTTCCTCTGTATGCAAAACAGGGCTTAGATCTGGACAGCTCAAACCAGAACTTATTGCTTCAATAGTTTTGGGATTAAAATGTGCAATAATCTTCCTTAAGTTTAATACTGTCAAATCTATGGATAATATAAATGCTGCAGTAGAAGAATCCTGGAATATTTAAATATAACTTTAACTGTTTGCAATATTTGTCACAGGTTATCATTCCCCGCTGTGATAAATCAAAGAACGACTAAACACTTTGCAGAACACCTTTAGGTCCCTGCATAGGATCCTGTTCCATCTCCAAACTGGTACGAACAAAGATTGATCTCTTTCATTCTTTTGGTCACAAATGTTACATAAATGCTAATTTTATAAGCTTATATCTGAGATGGAAATGTTACTCTCATAGCTTCTACTTGGGTGGCCAGTGTTTTATAACCCGACAAAGTTTGGACTCACCATCTTGGCATTCTCACCCTTTGCCAAACTTTTGCTGCATTTTTTAACAACTTAAATGTCTTTAAATGATATTTTACCTCTAAATTTGTAAAAGATTCTGCTTAAGAGATACAAAGTATGGCAAACAGTAAGAGGAAAGCTGGGGAATTTATTCATTTTGTGTCCAATCCGAATTTTTTTTTTTTTTTTTTTTAATGAAACTGTTGAATAAGCATGCTTTAAAAGCAAAGTGCTTTGGCATTTAAAAGGTTTGAGGGGCTACATACAGATTCCATTAATTTGGTGATAGAAATGAAATTCAGGCAACAGAGACGTGAAATCAGAGGCTGCTGAATCTATATCCTTATAGAAAGATCTCTTAAAAATTATGTTCATCATCCTTTGATACAACTGAGCACCAACCAACTCTGAGAGGTCAAAGAAAAAGTTCAAGTAGTTAAACAAGTTGTGCTATAAATCAATAAATCCATGTTTTCAAAACTGCTTTGTTGAACACAGCGTGGAATCCATCATTCATTCTGGCAGCATGTTACCGCTGAAGGTTGTGTGTTCATTTTTTTTCATTGGGTTCAGCTGCTGAGCTCTTACCTTAGTATGTGCAATGAGCAAACAGTTGGAGTGCTCATGCTCACAGGCAATCTCATACTGAGGTAGCATGTCAGCCAGCTGTTGGACGAAGGCGACCACTTCCTGATGCCAGGGAACATTGGCCATGGTCAGACTGCTGGCAGAGCTCTCCCCGCAGTACGTCACACCCTGCAAAAGGACAAGGACGTGGTCATAAATAAAGAACAGAGAAAGGCTTCTAATCAACGGTATTCCGATAATGCAAGTGGGAACAGAATATAAATTTAGAACGATAAAAGGAATTAATTAACATACTAATTAGAATGAATCAATCTAAAGTTAGAATAGTTCCATCAAACTAATTTAATCAGGCTTCAAAACAAAGAATCTGTAGAAATACAGTTTCTCAAAGCATATACTTCTGCTTAGTTAGCTAAGGTATTAAAAATGGCTTCTGTTTAGCTTCGTTTAACATAAGAAGCACCTAAGCGTAAACTGAGTTTAGGAAAACAGCTCTGCTTTAATGTTAAAGCAGCCCCTGTATAACCCTCTTATACCCTGTAACCCTGTCCTTAAAACAAAGGAATGGCAGCTACAGTTTTAAGCTAAATTTGAAATGTGTTAAATCAAGCATATAAACCATAATTTAAAGTTAAATCACATTTAAAGCAGTTAAACATTTCAGAAAATTCAAGAAGAATAATATATATGGAAAAAAGGTTTTCTTTGTTATCATTGGTGTTGACACATTGGAAATTAAAACAGCGTATTTCAAGTTCACAATACAATGTATTGTGAACTTGAAATGTTTAGATTAGAGCAAAAGCAAATAATTAGGCCAACAAATAGTTATTATTTAGCAAATTGATTAATCTGTTGATTATTTCTTCGATTAATAATTGATAGCCAAAGGTTCCTTACAGAAGTATTTTTTTTTTTTTACGAAATTAAGCCAAGTGAAACTAAAACTTTTCCACTTGAGGAGTTCTGGAGAGAGCATATAGTCAGAGGAAAGCATTTTATTTTATCTTATATGCAAAATTTTTCTATATTTGTTTAGTGTTGCACTGATGCCAATATCGGCCAGGGCCCTGATCCAGCACTAAAATGGAGGTATCGATATCAACAAGTACCAACATATAGGGCATTGATACCTTTTTTAGAGCCAAAAGTTTATTCAACTATTGTCACCCATCCCAGGTAGGAAATAAAAAGTTCTACTGGATTCACTTTGTGCTAGTCTTTTTCCTGCTTCACAAAGGTAGGCAGCAGCTTGACAAAGCCATGATGGCAATTATTTTACATCCAAGTAGTATGCAGTTCTATATATATATGCACACACATAAATTTCAAACGGATTGTATAGGTATCGGCCGATATTTCACAGCCGGGTATCAGGTATCGTATGGGGGCCAAACAAATGGCATTGGCGCAACACTAATATTTCTTTGACAATTTTGGTATAAGTACTGCTCTAAGTGGGTTGCTGTGTCATGTAATGGCATGTTTTAGAGTCTCTATACTCCAGTTAATGATTAATCTATTACTAAACTAGTTGACGGTAATTTTAAAAATCGATTAATCATGATTAATCCGATTAATTGTTTCAGCGCTACAAATAATGCTAAGATTAAGGGACAAACTACTGTATAAATTTGAACTAATAAGAGAAGATAAAGTGAACTGAAAACCTCAGTGACTATAGACGTAGAAACAGGTGTTTTTTACTCGATAAGGAAAATATTCCCTTTGTTTTAAATCATGAGAAATTCAATTAAATTTCAGGACAGACTTTTGAAATGTTGCTTGATATCACATAAATGATCTAGCAGCACATTCTTAATATTTTTGCTTACTCAACATATAATGTTTAACTCAAAACAACAAAGCATTAAATAATAGATCTTTTATTTAAAAGACAATCAATCATGCTTCTCAAGGGCAAGAATATTCACAGAAAAAAATTAGACGTTACAGAGCCTATGCAGTATTTAAAGGATATGTTTTAAGGTGGAATTTTAAATAGAGGATTGAATCAGTATTCCAGTTGCTGATTCCCGAACTGGGAGCAGAAGAAGAGAAAGTTCTGGTCACCACAGAGCTGAGGTGGACAGAAAGGACAGAGCGGCAACTGGAACAGAAAGAGCTGAGGGACCAAGAGGGTTTAAACAAATAAAGAGGGGAAAGGTTGTGGATGGCCAAAAGTAAGGATACGTGATGATGTGGGCCCTTTAGAGGAGAACATAGAGAAGATAATCACTGTATTCACTGTATTCAAAACAGGAGGTGACCAATCCATGAGTTAGGACAGGAGTTGAGGGGAGACTTGGGGAAATAGTGAGACGGTTTTTGGTGCGTAGATGGAAATAAAAAGATCTAATTTTGTTATCAATGCGGAGGTGAAAAAAGAGGAACGCTATCAAGGATGAATCTAAGACTCTTTATCTGAAGGTATGGGAGATTAAGGAGTCATCAATGTTCAATGAAAGTTTTTTCATTTTAGAGAGGGTTGAATTGTTGCCAATTAGATGGATGTGTGTTTTATCTGAATTAAGCTTAAGAACGGTTGTTGTGATTCATGAGTTGATAGCAGAGAGCGGTGAAGAGAGATGACAGGGAAATGATTTGCAGGAGAGGTAGAGGTGGGTTTCATCCAACTAGCAGTGGAACGAGATATTGAAAAGATGAAGAATAGAATCGTGAAGGAAATGGGGCAGATCCAGGGATGAAGCCTGAGAGACCAAAGGTGCCAAAGGTGACAGGAGAGGGGCTGGGATGGAAGGTTTATAGGCGATTAAACAGAGTGCGGTCAGGCAGAAAAGGTAAAATCTGTAACAAGAATAGAAGAGTTCTTGGAGGATGACAGAGCGAGAGATGGTGTAGAAAAAAGAGTCAGTTCTGGATTGAATTATGCTTTACCCATACATGTACATATAGATAGCTGATATTATACTATAAAAAGTTTATGGTATTAAAAAAAAACATACAAAAATAAATCTTATCAAGGCTAATTTCAACACAGTCCCACAACAACCAGATAAGAAAGTTTTGTTTTGCCGCACAGTACATTAATACACATTGAAACCTTAAATGCAAAAAAACGACACCCCACCTTCTAAAGCCAGTACTTTGTAGAAAGAGATTTTGCAATTAGAGCTGAAGCGGGCTGAAAAAGTTTTAATAAGCTTGTCATATCTTGCCATCAAGAGATTTTCAGTTCTGACCATAAACTCGCAATTCGATTGAGGTACTTTAACTACCCTTTCCAACACACTTAAATGTTTCCCCTTAAACAGTGTTGGGCACGTTACTTTGAAAAAGTAGGTTGAAAAGGCAGAGTATCTATCTATCCATCTATCCATCCATCCATCCATCTATCTATCAATCTATCCATCAATCCATCCATCCATCCATCCATCCATCCATCCATCCATCCATCCCCCTTTCTCCATATAGACAATCATTTGATCGTTCACGCTCACCGTAGTCCCCATGTGGCGCGAGCACAGGGCGACTGTTGCGCGCCTTTAGCGAGCATGCGCGTTTCCTGTCGCTTGCGCGGTGAATCGTGCCGCCTGCGCTGTGCGGAGATGCAGGGGAAACCGTATGTGATGAGGAAACGCAGCTTGACGTAACACCGGTATTTCCATCTGGAAAACGCTGTTTTGCTGTTGGAGTCATCCTCACTCTCCATCTCTCTGTGTGTGCTGTACGTTAACACCCACCAGCAGAAACACCCACCTACCCAACTGACAGACGGAATCTCACTATACATCAGCCATTCTCATCCTCCCCTCTCTCATGACAAGGCGCGCACGAGTCCTATCATGAAAAAAGGTTCATTGTGCGACCTGAGTAACGCGCAGTAACGGGGTGTCTGCAATGGTAACTGTGTTATAGTTACAGTCAAAGTAATTAGTTAGATTACTCGTTACTAAAACAAGGTAACGGTGTTAGTAACGCCGTTACTTTCAACGCTGTTAGTCCCATCACTGCCCTTAAACAAATTCAATGCTGCTTGAGTCATCTCGCTGCTAAAAGGTCAATCTATATCCCAGATAGACTGACACAGGTTTGTTAAAAAAAATAAAATAATTGTTTGTAACTGATATTTCTCTCAATTTGGGCCAGCTTATCGGTCCATACTGATGAAACAAATTCAAACAGCATGATCCTGTCACTACAATGTTTTCTTGTGGGGATGTTGACCCTGGTATGATAGAAAGTGTTTGGTTTGTGTCAGACATAGTGTTCTCCCGAAAATCTAATCTAAGTCTTATTTGATCATAGAACTTTTCTCCATAAATTTAGAGATTTTTCCACATGTTTTTTTGGTAAACTGAGGATATTACTTCTTACTGTTTACACTAAGTGTCCTGACCACTTCTCAATAGATCCAGCTCTAAGGATTGTTTGGCTTAATGTGGTCCAATGGGCAAACATTCTAGTTGTCGTGGTGGAAATCTGCACCCCGCCTTCATGGCTGTCTCTGTTCTCTGTGCAGCCTTTATTATGAATTCCCTCCTTGCATGGTCCATGAGTTTTGGTGGATGGCCTTCTCTAAGCAGGTCTGTTTTAGTACCATGTGCATTACATTTGAAGCTGATGGATTGGATGGCTCTCTGAGTGAACATCACAGATTTAAATATTTTCATAACCCAGCCCTGACTTATTAACTACTAAGTCCTTGACTTGATAGTAGAGCTCCTTGGTCCTTATGACTTGTGGTGCTGCTCCCTATCTGACATTTCAGGTGTTCATGTAAAACTTAAGCCTACAGTCACTGATATGACTATCCATCTGTGTTTGGAAAATTTTGTTTCTCTTATTTCATATATTAATTTATCTTATTTGACTCACTATAAAAGTTTTCACTCCGTCTGTTTCATATGGAGCCCCTAAAGGGACATGAAGGAAAAAATTTACTTTTGCCAGATCCCGCAATACTTTTGCAAGATCTCGCAAAACGTTTAGTGAAATGTCGCAAAAGGTTTTCCCATGTCAGCGAACCGGAAGTACAACAGACACACAACAGTGGTAGCGCAAAGTGTACTGCTATGGAAGGATAATACGCCCATGTGTCAGCTACAACCATGGAGGATGATTTGGAGAGGTTCTTAATTTCTAGAGAAGTCCCAAAAGAAGACATTACACGAATGAAGAGAGACAATGTCAGTATGCAATTTTTTTTTTGCTTTGAGAGATCTCGCAATACTATTGCGGGATCTCGCAAAAGTTTCTTTTTTCCCTCCATGTCCCTTTAGGGGCTCCGTAGTTTCACCTGCAAAGCCACACAATTCCCCTGCGTCAGGGTGTTTTTAGACAAGACATGCCTTCTTCCCATAAGAAGCCAGATTCTCTCTCAAGGTTCATTCAGAATATTTTAATGATAACCAAAGTGTCTGTAATTTGTTTTGACTCTGACTACTTTCCATTACTTTAAGTAAAGGGGAACAAATGCTGCCCAGACAGAACAGGGCTGATTACCAAGCAAAAAGCGCTGTATGATGAACTTTTCTCTCTTTGCAAAGATATAAAAAAAGTTACGACTGAGTGAAACCCATCAATCTCCTTTTATTTAACTGGGGTGAATAGCTGAATACTTTTTTCCCACTACACCGTATTAAGAATATTTTTTACAGATCCGTCACATAAACTTTGATAAAAAAAAAACAAACAGATTTAATTGCAGGATGGAATGTTAAATCAATAAAAAGCCAAGGGAGCGAATAGTACTGTATCCTATCTATGGATGGTCTGTTTGGTATCTGTGGCTTAAGGGCTGCTTGTGCATCCACTGTGTAAAGAATACTAAAACAAATGGAAAGTCTACAGCATCAGTAGGGGGTTGTATTTTTTTTAAGAGACAGTAAGCAGCAGGCTGGGGGCAAAGGAAAGAACACTGTACAGAATTGATGATAGACCTTGGAGATACCAGGTTTGCCTGGAGGCCGTCTGAATAAAAATAATCCTTCTGGGACGTATAAATCACATAGAGTAGCAGAATCAGGAAGAGGGCAACAACAGATTGAAAATTAGTTTTAAGATGAATTGAAGGAGTCTGTGTTTTGTATCAATAGAGGGCATGTATAGAAGCAAGGAAGCAAAAGAATTCAAGAACTTCAATGTTCAAATAATCTATTGCTTCTACCTGTAATGGAAATCGTAAATATTGATTGCTGAAGCCGAACACGCTTCAACAGACACCTGTGTGCGTTGCACCAAATTTATCTCTGCCACATTGACACTGTTGGCTGAATCTTTTCACACTCCCCCTCTTTCAACCCATTTCTTACAGCAGAGGAGGAATCAGTGAAAGGCAAATGGAACCAGTGCTCAGCTGACATGGTAAATCACACACTGGACAAGAGTTGACTAGATTTTAAATTGCACAGGGAGAATACAGTGTATCACTAGGAGGACTAGATAATAGCTGATGCTATGATAAAGACTGTACGCTGTAGTTTAGGTGTAAAAAAAAAAAAAAGGAAGTACGTATAGCCTAATTAATATAGTCTATTAACCTAAAGCAATATGCATGGTATGGTTGTTACATGTCAGGTACACCGGTGATTGACCTTGACCAAGGCACCTTACAGTAGAACTGCAGTTAGTCCCTGGACTGGCATGGCTATCACTGACCCTACATACCGTATTTTCACGACTATAAGGCGCACTTAAACGTCTTTTTTTCCCCTCAAAATGTGCGGTGCGCCCTTTGGTGCGGTGCGCCCTATGTGTGTTGTAACTGCGACTTTTGAGACCACCTCATTGAGGAGATGATGAAAGAGTGGCTGAGGGAGGTGAATGTAAGGAGACCAGGTGGTTTTTTTCCACTCATCACCATCGCTGTTAATCTGTGACTCCATGCATGCCCATCTCACAGCTGATGAGAAAAACATGGTGAAACAAATTAATGCTGTGCTCGCTGTTCAACCGCTTGACATCGGTGTGAACCGGATGCAGCAGAAGCAGCGAGTTTACATGCAAAGTCAATGGTTGACGCGCGTATAGGCGCAGCAAAAGCTCCCGCAGCGCGTTTTGAGCAGCAGGCGCAGCGCGTCGGGAGCGTTTAAGCATCTGACGCACCGCCAACGCGCTGCTGCTGCTCGAGATGAAAAATTGAAGTTTTGCTGCTGGAAGCGCCGCATCAACCAATCAGAGAAGCTGATCTGGGAGCTGACAGCGAGACAGACACAGCGCTCTGATGACATATGATATTAAGGCAAATGAAAAGGGCTGGATGGATGAGGAGATGATGAAAGCGTGGCTGAGGCAGGTGTATGTGAGGAGACCAGGTGTTTTTTTCCACGCATCACCATCGCTGTTAATCTGTGACTCCATGCGTGCCCATCTCACAGCTGATGTGAAAAACATGGTGAAACAAATAAACGCTGTGCTCGCCGTTATCCCGGGGGTCTGACAAAGGAACTTCAACCGCTCGACATCGGTGGGAACCGGCCGTTCAAAGTAAGGCTGCGAGCGGCGTGGGAGCGATGGATAACAGACGGAGACCACAGTTTCACGAAAAGTGGAAGGCAGCGCCGAGCAAGTTACGCCACCGTTTGCGGATGGATTGTAGATGCTTGGACTAACGTGTCTGCTGGCTCTGTTGTTCAAGCTTTCGCAAAAGCCGGCATTATTTCTGAGGAGCCGCGCTGCACGGAAAGTCACTCTGACAGCGAAGAAGGGGCAATTGGCATTTCTGATTTAGCGCGGCTGTTTAATTCAGAAACAGAGGATGATGACTTTGATGGGTTTGATTAATACTTTGTAATAAATACATGAATAAAGCACAATCATACTCAGTTTTGCTCTCGCTCTATTTTTCTACCTGAAAACTTAATTCAACAGCAGCCTCTGGGCTGCGTCGCCTCTGGTTTCACCGTGGCGGCTGGCAGGTGTTTTTCATCTAAATAATCTAAATTTTGCAGCTATATTTGCTGTGATCAGTGGGAATAAAGTAGTTTTAATATGTTTTAAGTGAGAAAGTCCACCTGAAAACTTAATAATTGCAGTCAGTTCATCCAGATTATTATCGTGCCTATACTATTTCTGTCGGAGGCGCTCAGACCCCCACATAACCAGCGGTGCGCTGACAGTAGAAATCCCTTCATCAGCAGCCTCTAGTCTGGGCAGCCTCCGGGTTCACACGGTGGCTGGCAGGTGTTTTTCATCTAAATAATTTAAACTGCAGGCACCAGGATACCGGTAATAAAAGCGAACATATTCCGTCGGCAGATTTCAGGATTTTAAGTTAATTTAGAAGTGATCACAGCGCTTTGTCATCTGCGATGTGTCTGTCTCACGGCCAGCTCCCAGGTTTGATTAATACTTTGTAATAAATACATGAATAAAGCACAATCATACTCAGTTTTGCTCCTGCTGTATTTTTAAATATGCAGTAGAGGTATTTAAACGTAGCAGAGGACATGTACCTGTATATAAAAAACACACATAACTGAGACTGCGCCTTTTAGTACGGTGCGCCTTATGGTCGTGAAAATACGGTAGTTAGGGACAAATGCAGGGACATATTTCCTACTGGGGATCAGCTTCATAGTCATGGTAGGACACTTCTTTGATTTTATTTATTTTGCTCAGGCTACACTTCAGCCCACAGCACGCTAAATGTTGAAAGGGCGATATTATTGTCATTACTAGTGTTAATATATAATAGAAATTTTACACATTCAGAAAAAAAGATGTCACAGGGGACTGTCTTTTAAAAAGTGGGATAATTTAAAAAAAAACTTTCATAAGCGGGATGCCATCCCCCCTCAACTCGAGTACTAATTGTACCCCATTTAATCATAGAAAGCCCTAATTTGGCCTACACTATCAGATGACCAAAAGGTAGCCATGTACTGGTTATAATCTGGTTCTTCACAGAGAGCTGTTTCCATGCATATTTATAGAAAATGGAGTGGAGTGAAAAGGTATTCTGGATAGGGGCCACAAGCTACAGAGATAACCACAGGCTCAAAGGACTGTCGAGAAAAATCCATTCAAGAATTTATCTTAGACCATGAAACCTTTTCCTTTCACGTCTTAATTTACTCACCACTTTGTGTTCAACTATTGTAAGGCAAACCAAAGGGGAACAGTTTCCATTACTGTACCTCTTACTTTGTTTCTTTAAATACTTTCATACATTTTTAATGTTATGTGTAAATCTCAAAAGCACAAATGAAAGTCCCCACTACCTTAACTACAGAAGGAGTTTCAAGGGGACCATTGTAGCTTCTTCCATCAGTCAGCGCTGACAGCTAATTTTAGAGTCATGTATGTGATTGAGCAGCTCGGCCGTACTGTCACCAGTCCAGTGTGGGATCCACCAATTACTGGGCTCATGATGAAGTCGATAGCCTGCTTGCAGCTCAGGAGGCCAGAGTGTTTTTATCTCTTAACCATTGGGTAATATACTGCTCATAGGAAGGAAGAAGAGAAGGGAAGGGTCAGAGAGATAAGAGGGAGTAATAGAGAAGATAATTATGTGGGGAAAAAGACAGAAATAAGAGCAAAAGTTTATTCTGACAGTGTGGAAAAGAATCTTAATATAAACCAAACACCTTAAGGACAAAGAGATTCACTGAGAACCACACTGACGTCAGGAAAAACATAATCATCTTTTAGGATTTGTTTGATATTTGCTTCTATAATGTCCAGACAATATACCTGTAACAAACAATGACTAAAAAGAGTTTTTTCTCCTTCTGGCTGTAAAGGGTGAGATGCTTTAAACTTTCACTTGGACACATTTACTTTGATTATGTGTCCGTTTTACCACTAAAGCAGCCTCATAGGCACCGACAGGATACTATAATATTAAATCAAAATTGCTTTGTCTCAATAGACCTACACATAAGAAAGAAAAAAAAACAACCAAAAACAGCAACTGGTATGAAATCAGATGTAGAATTAATTGCATGAAATATGCAAACAGAAATGCATTAAATCTCAATCTCTGAGCGCTGGGCGAAATATCTTAAAAATAAAATCTCAGATTTACTTTTTATAGATCACAATCCCTTTGGTTACATGAAAAAAATCAAATAAAAATGACAGATATATGTACAGAAAAATTCAATCCACCCTTTTGGGAGTTGACCTGAATTTGAAAAGCAGCTAAATCCAAACTGTGAAACATGCTTGATAAACCAGCTGGCAGGCTGTTCCATCGTAAACAAAGAAAATATAACACCCCAAAGGTTTGCAGAGAGTGGTACTATCAGCTACGTTGTCAGTGTTAAGCATATATCTAAGAATGAAAACAACAGGCTGACATCACTGAACTACTAAACACTAAGGAATGAATTAGAGAAATCAATCTGTTTTTCAAATAATGAACCCATTCATCACCAATCCTTAGAATCTGCTATGAAAAGTTGATACTAACAGTAAAAGGGTTAACAAAGAGTTCAAATGTGTGTGACTATACAACTATATAGACTTGCTGGTGCAACTGCAGTAAAACAATACTGTAAAAATAATTTAAT
The DNA here is from genome assembly GCF_016077235.1 of Cyprinodon tularosa. Classification (NCBI taxonomy): domain Eukaryota; kingdom Metazoa; phylum Chordata; class Actinopteri; order Cyprinodontiformes; family Cyprinodontidae; genus Cyprinodon; species Cyprinodon tularosa. The sequence goes on from NW_024038814.1 coordinate 668,813, forward strand.
GAGAATTTTTAACCAGCATGAGAGAATTAAGGGTCAAAGATGAAAACTTTCAAAGACTTATGTCACATATTTTCCCATGGCCTAATATGGAGCAAAATGAACCTATAAAATGGTGCAACAACTAGTTAAAACGAAGTACATTCTATAAAGCTTTAATCCATCACTAAGTAATATAAAGGGGCAAATTATTAACCAGGTTCTGAAATGATTTAATAGAAGCCAGGAGCTGCTGATCAAACTGGTTTGATCAAACTTTGTAGATGAAAAGACGACACAATTGGCCAATTATCTCTGAATATAAAGACGAAATCCATTTATGACTATTTAAAATCTGTTCACATGACAGAATCTTAGACGCCCATCTACAATCCCAGGACTGTAACAGAAAATACATTCGCTATTCAGACTGTGCAAAGCTCAGAGTAACTGTAAAATACCTTAGAAATTGATCTTAGAAATTCCACAGACTTCAGTTAGTATGTTGAATATACAGAGAAAAACCTAAAAAATAAGATGGGATGACATTTCAGGTTTGCAAAATGCATCTGAATTAGCTCTGGAGCAAATGTCCTTTGGACAGATCATAAGAGATCCCTGGCAGTAAATGTAGGTTGCAAAGTTGAGTGAGAGTTAAATGGAATAGATTATTGCTATTGTGGAATAGCACAAATTTCTTAACCTTTTACGGTGGAAGAAAACTGATTTGGACTTCTAATTTTGGAGACACAGGATCTAAGCATCTGATAGACACTGAGTTTACAATGAGCTCCTGTCTACAAAGGTATTGTAGATTGAAATCTGATTATTTCCTTAAGAGCTTAAGGTTTGCTTTTGTAATCTGTCCTTACATCTTTTTCTTGACTTCTGCTTCCAAAGAAGCAGTTTTTGTTAAATTTTCTTATCCTTTCCTTGTTATGAATATTCATTAGTTTCTTGGCACATCCACTCCACGGAAGACTTGGAGTAAAATGTTCTTAACTTGGAAAAAATTTATTTATCTGTAAAACAGCTGTACTAAAACTTTAAGGAAATGCTTTCACAGGTTTAGAAGGTAGAAACCGATTCCCTGTAAACATTGCTGATCAGTAAAAGAATTGAAATTATAGAGCCCTTTCAGTAATACGACCCTAAAAGGATTTTAGGCAGAATGACTTTAGGAAAACAGGATATACAACTATATTGGTGAATTCTGCAACAAATATACAAGTTAGGGTAAAAGTAGTTGCAGAAAGTAGTTGCAGACTGCAGTGTATAAAAAAACTCTCCTCTAATCGGCTAAAAGTCAATGAAACATCAATGATTGCTTTTTATGCCATGCAACAGTGGCAAAAGTTGAACATTTCTCAACTTTCGTGTGTCGTATTATAGTATACACATTCCTGTGCATAAGCTTGATATCTGACACACGACTTTCACCACTCACAAGTTGTATAGAGAACTGAGGGACAGGAAGTGATGTCGCCTCCCTTTAGTATGCAACTCAGGTTTTCCCATTAACATGGTTTGTAGATTTGAGAGTGATAAGATAAGTTTGTTACACATAAATGATCCTTTAGCACTCTTCTCAGTGATTTATAGTAAATAATATATTTAATAGGATGCAAACAGAATTCATCCTTTCTTTTGAATGTAAATGTATTTTCTTGTTGAATTTTTTGTGCTTTTAACTTTCCACCTTAAATGTAAACTAGAGATGTACCTATATTTATTTTTTTTTTTACCTCTAATCTAATCCTAAAACCTGAAAGAATTTGAATATATGCTGATCCTGATAATCTTCTGATAGCGGAGCTCTATTTGCTTTAATGTTATTATATAAATAAGAGTTTATTTTTTTTAATAGGCCGTAGTAAACTTTCGACAGGCATGTAGGGAAGTGTTGGCTTAGTAGGTTAGAGCAGTGTGTTTTTGCTCTGAGAAGATTGAAAATTCCTGCTTCGATCAATACAGCCTCCACTCTGGGTTCCTGAGCAAGATCCTTAAGCCATTATTGCTCCCTGGGTGCCGCACAATGGCAGCCCACTGCTCCACAAGAGAACAAATCCCCCCATTATAGGACAATTAAGGGATTTACATCTTTTTTTTTTATATGTTATACTTTATAGAAAATGTTGCTTAATGCTATCAGCACAGAATAGGTACAAAGATGCATTATTTAAAGTTAAGCCGATTGTTAAATGACTCCAGAAGTGATTCCTGCTACAAAAAAGAAAGAAAATGTGATCAGTGGTTCTAATATTTCAAATAACTGAGTAGAAATGTTATAAGCTCTTTTTAGGTTTTAGTTTGATTTACTGACACCCTGTTTGGGTTAATGAAAGCTTCCACCGCAAGGAAAAAAATCAAACACTGTCAAATAGCCAAAACGTGTCCTAAATTAGACTATGTGGGAAGTTAGTGTTGTGTTTGCTTCTGTTTAGGAACAGGTATTTCATAAACACTCAGAAGCTTTTCAATTTTTCTTTTGTGTTTTTTTTTTGTCCACAACTTTATAAATGACAGCTGCTTTACATTAGAAGTATGAAGTGTATTCATGAATGAAGACTTAAGTGACCAACTCACTTGCACCTGAGCATTAAAATAGGTGTAATTAATCCCAGCTCTCACTTAAATAGAAGATCCTGGCTCTGATTAACTGAAGACGAAAAACAATGAATGTCCTATAGGAGAAACTTCAAAACATTAAACTCCACATGTATTCCTTGTATCCTAAACTCATTCTCAGTCGTTTGTTTGTTTTTGTTCTTTTTAACAATGAGGGGCTATTACAGAGAAATAATTCAACAAACCTTTTCCTCTGATTATTGTTCTATTCTGACTGGAACAAGACCTTGATTTTCTGAAAAAATGAACACATACTTGCTGCTCGTTTGTTGCTACGACAACCACAACTCAAACTATCACCAGGTGCCACTTCCAGCTGTAATAATACAATGTTCGCCAAATCGCCACACTCAGGTCAGCAGGGTCCACAGCCCACTCCTTTTACGACTTCTCCCACTTAAAGGGCTTCAAAAGGATTGAAATTCATATAATATTTAAGAATATCATCTTAACTTCATCTAAGCCGGTTAAAATATATAGATTGGTGAGAACTAGAAAAGGGAATAAAAATGCTGCAAATCTGACTTTACATTTTAGGCAATGAAGCAAAGAGGAAACCTTTTTTCTGTACAAACAAATCCCAACAATAAACAAAAAAAAACCTAATCAGCAATAAATAAATATATCTTTACAAATGCATGTATTTTTTACGTTACAGTAAATACAGTTTAAATAATTTCATCTAATGAACATTTTTAACGGAAATAGCTCCTTATGTGGCTCAAGAAAAGGAAATGGTAATTCATTTTCCCCAAAGTCTTGCACAAGAAACATAAATTGTTGTCAACTGAAGCTCAAAAATAAAATTCAATGGGCAAAATGAAAAGTTCAATGTTATAAATGTAATTAAATATCTTTAACAGAAAAAATGTAAAAAGTTCTTGTTTTCCACTTTGTGTGAAAAATTCGATCTGCATTCTCTGAAACAATCGGTTTCTCTACAAAAAGATGCACTTTTTATTTAAATACAGTAAATGAGGTTTTTTCATTAAATAAAAGTAAAGCAGTGCTGATTAAAAATGTTTTGATGAGATAAATGAGGGCGATCAGCTTGTTTCACAATCCAGAAATTAAATTAAGTTAATGATTATTTCCCTGATCAAAATACTTGCTTGAATATAAATTCATGCATGTACTCATTTTCACAAAACTATGTCAACGACATCTGACATCTCTTACAATTTGCTTTAATTTGTTCTTTTTTAAAGTATATCAACCAAACATTCTGTCTATACTTGTTTATTTATGCAGAAAAACATCAAAGATAAGTAGATAATAAGAATTGCTCCATAAAAGAGTATGAATAATTAACTATAGATATTTCATAAATCTTGACAAGTCTTACCTTAACCTCAATAAAGTCGGGTTGTCCCAGAGCAATGAGCTCAGAGTAAGCCTGCATCTCCTCCACATTCCATGCTTTCACCAGCGTCAGTCTGTACACTGTCCTCTGTCTCTAAGTGGGGGACAGGAGACACGGAGTTAAAAAAAATATCTATGGAAAATGTCTCAAAAACTGTTGGAAAAAAGGAACCAAAAAAAAAAAACAATGACTATTGGGCAATATTTGTACTTACTTTCAGCTCAAACATTGTACTTGATCAAAACTATATTTAGTGTAGCGTATGGTTACAAATAAGATAAAATGACCAAATTGTGGACAAAAATTCAACAAACATATCTATCTATCTATCTTTCTATATAGATATATGTATAAAAAAATATTGAATCACGCATGTAAAAGGAGCAAAATGATCAAAATCAACAGTTTTGAAGACAGACAGGATAGAACTATTGATGATAATAACTATTAGATCTAGAACCAAAATGTAAAGAAAAATACAGCACTATAAAAAAACCTAATTCATAACTAGAAGACAGATTTTCTACGCTGGTTGTTTTAGAAAACCCAGCGATTATTGCTCCTGATTTATACAAATCTAAACATCAAACATCTAGGTCAACACTCAGGTAAACTCTTGTGAATAACAAAGCATGAACTGCATCACACAGGGACTCACTTTAAACTTAATAAATAAAAGAGATGAAGAGGCTTTGCTTGACGTCCACGCAACAACTTTAAAACATTACTGTCGGTATTGGATACGTGACATGATGGAGATGAGAATAAGCACAAGAATAGGGATATGAGAAGTTAGTATGTGATGGTGAGAATAAATTATCATGAGAAATGGCTAATCCAAAGAAAAGAAATTGCTGATGCTTCTCATTCGTCTCCACTCTGACTCTGCTACCCAGCATTATAAACAGTGAGGAGAGGAGACCGCAACCTCCCTTCATTTCCTTCCAATTTCTACCTTGCACTGGAAGGTTATCTGCAACATTAGGTCCTTTCAGGCTGGTAGAGAAGGGGATAATTGGCCAGTAGCAGCAGGGAGGTGAGATATTTCAAGCTGCCATGATTCCAAATCTGACACAGACCCACAACTCTGACAATTCCCAAAGCAATGGCAGGGGGCCAGGTGGAGTAAAGAAGAAAGGCTGTCGAAAATTAGGCAAAGAGAGGAGTGGTAGGGAAAGAATGGAGATGAGCACACTCCAAAATAAAAAAAAAAAAACTTTGGGGTTTAGACATTTATTTATTGGGGTCTAGATATTTACTTCTGGAGGGTGAAAGAAAATAATCGAATCACAAATAATGGTATTAACCTTAAATTATTAAATCTCTTATTTTTTATACACTATTTTTATGTCTTCTATTCTTCTGATTGAACAGTATAAACAGAAATGTCGTAACATTTTCCACAAATACAAATCCTGATTACATTTTGCCACATTTAACATAAATTCTATGTTCTCTAAATATAATAAACAAACTACATTATTTTATCTCCAAATGGATTCAAGCAGCTTTGTATATTTTAGCATATAAGGTTAAAAAAATTTAAAATCCAGAAATCTTAATATGTGATTTTTTTAACTATTAATTTGTATGAAATAGCTGCACATAAATATTTGTTAATATTTGGTACAGTAGTCTTTGTTTACAATTCCAGAGGTCAAACGTTTCCTGTAGTTTTTCATCAGGTTTGCACACACTGCAGGAGGGATTTTGGCCCACTCCTCCACACAGATCTTCTCTGGATCAGTCAGGTTCCTGGGTTGTCACTGAGAAACTTGGAGTTTGAGCTCCCTCCAAAGATTATCTGTTCGGTTTAGGTCTGGACACTGGTTTGGCCACGCCAGAACCTAAATATGCTTCTTCCAGAGCTACTCCTTGGTTGTCCTAGCTGTGTGCTTTGTGCCTCTACACATCTTCAATGCTCCAACTGAGAGAAGGAGGTTGTTCCCTAAAACCTCGCAATACATGGCCCCGGTCGTCCTCTCCTTAATACAGTGCAGTTTCCCTTTCCAATGTGCTGAAAACACCCCAAAGCATGATGCTACCACTCCCATGCTTCACAGTAGGGATGGTGTTCTTGGGGTGGTACTCATCATTCTTCTTCCTCCAAACACGTTTAGTAGAATTACAAACAAAAGGTCCTATTTCTGTCTCATCTGACTACATGACTTTCTCCCATGACTCCTCTGGATCATCCTAATGGCTTTTTGGCAAACTTGATATTTGCCGGTTTAAGCAGGGGGAACCTTCCATGCCATGCATGATTTCAAACCATGACGGCTTAATGTATTACCAACAGTAACCCTGGAAACAGTGGTCCCAGCTCTTTTCAGGTCATTGACCAGCTCCTCCCGTGTAGTTTGAGCTGGTTTCTCACTTTTCTTAGGACCATTGAGACTCCACCAGGTGGGATCTTGCATGGAGGCCCACTCCGAGGGAGACTGACAGTCATGTTTAGCTTCTTACATTTTCTAATAATTGCCCCAACAGTGGACCTTGTTTCACCAAGCTGCTTGGCAATTTCCCCGTAGCCCTTTCCAGCCTTGTGGAGGTGTTTTTGTCCCTAGTGTCTTCAGACTGATCTTTGGTCTTAGCCATGTTAGTAGTTGGACTCTTACAAAGGATGGAACGGTTTTTGAAAACCGTCCGAACCGTTCGGTTCGACTGTCTCGATTTGATTCGCGTGTGTTGCGTTCGGTTTATGCGCTGCTCCTTTTTCTCATAAGCTAAGCGTGTACACTCAAGAGCAGAAAGTGGTGGTACTGTGACCAGAGCCAACCACCACTAGTAAACAAGAAGAAGAAGCGAAGCAGCGTAGCCGGGTGTAGCAGAGAAAAAAATCTGTTGTTGTGGAGAATTGTGTGGGTATGGCGAGTGGGAAAGAACAGGAGTTGGAAGACGCGCCAGCAGCACTTTATAGGTCTGCTGTATGGGAGCGCTTTGCATTTAGAGTGACCTATGATGACGGTGGAAAGAAAGTTGTGGATAAAACAGTGTGCAAGCATTGTGCAACACGTTTTGTTTATGCTAACAGCAACACGACCAACATGTCAGGCTAACAATCAACATATACAGAACTGAACCGAAAACCGTGACCACCAAACCGTGAACCGAACCGTGGATTTTGTGAACCGTTCCACCCCTAATTCTTATTGATTGTATGGGGTGGAAAGGTGCCTTTATGCAGCTAACGACCTCAAACAGGTGCATCTGATTTAGGATAATAAATGGAGTGGAGGTGGACATGTTGAAGGCAGACTAACAAGTCTTTGAGGGTCAGAATTCTAGCTGATAGACAGGTGTTCAAATACAGACAAATAGTTAAAACAAAATCATATATTGTGATTTCTGGATTTTATTTTTCTGGATTTTTTTTTTTGTTTTAGACTTTGTGATTTCTAAGTGGGAAGACTTGCAAAATAGCAGGGTGTTCCAATACTTATTTTACTCAATGTACCTTGCATACAAAAAGGAGGAGAGTGTTGTGAGGGTCTCCTCTGAGGCACCATTAAACCAATGTTTTACTTTTTAACTTATTTGCTTGGTAGTTCACCATATCCCTATTTATTTTCTTTAGCCTTAAGCAGAACACTAAGAGAGACCTAACTTGTGCAAACGGTTCAACATTGTGAAGGATAAAAGCCTCTATGATTTACTAAGACTACAGTAAACATGACTGAGACACTGAACCCCCACTAAAGAAAGTGGCCAGTTGTTAAAGTTTGCTAAAGTTTAAAACTCAATAAAATTAAGCAAATCCATCTCAGAATGTTAGAGGCTTAAAAACCTTTCAACCTGTTTAATACAGCCTCCCATCATGGAAAAGAACAAACAAGGAGCTATTTAAGCTGTTAGCAGCAGAGAGTACAGTTTTACTTCACTGAATTTCTCCCAATGACAGTAATGGAAGTTAGATAAGCATGTTTCAGGAATTAAAGCACTGTTCGAAAAATCCTATAAGGATAAATGTATTTTAAGTAAAGAGATGATACACAACCATTTCAAAATGGAAAATAAAGACTAACATTTAGAGCATTGTTAAGAAAACAAAATACAACACATCTTTAATTAGATTATCCTGGTTATCATTGCTTAGCAGTAGTCCAAGCCAGTCAATAAGAGAACGTAAAATTAAATACAGTGTAATTATAGTGACATTATAACAACACTGAAACCCATTCAATATATTAATGCACACAGTTTCCTGTGTGAATTAGTGCTGCTCTTAATTAAAGCCTTAACTAAAGCATTGTTCTGCAGATAATCTAATCATTCAACACAAGCCTGTTTGAATACATACAAAGGTACATAATTAAAATGACTTATCAAAGCAAACATAAGAAGCTATTCTGAGCTCACAGCACAAATAAGCTATCTGGAAAATGCCTAGGATGGACCTCCATGCTGCTTAAAAACATCAGCTCTCCAACTACAGATTGCTCTAGATCAGCAGACTCCAACTCTGGTCCTCAAGATGTTCTGTCCTGCAGATCTTAGATGGATCCTGATCAAACACAGCTCATTCAAATGAGTGAATTATTCAGCATGCCATGAAGTTTGGCAAAGGTCTGTTAACGAGACATTCATTTCATTTAGCTGTGTTGAAGCAGGGATTCATCTCAAACAGGACAGTGGATCTTGAGGGTTTGAGACCTCTGATCTGGTGCAAGCTGACAGAATTGACATATGCTGAGTTCAAATTCAGTGGCTGCGTCCTCCAAAGGCCAGATTCGTCAGCGTATTATGTCATAACAGGGCGCCATAGCCTGTTCGGATTGGAAAACTCCTTATCATGCGGCTGACAAATGCAGCCGGCTGCTCTGTGCTAAGAGGAAAAAGGGAAATGGAGCCAAACAGTGCTGAATATTGTTTAATAAAATACAATATGTGAATCGATCCATCCTAAATTAATGAAAATGTTTTTTTATGGTTACTGTGTCAGATATGTGGCAGATGTTTGGTTTATTTAAAAGTTTTATTTGTCCCTCTGCAAATGGGTTTGGCTGACATTTAAGCACAGATTCCAATATCCCTACAGTGTGAGGACTATAAATATGATATTCATGACAACGGTACTGCTGCTGAAGCTCCTCTAAAATGTAATTAGCACCCAGAATAACAGTAGAAGTTTGACATCCATTCTTTGTCTGCTTTGTGTGACAGGTGTCACGGTTGCTAGGCGAAAGAGCTTACAGGCGGTGAAAGCCGGGGGAGGCTGGAGCTCTTTGAATCCACAGCCAAAACTCTTCCGGCCTCCTTATTTTCATGGACCTCCAAGTATCCGGTCTACCTGGACTTGGTATATGCAGCCTCTGAAATCCAACACACCCATAAACTCCTGGACTGGTGTTGAATTGTCTTACTTTATTTTCTTTTTTTACCTTGTTTGCTGCAACAGTAAAAATGAGATGGGTTGATGATACACTGAAGCTGCTCCAGTCAGGGATTATTGGTAAACAAAGCTACCATGTTAAAAAAAAACACGGCTGACACGGCTCAGAAATCGGAATGATATCACTAATATCTAACTTACCACGAAATTGATGTCTCTTTCCTGCCGCCGCTATGATTGACTTGTCATTGAGAAGAGGTCTTTTTTTTTCCTGGGCTGCACTCATATCTTCTTTCTATTATGTGCATTTGATAATCATGTCCACTCCTATTTCTTTTAATACGGTAGTTTCTCCACACAGAGGTGATATTTATGTCTCCCCTTCATATGCAAACTGTCAGATTTACCCTATGAGACATTGCTCTAGACTACCTGCAGCTACAGCTACACAGTTGCAGAGCTATGATTCTTTTTTCTAAACCTGCTGAACCTGAACCAGCTACCCGTCTTCAAAGGTTGGTCTCCTGTCAGCTTGCGGGGCAGGAGAGCAGCTATTCACCTGCCTCCAAGCACCCATGCGATGAGTCTGAGTTAATGACAGAGTCTGGACTGTGTGGAGCACGCGACCAGTCAATGTTTTTAAAGTGCTAACTGGAGATCCGCAAACAAAACGGTTTCTTATGTGTATGTGCAAATATGGAAGTGTTTAAAAACACAGTTTCTGTTGCAGTTACAATTATTGGAATTAAGCATCGACCTAATTCCAGCATTTGGACTGTAATCTCGCGACAACAAATCCAGGGAGAGGAAGCCTAGATGTCAGCCAAAGGGCCGATACATTTATACAAAGTGAGCTTCATTTTTGCATAGAGGGTACAGATTTATTATCAGCCAGCTCTTCTGAAACGTGTTGATGTAATCCTTGATTTCTGATACTTAACACAGTTTGAATGGTTAATTAGGATAAGAGAGGAAGAAACTGTTCCTCAAAAATACAAGAAAAGCATAAAAAATGCTGCAGAATTGTTCATGTAAATTAAGAGAAGAAGACGTAGACATAGACAGATTTATTTGTCATTTTGTTTACAGAAGTGTAAAACAAAAAGAAATTTTGTTTGGAACAGCTCTCTGGACAACTTCTTCTTTTTAACGAAGTCATTTAAAGAAAATGTGACATAGAACGGTACGACAAATCTGTTTCTGCTCTTTAATGTGGTTTCTAACTACATCTAGCCCATGGTCTCTCATCACGTGACATTCAACATTTTAAGGCTCTCTCACCTTTTCAGTTAAATGTTAATCAGAGCATTCTTGCTAACATGAAACATGTCAGCACCTCATTGCATGACATCTGATTAGCTTTTTTTTTTTATATATATAAGTATATATTCTCTGCAGAAGGATGTAAAACTGAAATCAGACAAAGTTCTAAAATGTGCCCGAATAAAATCAAATCATACCAAATTTTAAGAAATTAACAAGATTTTGCTACACTGGCATTGTTCATTGATGGAGGCAGTCTATCAGCCTATTGAATTGTTTTCAAATGCTAAGCAAGCATAAATTCTGAGGAACATTAAAGATTGATTATCTGCAGCTTTATAAGCTGTAAAACACAAAGTAACAAACAGCAAAGTCAAAAAGGTTCATGCAAGTAAAATGATATTTTTTTTTCAAGGAAGGAAGGAAGGAAGGATGGATGGATTTGTGTTTTCAGGCATTAAAGTAAAATATAGATTCAACCAGCAACACCTAAATCAAAATAGCAGAACTTACTTTTTCTCCCAAAGCCTCGAGACTGTCCAGGAAACGAGTCCAGAAGTCCTTGAAAAGCGGCCGATCAATCTTCTTCAGACTATCCTTGGTGCTGGCATCCACACTGACATACAACTGAGTCACTGGCACCAGGTTCCTGAGGGGAAAACAAACAGCAAATATGTGTAAGAAAGACATTCAGGTGAAGATTAAATTTAACGCTTTAAATAAGAAAGAATTGTACATAAAAAAAATGAGAAGAAATTGGAATATTGATAAAAAGTAAGATATTTTTCCACTCTTTTCCATTCTTAGAAAGTAAAACTTACACAGTATATTGTAATAGATTCAATACACAGGATGAAATATTAGTCCACTGTCTCCATAAATCAGAATATTATATTAGAAAAAAAAAAGATGTTTCATAAACACAAAATCTGGCTTTTAAAAAGTATGTTCTTTTATTTAACTGGACCTTCTTTTGCATGTATTAATACATTAGTTACCTGCCTTAAATGTACCAAAATAGTACTTATGGGTAAACGATTTAGTCAGAAGAATATCAGTCATAACCAACCATCTATCCCAAGGGTCACCAATTAAAAAACCAGCGGGGTCCGAATAAAGAAAATCCTCAACCAGTAAAGGTCCGGAGACATTTTTAATTATAATACATATATATATGTATAATATATATATATGTATATATATGTATAATATATATATATGTATATATATGTATAATATATATATATGTATATATATATATAATATATATATATATGTATATATGTATATATATATATATAATATATATATATGTATATATATATATGTATATATATATATACATATATACATACATATATATATATATATATATAATATATATATATGTATATATGTATATATATATATATATATATATATATATATATATATATATATATATATATATATATATATATATATATAAAATAGAACAATTTTCCATTTTAAAATCTAAAGTTTTTCTTGAAGTAGAGAACAGCAATCTTTCAGTTTGGTATATAGACAATTTGCCTGATTCATACATTTTATAAAACTATTGAACTGAAAGTTTGATCTTTTTTTTCTTCTTTTTTCTGGCTTAATGTTCGCAGTGGGTGTTATGCTGCCCTGCAAGGCTTTAAACCTGGGTTTGAATGGAGACAAAGCCATTCTCAAGCACATATCGAGGTGATCATTTTGAGCCTGGATCCATATTTATTTTTGATTCTGTTCATGGTGGAGAATCCTGCTTCACAGCAGTAAGTTTAGCCAAACATATTCAAAATGTGCAGGGTCATCTCCAGTCCGGCCGGGTCAAGATCTGCTATTACAATCGCACCAAACAGGAAAAAGAGCAGCGAGAAGTTCCGGTTTGTCAAATTAAAAGATGCGAGTGCTCTAGGAGCTGCTGCTTAACTTATCAAGGCTGCACTTTAAAAAATTAAATTGTCTAGAAAGCTGTTCTAAACTGAATTTCTTTTTGAGTACACCTGTGTATAGAAAACGACAAAATAAATATAAGTATAAAATATAGTAACTACAGATCGGTAGCAACAAATTATTATATATTTCAACTAATGCTGTTTATTTAAAAGATTGGATGCAAACTATTGGTACTTCAACAGACCAGGAAGCAGATTTCTCATCTCCATCAGAAACTGTACCTATAAGTCGGAGCGCATCAATACGTGAGGAACAGCGGAGGCTGTAGGCTTTGCTTCGCACAGGCGGTCTGGAGCACAGCTAGGCGGAGCGGTGACAGAGTATGTGGGATTTCGGGGTAACAGTAGAAGCGGTGCAAGTGACGTTTAGACACTGTCGTCAGACAACATGTGGTAATTTATAAATGTTTCAAATCAGGTTGGGTCCGGATTAGCCAGCAGGTGGGTCTGGATCCGGACAGCGGTCCGCTAATCCATGACCTTTATTTTGGGAAATAGACTATATTTCTTATAATTAACTAATGAATAAATGAAAAGCAAAATTAGAACAGAATTAATTGTAAAAAAGGTGAATATCTCTGCCCTCTTAAGGAAACCAAAAAAGCTCTTCTTTACCAAGGCAGCTCTCTGGACAAAAAAAGAAGAAAAAAAAGAGGAGCTGCTGACTGGTATCCTTGCCTTCACCTTAAAGGACAAGTGCGTGATAAGTGAGTCGCTGACAGGCTGGTTAGCTGTGTGTGGGATGTCTTAACAACCTTGAAGTGGTTCTGGACAGACAGGTTTAAAGTTGCTGAGCACTGCAAAATCCACGCGTCAAAATGTCACTTCATATTCAAAGAAACTCAAAAAAGTTGGAGTGTAGTTAATATTTAAGAAGGTTATCCAAGTTATCCAAATTCTGCTTTGAGACTAATTAGTGTTTTTGAGGAGCATATCTGAAAACTACATCTTCCTTCACAATGAAAACAACACCGGTCATGTTTCTGAAGCGTTCAAATTAACCACAAACATCTGCAAAAAACGTCTGCTACATGTGAAGGCAGTGATTTCTAAAAGAATGCCACAACCTGCCTGCTCTCTTTGTTTTCAACCATAACTTTCTCTCTGTCCTCCCCATGCACCTTGCAGGCAGTCAAGCTGTTTCAGGTACTCAAACTAAAGATTTTGAGACACATTTTAATTATTTGTATATAACTCCCCTAAAGCCAGATATTGTTTGAATGAGTTAGTGTTCTTGATCAACACTTCTTAAGGCTTTCTGCTGCCCTTGCACAGTTTTTTTAATTTCTTATGTTTCTACAGTAGGTAAATAAAGCATATACCAAAAAAAATATCAGAGGAACTTAAAGCTACAGTGTGTAATTTTTAGCGACATCTAACGTCCAGACTGCAGACCGCAGCAACATGAACATGCCCCCCCCCCCCCCCCCCCCCCACCCAACAGTACGACGAGCGTTACTGGACAAAATGTCTTCCACGACGTCCGCATCACCTACCTTCTCAAGTGATGAGGTTTGTTTACATAGATAATTTTACAGATAGTATTTCATTAGTCTGTGTAGGGTATAGATTTCAGTACAGTCTCAGTTCATCTCTCTCAACTTGCCGTAGTTACTTTCGAGCGTAATGGGTGATCTCGCAATCGCTAGTTTTTTGGCTCTGCGCTGCCGTAGCAAGATGTCTGCCTCCATGGCTGCGAGACCCGCTCCTATGTAATTATAAATAACGAATTCTAAGGCAACGCAAATATTAAGGTTAAGAGGCTGAGCTCGTAGATGATGATAAATAACATAGTTATGTGTAATATATTACATTTCTGACTGTATATCCCTGTAATTATTACACACTGTAGCTTTAAAGTAAGACTTTTTAAAAGTAAAATATAAAGGGAAAAATAAGATTTTTTAAGATATGTGAACATATTCTCATATAAAAATAAGAAACCTCTCTCCAAACAATATAGCATTAATTCCACCCACCTGATTTCCTCTGGGAACTGTGCATTCGTGACCAGGAAGCTGGAGATGCCATGAGAGTGAAGGAGGCGAAGAAAGGTGTTGATTTCCGGATACATGATTGGCTCGCCCACCAAGGACAGGGCACAGTGCTTGACGGCCAAACCTTCCTCATACCGCTCAGGCTTCACTCCAGGGACACCTGGAGGCAGAGAGTCAGGGGAGTCAGGACATTTGAAGGTCAAAGAGTTTGGATTAGTCAATGACTTAAAGGTATAGTGGAGGATTTTTTTTTTTTTTTTTTCCGGGTGGATCAACAAAATAAGTGGTCCTCCTAATTGTCAATCATTTAGTGATATGTTTACGTTAAGCTGTCCTACTGTATGTGCTCGTCCCCAGCTAGCTATATTTTTATCCAGTCAAGCTTGCCTTTCTCACCGCGATTCTTTGAAAACTGCTGCGGGTTGTAAGATAAAAAGTGTCAACGAAGTGTATGAGAGGAAGAGAAAGGCCTCAGAAGAGAGAAACAAGAGTGTTTTTGGGAGATTCTTTCACGTGATGGCGTACACTTAAAGGACAGGACGGGTTTCCCACTGATGCCTCGTTTGCAAAATTTCTATTCAACAGGCAAAGTTTGGCATACTATTTGGAGATATCCATTTCACATCACTGATAGTAAAATGTATCTACCTCTATATTGAAACTTTCCAGGGCAGGTAAGTATATTTATTTTGTAATTTGCATCATCCTTGTTTACCCCAAACACGTTTTTTTTTATTTTTTCAATGTACCAGTAGTCTTATTTGTGTCTTGTAGTCTTATAAATACAGGTGCTGGTCATAAAATTAGAATATCATGAAAAAGTAGATTGATTTCAGTAATTCCATTTAAAAAGTGAAACTTGTATATTATATTCATACATTACATACAAACTCATATATTTCAGATGTTCATTTTGTTTAATTTTGATGATTACAAATGACAACAAATGAAAATCTCAAATTCATCATATCAGAAAATTAGAATATTACTGAAGACCAATAAAAACAAAGGATTTATAGAAATGTTGGCCAACTGAAAAGTATGAACATGAAAAATATGAGCATGTACAGCACTCAGTATTTAGTTGGGCCTCCTTTGGCCTGTATTACTGCAGCAATGCGGCGTGGCATGGAGTCGATCAGTCTGTGGCACTGCTCAGGTGTTATGATAGCCCAGGTTGCTCTAATAGTGGCTTTTAGCTCTTCTGAATTGTTGGGTCTGGTGTATTGCATCTTCTTCTTCACAATACCCCATAGATTTTCTATGGGGTTAAGGTCAGGAGAGTTTGCTGGCCAATTAAGAACAGGGATACCATGGTCCTTCAACCAGGTACTGGTAGCTTTGGCACTGTGTGCAGGTGCCAAGTCCTGTTGGAAAATGAAATCTGCATCTCCAAAAAGTTGGTCAGCTGCAGGAAGCATGAAGTGCTCTAAAACTTCCTGGTATGTGGCTGCGTTGACCCTGGACCTCAGAAAACACAATGGACCAACACCAGCAGATGACATGGCACCCCAAACCATCACTGACTGTGGAAACTTTACACTGGACTTCAAGCAACGTGGATGAAGTGCCTCTCTTCTTTTCCTCCAGACTCTGGGACCTTGATTTCCAAAGGAAATGCAAAATTTACTTTCATCAGAGAACATGACTTTGGACCACTCACCAGCAGTCCAGTCCTGTTTCTCTTTAGCCCAGGCAAGACGCTTCTGACGCTGTCTGTGGTTCAAGAGTGGCTTGACACAAGGAATGCGACAGCAGAAACCCATGTCTTTCATACGTCTGTGTGTGGTGGTTCTTGAAGCACTCACTCCAGCTGCAGTCCACTCTTTGTGAATCTCCCCCACATTTTTGAAGGGGTTTTGTTTCACAATCCTCTCCAGGGTGCGGTTATCTCTCTTGCTTGTACACTTTTTTCGACCACATCTTTTCCTTCCCTTCGCCTCTCTATTAATGTGCTTGGACACTGAGCTCTGTGAACAGCCAGCCTCTTTAGCGATGACCTTTTGTGTCTTGCCCTCCTTGTGCAAGGTGTCGATGGTCGTCTTTTGGACAACTGTCAAGTCAGCAGTCTTCCCCATGATTGTGTAGCCTATAGAACTAGACTGAAAGACCATTTAAAGGCTTTTGCAGGTGGTTTGAGTTAATTAGCTGATTAGAGTGTGGCACCAGGGGCCATCAATTTTGAACCTTTTCACAATATTCTAATTTTCTGATATGATGAATTTGAGATTTTCATTTGTTGTCATTTGTAATCATCAAAATTAAACAAAATAAACATCTGAAATATATGAGTTTGTATGTAATGTATGAATATAATATACAAGTTTCACTTTTTAAATGGAATTACTGAAATCAATCTACTTTTTCATGATATTCTAATTTTATGACCAGCACCTGTAAATATGGGTGAGATGAGATCCATCCATATTTGCATTCACAATATCTGTATTACGATTGGCTTTACACATATTTTTTTTCTAAAGGTTTGCTTGTCATAAATACATTTTTCCTTACCTGTGGAGAGTGTGAGATAGTGGAAAAAATGCTAATCTTCTTTTGGAAAGTAAGCTTGCATGAGCGATGCAAACAATGACTTTTATACAGAGCGTGCACGAGGAGAAATGGGCCTCGTGCAGGAGCGGGTACAGGGTTGTGCATGTGCATTATTTTTATTTTTAATTGGAGAGAGCGTGTCTTTTCAAAAATTCCTGAAAATCCCCTAATATACCTTTAAAGATGAACTGAAGAGATTCACAGGTCAAGTTTTAAATTCAAGTTCTACCAATGGAAACATTCAACATGGAGTTCTCAGTGTCCTTCATGATACAGTGCATCATACGGTGATATTTATGTTTGAGCTGTACACTGTCCTTTTCAAATAAAGTTTAGTATTGTTATTATATGAAATGATTCACTGCTTCAGCACCACTGAACTGAAATCATGTGAACCAGATATGTCAAGTAGCTCTTGACACGAATTTAGGTGAACAAATTATTAGATGTTTGTTGAAACATTTTATCTCTCCTCCAAGTGATTTCTGCAGGCTGAGGAGTTACAGGTAAGTTCAGCCTTATTAGTATTATTAGTACTTACAAAATGTTTAAAGGCTGCAGCATGTCGTTCTGTCCCACTCTATAAGATATAAAACGTTTTCTATTATGGCTGCATAGAGGCTATTTCTATAGATCACCGGGCACTGGGCTTGATTGAGCATTCGCAGAAGAATATGTTGCAGGATACAAGCAGAGTGTTGAACGTTAATATGTGGTTGCTGCTGCTGATAAGTTCAAAGACAGTCACTGTTTCAATGTATCTGTTTTCTGTACAGAGTAATTGAAGTGTTTATTAAGGTTTTTTACTAATTGGGTTTATCCAAGTCTGCCCTGATTTTGTATGTACATATTGTTTTTTTTTTCTTCCAGATGAACCCATACAGGCAAACCTGGCTTGTTTATCTTACAATCAGAGACTTTTCTTTGTACTTTGGCCGACAGCCAGCTGCTTCCAGGTAAACTGGAAGCTTCGAAAGGAGGAACATTTTAAACCAGAGCAGTAAAAGATCAAGCTGAAAAATCATCCCATGTTTCTATTTTTACATTTCTCATCTCTACCTGAATAGACATTTGTTGATTAATGCAAAGTGATTTTTTTCTTCTTAAATATGATTTATTTTTGTTTTGTGGAGCTTTGCTTGTAAAATTTAGTTTCTTTTTTGTACAATTTAGTTTTTGTGTGCATCTACTCATTTTACCTATATAGCACTAAAATATCCGGAAGGTTTTTTTATTTATTTATTCTAATTTCTTATTGAAAAATGGTCAAAAGAGGCTTATATGATTTCGGTTTTGCGTTGGCTTTAAAGCTCCAAGTGAACAGACAGAAATAATGTACGTTCAGACAGGAAGTTCCAGATGGTGAAAGTGTACCGTGCGTGTTAGTGTGTGAGGAACACAGTTGAAAAGTGATTTATGAGGCACGGTGGCAAAGCTGTGACGAAAAAGCGGGTACAACAGCTGCATTTTAATTTTCACTCTTCTTCATTAAACTCAAGGTTGGAAGAGGTCGTGAGCAGGAAGACTGCCAGGATGCAATGTGCACATGATAAAGTGGCGCTGAGTGCAACTGTTGCTGTTTGTAAAGCATAAGGGGAGAGCCCGTTCCTAAAATCTGATTAGTTCCAGCATTACACATGAACTCCAACCCAGAACCTGCTCAAACACTCACCTCTGAACTGCCGTATCATGAGTTGGTGCTTTTCCAGACCATCCTGCAAGATTTTCTCTGCTGGGTCCATTTTCCAGCGCCATTCAGTCCCCACTGGGTTGGTGTGATGTCTGATAAAAGTGGTGACAGTTGACACACCGAAAATCACTAAAATTGTTTTAAAACATTAAAAAAGCATAAACAAATCAGCTGCTATTCTTTAATCCTAGAGAGGGTCTAACATGGCATATAACTCTGTTGTAACGGCAGACTTGGCCTTATTGTGGGAGTATGAGGCTGCAAATTTGGAGACACAACATATGTCCTGCAGACAAGATGCGACAGTTAAATAAAATCGACATTCTGAAACTTAACACTATTGGAAGGCATCTATGTTGCCTACTGCAGAATTACACCAGAGTGCATTAAGAAGAAGTCATCTTTTCAATAACCTCTCTTAGAGAAGGCCTCAAGCTGCTCCTGCAACATGTTTCATGAAAGTATTCATACCTGCTATTAAATATACTTTGATTATCACACATTGCTTATAGAAACTAGAAGAGCACTCAGAGTGTAGACCTCCACCAAGCAGCAAATTTTGCCCCCTCTTGACTGAAGTATAACTAGAACTTGCACGTGATCCAACAACATTCCCTTTTCTTGTGTTTTTGTCTTCAGTAAAACACCTGCAGACTTTTTGAGTCCGATACTGAGGCGGTCAATAGTCACTGCTGCCACCCTCTGGTTTAGAGGGGAACTGCCTGATTCTGCAATCTCATAATGTCTGAGATTTTTTTTTTTTAATCCTATATCCAAAATATGATCTGGATCCTCACCAAAATGTAATGGATTGTTTCTTGGCATGAGGCACACCTCTGATAAGAATGTCATAAAAAATTGTTCGTAACTTTTTTTTAGGCATTTTGGAAAGATCTGGTGAGTTGGCTTTACCATAGAGTGTACTCGATGAAAGAACTTCCAAGTTTATCACAAATCTCTAGTTGTAAGACTTGACTCAAGACTTCATCATAAAAGCTTGAAACCAATTTGAGACTTGCAAAACATGATAGCCTTTTTTAAATTCACCCTACCAAGCTCTACTTTTGAGTTTTTAATAACCAATTGTAATATTGTAAATCTACCTTTACTGCACAGCCTCCTTTTGTTTGTCCATAAATGTCACCCTAACTTTTTATCTTTTAAATTATGACCGTTTGGCTTCCTGAAGAGTCTCTCCCTGGATAAGTCAATTAAAATCCTAATGGGCATCCAAGGTGAATACATTTTAAATTCTATATAATCTATATTTTTATCAGTGTGAAAAGGGTTGTCTAAAGGCTGATGTCTATTTCAAATAAATGTCATCAGTGCTGTGTGTAGTCATCTATTATAAGTACTAACATGAATTCCACTGTTATAAGTCTCAACATTCTAATAGCAGCTGTTGTGACAGCAAGGTGATGGCCAGAGCAGCAATGCATCTGTGCCCTGAAATAGCTTATTTCCTGTCATCCCACATAACAGCCTTCAGAAAGACTAGCAGATCTGTGTTGACAGGCACGCAGTTTCACCGCAGCACGTTCTTATGGCGACCTTTCATAGCCTCTGTTTGAAATGGAACTTGAGGGGACCAAACGCTCAGCTCTCTCGCCAGTGCCAGAATGAATCAGTGTTCACATTTAGACTCAACACAAGTGTTTTGTATGTAAATAATTACTTTGACTTACTAACAGGTGGAAGTTCTAAGATATGCATTTTTTTTTGTTTGTTAATGTGACTTATTACATGTTTTATCCAAAGAAAAGGCCAAACATTATAGATGTTTTGGTTCATGGCATATTATACCATGAACAACTGTATATACACACACATACAGAGGCTTATGTACAAGTCTGTGAAATTCAAGAAAAAATGCATTTTATTGCATGACATAAGTATTTGCTACATTAGAAAACAAAGCTAAATAATTTGTACAGAAACCTTCTTTTGCTATTTCAGATATCAGAAGCTTCCTAAAGTTCTTGACCAGATTGGCACACACTGCAGGAGGGACGCTTGATCACTTCTTCATTCAAATCTTCTCCAGACCCTTCAGGTGTGTCGCTGGGCAAAACACACTTTCTGTTCCTTTCAAAGATTTTGTATTGAATTTAATTCTGAAGCCTCGCTAGGCCATTTCAGCCTTTTATTTCTTATGGGCCTCAGCTCTGGCTGCTGCTCTGACTGTGTGCTTTGGGCTGTTTTCATGCTTAAAGACCCAGTCTCGACCCACCTAAGATGTCCTAAGGCCAGGCATACGCTGTACAATATTTTGAATCGTTGTACTCAACTACAGCTCAAACTGTACGACGAAACCGCAGAGTTTAATGTGGAGTGTTGGCCTAGTGGGTTAGAGCAGTGCACGTGTGCTCTGAAAAGGTTGCAAGTACCCAGTGCGATCCCCACTGCCTCCATTCTGGGTTACTGAACAAGACCATAACTCCCGATTGCTCCCCTACACAACACAAAACAACGCCGGACGCACAATGAGGACGAAACTCAGCCCGATCCCAACAATTCTCGCATGCCTGGAGCATAGTACTGAAAAGGGCAAAAACTCGGACAGTGTATGGCTCCATTTATCCTTCCCTTAATAATTTGCAGTTACCCTGTCGCCCTACGTGCATTATGGTTGGGACAACATTATTGGGGTTGCATTCATCCTGGTAAGTCATAACACGGTGGGTGGAGTTTAGACCAAAGTAGCTTTATTTTTGTCATATCAAACCATATGTCCGTAACCAATTCCTTCTATGGATCATCATAATGGTCTGAGGCAAACTTCGGACAGGCCGGGACAAGTGCTGGCTAGAACAGGAGGACCTTGTGTGTGCTGCAGGATTTAAATCCAGAGCGGGTCTTTGAGAGTGGTCTCAGCTCCATTCAGGTCATTTACCATAGTCCTGCCATTTAGTTTTGGGCTGATCCTTGACCTTCCTCATATTCATTAATGCCCTGAAAGGTGAGATCTTGCATCGAGCCCCAGATTAAGGGAGATTGCCCGTCATTTTGATCTTCTTTCATTTCTTATAACTGTACCAGCACTTGTTGCCTTTTGATCTGGCTGCTTGCCTATTTTCCTGAAGCTCTTCCCAGGTGTGCAGGTCTATTAAGCCTGATGTCGTTCACAGCTCTCTGGTCTTTGTGTGGAGAGGTGTCTTTTATAGAGATAACGAGTTCAAATAGTTAATGCAGTTAATGAGTCAAGAACAGGACTTCCTAAAGAAGGACTAATAGGCCTGTATGAGCCTGAATTTTTACTGGTTAGTCAGAGATCAAATGTGTATGTTATATTAATAAGAGAAAAATCAGACAATGTCATTTCTGGATTTTTGCTTTAGATTCTGTCACATTTGAAGAGAACATATGATAAAAATCAGAGACTTCTACCACATGCCTTGCAAATGAAAGGAAAACCTGTCAAATCCACAGGCAGGGACAATAATCTAATAACAATTTAAATTGAATGGTAATTCTATTCTATAACTGTGATGACATTTTTGACAGGGAGCTGTCCTGGACATAATACGGTTTGTGAATTTACTAATTTTGTTTTGCCTGAGCCGTAAAATGAAGGTTTGGTTCAAACGTTACCAGGGTTGTCAATGCTTGCTGAAAAAAAAAGAAAAAAAAATGGCCTCTGATATTTTTTTGTTTTTAAGTAAAGATAAGAAATAAAAATAAGCCAAGCTTTTAGGTAAAAAAAACAACTGTTTTTCTTAAAAACAAAAAAAGCAGTTTATTGTAAAGTGCTGCCTAGAATGTCAATAGAGTTTATCAAAGTTTGACTTCCATAAACTTATTTCTAGCATTTAGTGTATCTTTTTAGAGGTAGTTAAGGTTGTTAGTTTTGCTCAACATCCAAATCCTGCCCAAGGATTTGGACCTTAGTTGAAAATGAATAAATCCAATTAAGAAAAACAAACTTACCTCCAGCAGAAGACACACTTGTTTGCACAGGCCAAGCTGGGTGTAGTCTCCATGCAGCGGTGGGACTCAATACCATAGAATGTGTGCTTGTAGCAGCCTCCTCTGCCTCGTAACATGGACTAAGAACATAGAACAAAAGAAAAACTCTAGCTGTTATTCAAACATCGGTTGCCTGCTGAGTTGGTAAGAATTTCAAATCTTTTCACCTTAGTCCATCTGCAGAGCTTCACTCCAGAGTGACTTCCAATTAATTTATACCCTGAAAGACACAAAGTTGAAACATGTATGAAGTTTGAAGAAAAAGGCTTTGATTAAGACAAAAATCAGCTTAAAGTTAGCAAACTGAAACAAGCCTTTAACTTGGGGTTATTGTTAGCGTTAACCCCTTGGTGGGCCCAGCAGCCTCCAGTGGCTTATACTCATTAGGCTAGGCTTTAAGACAAATTAAGAGGTATTTTGTTTAATCAAAAATAGCAGTGTGCTCTATTATACTACAAACTCAAACTGAACAAATTGGCGTAATGCAAAATCTGAGGTTAAAGCTTTCTAGTTTTCAGCCTACAGACGTTTGCATTCTCCATGGCCACTAATACAGCCATAACAATGACAAAACCATTTCTCAACCATTGCAGTATTTAGGCCACACAGCATTAAAACATATTGCCTTACCAACACTCCATAAATAATTAAGAGCTGAAACAAAATTTAACTACCGCACTGTTCAGTGGAATAGCGTCCATCTTGACTGCAGAAGTTGGCGTTACGGCTGAAATTTAGGGATTTTGAAAGTAGGAAAGTTCCCAGGACAAATTAAACGCACCATAAATAAGCCATGGTTACATCTAAAAATAGCTGAAAATGCAATAAGCTTTTTTTTGTGTTGTCTTATTATTATTTTTTTTATCTTTACACCCGTTTGCATCATATTTGATTGTTCTTGATTTTTTGTTGTTGTATATTTTCCGATGGAAGTTAAGTTCTAAAACTCTCTGGGCTTAACGGGCAAATTCTTTGCAGTCTGTACCTCAGGCCCTTGTCTTATGTTAGTACCTTTGTCAGCATCTCTCAACCAGCTATATAAAAAAAAATATTTTAACGCTAGCAGGCAAAGTGTCTTGCCCAAGGACCCAACGACCGATTAGGGGGGAGCTGGGGTTCTATCAGAAGAAAATCGGTCAATCTGATTCCAATCAGTCACCAGAAATAACACCTGATAATGATCAATAATAATAAAAAAAAATAATAATATAATTAAAGAATAGGGATGGGAGAAATACCTAGCTCTAGACTTGAATGGCTCCGAGTTGATACAAACATAAATAATTAGGGGGGCCACATGCCGAAGGCATGGCCCACCTATTACTATTGCACATATTTATTCCGCGTATTATTATAGCTTATTGGGGGGCCACATGCCGAAGGCATGGCCCACCTATTACTATTGCACATATTTCCGCGTATTATTATACGAAACTTCGGCACCTAACTATTCCCGCACGGTTTGGCGGATCGGGCCCAAAGTTGGCACACGTGTCGGGACCAATGGTGCGATGCGTGCTTGTATAAAACTTTCTCATTAGTCCGAAGGTTCGCGAATTATTAGCGAAAACGTCGCAAAAAAAACCCCATAGGAAATGAATGGGGAGAGGAAAAAATAGCATAAAAAACAGCACTTCACTGTGTCGGCATACATTCATGTAGAAAAACAGTTTAAAGCTCAGTTTGTAGATAAATCCTTCGTCTGCATAAAACTGAAGACGGCATGTTGATAACTGCTACGGTTTTTGTATAATCAGACCTCAAGCGCCACAAAGTTTTGGCAAAATCCAGCCTTCTAGAGTGGAGCAACTGAAAAGCTAGAGTGTGAGGCAGCCGTTTTTTTAAGACCAAAAAACATTTTAAACTCGCCCTCACGGCCACATATTTATAGCTAGAGTCACCATTTTTGGTCAGTTTGTAGACTAAAATCTCTGGACCCACACAATGTCTTCGGAATTACGGTAGGATTAATACTTTTCCTTAAAAACCCTCCAGACCGACCTAAAGTCGATCAAAATCAGAGCCGTTTTTCATTGGTTTTGGAGCAGAAGAGGGGAGAAAAACGATTGACAGTATGTGTTTTAAACTCGTCATAAATATTGTTCTGAAAGACACACATACACCAAAGTTGGCATAGTTGGAGTCGAAGGATGCCTGACGCTCACGGTGAAGAAATTTTTTGAATAACTCATACGGTTTTTGCTCAGCAGTCGTTTGTTCGGAGGGTGTTCTAAGCACTTTAAAGCTAGGGGACAGTGAGCTGCTGCAGCTAGCTCAGTTAGAAGCTAAGGACTGAGGACCCGTTTTTTCTTATTCTTTCTCTTCCCATTCAGGTTGTAGATGACCTACAGCCATGAAAGTTACTCCAATTGAAGAAAAGATATAGCTGTCGCTTAGATAAAAAAAATTTTTCAGATATCATTTATGGTTTTTACTCAGCAGTCGTTTGTTCGGAGGGGTGCTTTAGCAGCAAAAAGATGAGTGAGAGGAGCTGCTGTAGTTAAACCAATGGTAGGAGCAGGTGGGACCCACCCTTTTGTTTGTGCTTCGTTTTGGGTTGTGAAAGACCTACAGACATGAAGGTTACCCAAGTCTGAGACAAAGGATAGATGTTTCTTTCACTGAAAGAATTTTTCTAATACCTTTTACGGTTTTTGCTCAGCAGTCGTTTGTTTGGAGGGTAGGCACCTGGAAGCTAGCTGACAGTTAGCTTCTGCAGCAGCCTGCTAGTGTGCAGCTGCTGACATCTTAGTGTGAGGCGGCCGTTTTTTTAAGATAAAACATTTTAACTCGCCCTCACGGCCACATATTTATAGCTAGAGTCACCATTTTATGTCAGTTTGTAGACTGAAATCTCTGGACTCACACAGTGTCTTCAGAATTACGGTAGGATTAATACTTTTCCTTAAAAACCCTCCAGACCGACCTAAAGTCGATGAAAATCAGAGCCGTTTTTCATTGGTTTTGGAGCAGAAGAGGGAAGAAAAACGAACAACACTATGTGTTTTCAACTCGCCATAAATATTTTTCTGAATGACACACATACACCAAAGTTGGCATAGTTGGAGTCTAAGGATGGCTGACGCTCACGGTGAAGGAATTTTTTGAATAACTCATACGGTTTTTGCTCAGCAGTCGTTTGTTCGGAGCTGTTCCTCCTATTCAAAAAAGCCTGAGAGCGAAGGAACGATAGTGCTGCGCTTTTCTCTCTGTCACTGACAGGCTCGTTAAGCGTTGTCAAAGTGACCGTGCTTCAAAGACATTTTACCTCTGCTCTTTTAAACAGCACATATTAATCTAATGGAGGGTGAAAGCACTGATTTAACATTGGGAAATGGATACTATATGACTGCTGTCCATGACACTTCCCTTGCCACTCAACACTGATAGACTTTCAAAATAAGACTCCAGGGACCCTACAAAATAAAAGCCTCTATATTTTTTTACATATATTTATTGCCCTATATGGCTCAACATTATGACCCAAACTCAACCCCACTTTAGAGAATAGACTCTAGGAGACTGTTTTAAACACCCTATGGCAAATTTCAAAATAAAAGCCTCCCTTTCCGCTTCATCTACTGCCCTAATAACATAGAAAAAGAGTGATTTAACGACTGGAAAGTCATCAACTATCATTGCTGGGTCTTAACATTTTCTCTAAACACAACTGTGTTGGACTTTCAAAATAAGACTCCAGGAACCCTACAAAATAAAAGCCTCTAGATTATACTAATGCAATAATTGATGCAAATGGCTCAACATTATGACCCAAACTCTTCCAGGTTGTTTTTATTAGACTCTAGTGACCTTTTCAAAACACACCCCAGAGCAAATTTCACAATAAAAGTCTCCCATTTACTCTGTAATACAGCAGCTATTCACCTAATAACATGGAAAACCAGTGATTTAACATTTGGAAATGGATTCTATATCACTGCTGGGCATGACCCATCTTTTGATGCACATCCATGATAGACTTTCAAAATAACACTACAGGGACTCTACAGAATAAAAGCCTCTTCCTTATACACACTCATACATTCTGGCATATTGCTCATAGCCATTTGTAATTTCATCACTGCAATGGCTCTGAGCATGCGGGCGGAGCCCGCCATTGGTGATTTCATCACTGCAATGGCTCTTAGAAGGCGGGCGAAGCCCGCTAAAGGTGATTTTATCACTGCAATGGCTCTTAGCAGGCGGGCGGAGCCTGCCATTGGTGATTTTTTTCATCGCTGCAAGGGCTCCTAGCAGGCGGGCGGAGCCCGCCAACTGCGCTTTACCCACTGCGGTTCAATATGGACAACCCATATTACCCTTGTGCATCTTATGCTGTGCACGTCTATTCCCCAGATTTCAGCACAAGTGGCACACAGCTCTCTTTGCCCATGACCTAGCCCTCTTTCCTTCCCTCAGCAGCCCTCCAAGGCGTAAGCAGTTGGTCTGGGGAGCCCCAATGTCACTTGCCAGGGCCGTATTGGCCCAGTTACCCAGACGGGCAGTAGGTGGCCCCCCTCAAAAGTTCTTTAGAAATTTTCTAGTTAGCTTAAATATTAACCAGATTTTCATCAAATGTGTCAGTCTACAGGATGAACTTCATACCAACTTCCGTATAACAGGGAGCGAAACGTAGACTAATCGATTAGTGTAGCACACATCTTAGTGCCATTTCAACCGATATCTTCTTTGCTGGATCAGTGCAATGATGCTGTGTCACCATTTGCCCCGCAGCTGAATCAATGTTTAGGAGGGATTGCTTTCAGCGCCTTTGGGCGGACAAGGGGAACAGGGGCAGGAGCTACAGCTGCTGAAGAAAAGTTAAAGACTTCAGCTTTAAAATGCATGACAGCAGGTGTTCTGTAAGCTTCAAAGAGAAGCAGGGAAGGAGAGTTGCTGAGCTCTAAATATTAATGGGCTGTATATAAATGTAGCAGGAAAGGCAGATAGCGAAAAAGAAGGTTATTTTTTGGTCAAAGATGTGGTGAGACACTTTAGATTCAGCTGTTTTTTTTGGTGAAGGAATATGCTGCATTGGTTTAGAGATGGCAGAACATATATATACATAGCTTGTGTTTATTAATGATCTAGGGGCTGACGCCTGTGTGCTGGTTTGTGTGTGTGGTGAGGTTAAATGTTGCACAAATAATTATCTTTTAATTGAATCATAGCTATTTGAATCACAATCGAATTGTGCAGTGCAAACATATTTGCAGTCCTATTACACAGACTTTATAAAATAGAATAATGATGTCTTTTATCTTTTATTCAATTTAACCTCCTTCTGTGACACAAGCGCAGGAATCAATGTCAGAATCTTTGTTCTGTTATATTCTTCTCTGTGAGGTCTTTCACAGAGCATATTTCACCTCTATCACATAACTCACTGCAGAACCGCTTTCTGACTTCTAAAGAAACGTTTAAAGGGGTGGATTCATTCACATTGAAGACTTTTGGAAATGTTAATGGGTTTCAGCTGCCAATACACCCAGAAATACATGAACAAGGTAATTCAAAGAACAGCAGGGAATTTGTAGAGAGAACTGAAAGATCCGGGAGAGTTGTAGCCTTCCCAGGCTGGATGAAAGATTAGTCCAATTAACATCTTCATCGAGGCCAGAAAACCTTATTTTTCCCCGTCTCGTATACTACTAGAATTAGAACAAGCATTGCTTAGGATAGTTTTGTTAAGAGGACAAAATATGACGCAAATAATAAATTAAAGAGCTTTGTTCAGACACCAGATTTTTTTTTTTTTTTTAAAGAAATTTCTTTAGAACACAAATCCTCATCCGGCTTCGCTATTTCCTTGAAGTAAAGCAGAAGCAACCATTTTTTATTGCCTTTTTTATGTTTTTGAATGTCTTGACTACCTAAAATGCATGCTTATTTGTATAATTAAACAAACATTACGGAAAGAAAAACATAAATTTCACATAATCACCATGTCCTCCGTTGACCCCTGCATTTTTCCATGGCTTATTGTTAAAAATGATGACCTGCTTCTTGTTTGCATGGCTTGTTGAACTGCGTTATTTCCTCTATAACCTATTAATTTGCTAGAAAATAAAGGCTCACTTATCTGTCCAAACAGTCTCTTTTCTATCACAATAGAGCCATCCTGCGAAATTCCAACTTTGGTTGAATCAAAGCATAAAAAAGCTTGTTAACCAACCTGAGTGGCTGGTTAAAGCAATAATGTGTAACTTTTGATCCAGGTATTAGCTTAAATTAACATATACTAAATTATCATTTATGCAGAAATACAGCACTTCGATATATCGTTGCTGCCTCTCTGAATAATGGACCTATATAACTTTAGAGCAGAGGTCACAGATTAGCGGACTGTGATCTGGACCCACCTGCTGACTAATCCAGACCCAACCTGATTTAAAATATTTATAAATTACTGCATGTTCTCCAACGATAGTGTCTAACTTTACTTGCGCTTTTTCTCCTGTTTATATGGTAATGCCCTCCAGAGCGTCAGGCACCAGGCTGCACTTCATACAAATTAGCCAATGAGCTGTGTGGACTGCTGGAAGAACTGTGGTGAACTGGTGAAAGTGAAATGGTGTGCTCAAAGATGACCCTGCACATTTTAAGTATGTTTGGCTCAACCTGCTGCTGTGAAGCAGGATTCTCCACCCTGACCATAATCATAAATAAATATTGATCAAGGCTCACTAATGAACACCTTGATATGTGCTTAAGAATGGCTTTGTCTCCATTCACACCCAGGTTTAAAGCCTGGCGGGGCAACATAAAGCCCACTGCTCTCATTAAACCATAAAAAAATAAAATAAAGTTACAAACGCTCAGTTCAGGTGTTTTTTTTTATAAAATATGTGAATCAAGAAATTGTCTATATACCAAAGTCAATGATTGTTGTTCTCTACTCCAAAAACCATTTGACATTTAAAAATGGAAAAACATTCTACTCGTTATAAAAATTCAATCTATAACATGGATGCAAAAACACCTCATTTATTTCAGTGTTAAATTATTTTTAAAGTAACAGATTATAATAAAAAATGTCTCTGGACCTTTACTGATTGATGATTTTCTTTATTCACATCCCGCTGATTTCTAATTGGTTACCCCTGACTTAGAGGGTCGGATCCGTAATTGAATGAGTTATGTCAATAGAAAAACAACTATACAGCAATCTGATTTTTTAATGGAAGACCTAACTAAGATAAAAAGTTGTTAGGCAACAAATCAGACACTTGCATGATCACAAATGTTTTAAATTCTGCAGGATTAAATCTGGAGGGTGAATGTGACTTTGTTTTTATAAGCATGATGACTTCTTCATCCGGCTTAAAGGTGTAGTGGAGGATTTTTGTGAATTTTCTAAAAGATCTGTCCTTACCACATTTAAAAAAAAATTATGCATGTGCACAACCCTGTACCCACTACCGAGAGGGAACGCCTATTAAACGCCTGCCAGAGCATGCACGAACCCCTTTTTTTCCTCATGCACGCTCTGTTTAAAAGTTGCTGTTTGCATCACTCATACAAGTTTACTTTCCAAAAGAAGATTTGCAATTTTTACACTATGTGAGATTCACCACTGATAAGTGAAAATCGGGACAAGCACGTAGGACGGCCTTACGTAAACATATAATCAGACTGATTGACAATTAGGAGGACCACTTATTTTGATTCTCACACCGTAAAACGAACATCCTCCACAGTACCTTTAAGGGTTCACACCCTATGTTCTACTCTGTCCAGTAGTGGATGGACCACCTTTTGCTTTCAGAGGAACGCCAAAATATCACTTAATTCAGACCGGAATAAAGATTACATTTAAAATGAAAGTTAAATGATAGTTTTTAATAAAAAGAAAACACAACACACGCTTTAAATCATGCAGACTTTTTGGAAACTCTGCTTTTGGCTGCTCAAAATAACTTCAATGACAAAGCCCAGGGTGCTTCATCAGTTACTTGGAAAATCCGCCAAGTCAGGATTTGTCGGAACCATTTCCAAGATAAAAAAAACTAAAACAGAACAAGCTTGATTTTATTATTTTTAGCCCCAACTTTCTTCAGCCAAAATGAATATATTCCCATGTGTAAATACTACATTTGATAACTGTCATCTAAAACCACCACAAAACAAAAGCATTTTTTCTTATCAAAGCTAATTAGTATTACTTTTTTTTTTTTTTTACAGAAGAGGTTTTTTATCTTTTCACACACAGGAAAATAATTTGACCTTTGTGAGCCCATTGAAGAACACACGCTAATAGAAATGACTTTTGGCATTTTAAGCAACAATCACGCTGACTGGGGTGTCTACTTTAAACCAGACAGATAAAACATCAAAACAATTCAAAGCTAATTTAGATCATCTTAAAAAAACAAAACTGTTGTAATATAAAAAGCTTTAGTGATGGAAAAAAATAGATTAAAACTTTGCTGGATGCTCAACAACAGTTTCATCAGGATGTGACTTTTGCGCAAACACTCTGCCAAAAAGACTGTACAGGAAGCACATCTCCCCCAAGACTGAATGCCATGAAAACAAAGCCAACACTTCCATCCTCCATTCTTTAGTTCCAAATACACCAAGCACCTGCCAGGACTGACTGCTGCCAGCATAGCACACAAAACAGGTCATTATTTGGTCAAACAGAGAGAAGTCTTGCTAAGAGGGTCCTATTTTTAGTACGAGCCTTCAGCAGGAAGTGTTGGTGGAAAATGGCTGGACTGTGCTATAATACTGAAAGGTAGAAAAAAAATAAGAAACATCATAGAAAGTGGCATAATACAGTTTTCTTCACAACTGATGACATACTGCATAAGGAGGAAGAAAAATATATATATAACTTTTAACAAAAATCTGACCTAAATTAAAACAAATGTATTCAGCTGGAGGAAAAAAAATGTTTAGATATATTTTACCAGAATCACTTCTTCCTTTAAAATAAAAATATAACTGGGCCTTTTATTAATTTATGTTTTACTTCTTTTTACTGTTCAGCGTAAACCTACAGCTATGATTTCAATTGGTATAAATATAACACATATCAAAGGCTACGTTCACACTGCAGGCCTTGATGCTCAATTCCAACTTTTTTGTGAAATCCGATTTTTTTGTGTTGTCGTTCACATTTCCAAATATGTGCGTCTTGTATGTGATCTCCTGTGTGAACTGCAGACATACAATGCAAGTGCCCCGCATGCGCAGTAGAGGACACAATGACGTCACAGGCCAGTGGCTCTGTGTTTACGGACGTCAACATGGATGGTAGTGCCGGAGCACATCTAGCGATTCCCAACCATAAAAACTCAATGTTTTCAAGATGGTTAAACATAAATACTACTCTCTGCATCATCGTCTGCCGTGGTTGTTGTTTTTCTTGCTGCTTCTTCATAGCAAGACCCAGAATAGTGACCTTTGTCGGGTATTAATGGGGTTAAGGTCGGATGAATGCGACCTGGACGTTCAGACACAGGTCGCATTTGAAAAAATCTAATTCATATCGTTTTCAGAACCACAAAGCCAAGTGGCCTGGGTCACAACGGAAAAAAATATCGGATCTGTGTTGTTCAGACTGCCAGGAAAAGATCAGATCCAGGTCGCATATGGGCCAAAAAATTGGATTTGGGTCACTTCAGGATGCTGTGTGAATGTAGCCAAACAGGCCCACATCTTTTGGTCACAAAATGGAAAAAGATAAGGACGGATGCCAATTAGGAAACTATGGATGCATTTTGAAGACAACTCATATCTACTGCATAATCAGAGCAAAAATTTGCAGTTTAAAGCAACTGAAGTGGAAAATACCAGGCCTGGAGAGGGATAGTATGGTGGAGAATGTATGATGCTGTGGGCTTACTTCTCTTCCAAAAGACTGGGGAGCACACTAAAAATAATTTGGCATCACAAAAATATTTGAAATGAGAGAAAACTTGACACAAAGATCTGGTGGTTTCTGTTAGAAAATTAAAAATGGATCTAGATTAGATCTCTTAGCAGGATAGCTTAAAAACAATATGGCTAAACCGACACAGAAAAGGATTTCTATAAACAAGTTTCGGTGTCCCAGTGAAAGCCTCAGATTTAAGCCTGGTTGCAATTCCCATGACCCAAAAGACTGAGAATACACACAGGCAACAAGTAGGAAAAATACATAATTATTAATAAGAATTTATACATAAAAGGGTTAAAGCAAAACAGTAATTCCTAAATAACTGTATTTCGGGGACAGAATGGCCTCAAATTCTGTTCAAATGGGCCAGGCTGTGATTCAGAAGTGAAGAGTAGTCGTCCAACAATCTGACTGATTCTGGTTGAATTATGTCATAAACTGCGTACCAACCTGAGAGCAACTGTACAGGTGAGTTTAACTGGCACTTTAAGTTGTAAGGTCAGAAATGTTCTGTTGCAATCAGCACCAATAAAATGAGATGTTTACTTCCCTGCACTGCATCATTAACTATCATCAGACAGCGTACTCTTTTTAAATTCCTTGTGCAGCGCTTTTAATCAGCTTTAAGCAACTGGAGAAAGAATCAAATAAGATGTAATTTCTCCACCTGATTATCTGAAACATAATTATCAACAAATTACCTCTTTCCTTAGTAGCCTAATGAGCATCTGAGTCTACAGAGTGCTTGATAAAACTCAGAAAGTGAGATATAAAATAGTGGTCAGCCTCAGTCTCTTGCTTCCTTATGCAGTTCTTCAATCTGAGTTTTACCAATGTCTCAGCAGAATGAAGGGTTCAAGTGGACCCACCACTGCAGTGATAGACCCTGTGATGTGGTCACAGAACCAAAGCAGACATGGCATGGAAGGGAGAATTGGGATTATTGGGCATATTTGACTCGGACCTCATCTACCAACGTACAGGCCACAAAAGTCAAATGTAGACAATTCTGCCATTTTCTTTTTTTCAAAAATTACTTATCTTACTTTACTGTTGTAACAATAAATCTAAATTCTTCTCATGAGAATAAATGTATAGATGATATCAACAAATTATATGATAATTGCCGAAACCCAATCCTCTGATGGAGAAAGTCTTACTACTTCATGATCCTGCAAAGGCCGCTAATGGTAGCAAAATCACACTAGTTTTATAAATGGAAAACCACACACAAGGAAATGTGGATTTATTGCAAATTAAATCTCTGTAATTGTCTAAAATGTAGGGTTAGGGCTGAATAATTATTTAAATAAATTGTTCCACTTTATTTTCAGTCCAAATGATAACAACATAACCATAAGTAAAACATCTTTTACATCATTTTGATGAATGCAACCTTAAAGGTATGTTTTAATTTCTTCTGCCTGTTTTGGAGGCTAAGCAGCTGTTGCCACTGTTGGTCATTATATTATGAGACTTTTTTCCAGAAGAATTATATTTTTTGTTTTCAGGCAAACAGGGAGGTTTTTAAGAGTCATTAAAGATATTATGAAGTCATTTTTTTTTCTTTTCACTAATAGCCCTATTTTTGCTAAGGGCAAAGAAAAAACAGAAAACAATAAGAAATGGAGGAAACCCTAATGTTTGAACAAAATATCCTCCTTCGAAAGTGCAACAGATGCTTTTGCAAACCTAATGAATAGTTGTTTTAAATGACTGCTGTAAATGAATAATGATGAATATTTATGAACACATATGCGCTCTGGAGGGTTTGCTTTTCAAACAAGGACTGTTATTCCAATATAGAAAGAAAGCTAAAAGGTTTCCTCCTAAAAATATCTTAAAACGTTCTTATAAAAAAAATGTCTAAAATATTTGGCTGCTTTTCAACAATTTTTAGGGACCTTTATAATTACTAATGTAGAGTTGTGAATGAAAAATTTCACTTCAAGTATTGACTAGTGCTTTATTTCCATCCTCTTATGAGTATTTTAACACAAATGTATTCTAACAGGCGCAAATAGAGTCAAACAAGTGCATCATCCATTATCCTCAAGATGCTGAAAAAGGCCGTATAACTGAAGCATCAGGTTCCGCCTCCTAGCTCCCCACGCAAATGCTTTAACACATTTTTAGAAGAAAACAGAGATTTTAGCAAAACCCCTCGACACTCTGCTTGACCATTTCTAGCCGATTTAAAACCACTTTAGTAAATTATTCTGTTTTTAACATTTAAACACCCTTTTCAGTTATCAGCAACCTCTTTAAACCTTTTATATTCTTAACTTCTCCTTCATAAAAACAAAGTTCTTCTTACCTTGCTTAGTCAGAGCTTCCCTTAGAGCAGGGGTGATCATCTCTCTTCTTTCCTCTTCACCTTCAGTCTTTGACACTCCGTTCAGTTTGGACAGCTTCACCATCTGGCCGTTTACCTGATCCTCCTTCCTAACCTGAAAGAAATGCAAAACCTTGACTTAGTTATTCTTTTTAGGCACTATTAGCCTTTTATTTTTATTATTTTGAAAGTTGGCAGAAAGGAAATGGGATTAGGAGAGGGGCTGTAAAAGTTATTTGGTCGGCACTCAAACCAGTGGGAGCTGCACTAAGGACATAAGC
The DNA here is from genome assembly GCF_016077235.1 of Cyprinodon tularosa. Taxonomy (NCBI): domain Eukaryota; kingdom Metazoa; phylum Chordata; class Actinopteri; order Cyprinodontiformes; family Cyprinodontidae; genus Cyprinodon; species Cyprinodon tularosa. Next base: position 704,050 of record NW_024038814.1, read on the forward strand.
CTATATATATTATTTATTTCTAGTCTTATTCCTTAAGGGTAACTGTTAGCTTCATGTGTTGGGATTATACTAAACTTTTCATAGCTGAGTTGGATGCTTTGGAGAATCTCAAGATTGTCACAACTGGAATCAGCGTATCAGATTCCATGTTCACCCAAAAATGTAATAATTCACTAATCCTTCTTGCTTTTCTTTAGCATCCTTGTAGGTTTATTTATTTTTAAACAACATTTTATGACCAACATTTCGGTTCTATGAGTTACATTGCTTACTGATTTTGCTTCCAATAGCTTACATTTATTTGACAAATTAAACAGAGTTTGAAAGAACCGGACTGTTTTATGGCATTTCTGTGCTTTATGGCTCAGTTTTAGCTTCACTTTACTCTTTTAGGAAACCTTGATGCATGTTTTTCCAGATATTAGAAGGTTATTTATGAAGACCTAAACTCAGTTAACTTAAAAAAAAAAGTGCTTAATGACTATTAAAGGTTCTATTAAATACAACATTGAGACATGCAATATAACTATCAATGTGCGTAATTCTGCAGTCCCAACAAAACTGCTCGGAGTCAATGTTTAGTAGGTAATTAAATTACCTGAGTGGTAACCATAGATGGTATAATATAATGCAAGTTGCAAGAACTTTAACTGGGCTTTATGTCCACTCCTAAAAAGAGGCAAATGTTCTGAAAGTGTGGTCTAAATTGGACAAAATAGAGGAAAACAAAGGTTAAGTACAACAAATAATGGCCTAACAATTTTCAAAATTTGATTTTTTCCTAATTTGCATTCCATACTTTAATAAAATAAATAATTGTTTCTACAAGTAGGAGCTGTTTCTTCTTTTGCTGTTAAATCCGATTAGTTTGAGAGATGAACACCTGATTCCATTTCTGCAATAAGCACCAAAAGTTCAACATTCCAGAGACATCCAGTGTTTCACAAGGAGAGGATCAATAATCCACAGAAAAGCCACCAGAGAGCAGGAGCAGACATTACTTTTCAGAAAGGTGTGATTAAGGGGCTGCCTTTAAGAACGAACCCGTTTTAACGACAACTTCTCCCAATTAGAGTACAGCTGCCACTTTCTCAGCTGGTCCATTGGGATTTAAATGTCACTGGGTCGCCTCAGCAGAGCTCATAAAAAGATGGGATTGTGTCAGCAAATGTAGCTGAATGTTCAAACCATAAAGACTTTTAAACTACACCTGATACAGTTTGCAGATATTTGTGTAGCTTGCTGCAGGAGACATTCTACATGAATAAGAAGTTAAGGTATAAAAACTTTAACAGCAGAGAGAATATAACAAGTACAAGGATGTCCTTACAGTTAGGACTTTCTAGGAAAAAAATGGTAAAATCATTTTTAATCCTTGCATACTCTAAGGATTCATTTGTAGATAGAACTGCAGGTTTCTGAAGTTCTCCTAGGTATAGAGGACGATCATTTATCTCCAGGTGGGTCATCTAAAAAAAGTATCCTCCTAATTGTCAATCATTCTGGTGATATGTTTACGTCAGGCCTTCCTACGTGCTTGTCCTGTTAACTATATTTTTCTGTGCATGTTCACTTTCAGCCATATATATATGTGGTGAGCTACGCTTTCAGAGAGTCATCAAAGCTCAGCTTTCTCACCGCGGTTCTTTGAAAACGGCCGAGGCTGGTAAGAGAAAAAGAGTCTACCAACTGTATAAGAAGAAAAAAAAGGCCTCAGAAGAGAAAGATATATCCCAGAATGCTTTGCGCGGAGAGCTCTCCTCGCAAAGCATTATAGGATTTGCTTTGACCAAAGGGGAGAGAAAAGCACATCTGTCCGAACGGTCAGTTAACAGAGTGCACTCTAAAGTCCACTATATAGTCCCCGCTCTATATAGTGATTGAAGGTATTTAGTATAGTAACCTGACTCCGCCAGATGGATGTGCTCCGCATATCCATCTGGAAACCTTCCGTTGAAGTAATTTTGGGAAGGGGCGAAAATACTGGTTAGCTGATTGGCCTATGTTGGTGATAGACGGGCCAAATAAAACAATCAGATCAACGAAGCATATGACGTACTAACAGAGCGACGACGAAAACACAACCACAAGCCAGGCTACTCTTGCCGAAACCAGTCGGGAGAATAGCAAAAACATCTTTTCCTCTGAGAAAAGCCTCCAGAGCAGTGTTTTGCTCTTCTTTCAGTGAAGAAATACTCTAATTCCGATAAAACTTGCTCGATAGCAACGCTAACGCTAGTTTCATCGGCTGAAGCCGCCATGTTCTTTAGACTGAACTGTCGCGCTTCTCGTTGCGTCACACCTCAACCCGCCTCAAAGCCAACGCTGATTGGACGTTCGTTTGGTTAACGGCTCCAAATTTTCTTTAACGGAGAGTCTCCAGACTGATCTGCGAGTGAAAACTTGAAAGCTCGCGAGATCAGGATGGTCTCACGAGGCTAATTTAGTAGGGGTGTAAATAATAATCGTTTTGTATCGATGCATCGATCCAACAGCCGACGATCCGATGCATCGATACGTCCGCAAGAGTATCGATTCAAGTTTTTTTTCTCCTCCGGTCTATTTTTTTCCATTTGCTCCTGGACGTATTTCTCCCTCCCGTGCTGCGGTGGCGCTAAACCTATTTTGTCCTCCTACCTCGCTTCCTGGTTATACTCTTACAGCAGTGTGTTGGAGTAAGCTTGATATAGACATTTGTGATTTATGCTCAATGTTGAAGTGTGGTCTGTGCTACACACTGTGGGTCTAAATACGGCTGAGGCGGTGAGGAAGAGGGGGTGAGTTAAATCCGACGACGGAGGGACATGAAGGCCAATAAGAGCGGAGATCCAGGTGGAAAAAGGATCCCAGCGTTCTCGCGCACCTCGCTCTTTTAGCAGGTCAAACTTCAAGAGTTGTTTTCGAATTTCGGTCATAAAAACAAAACAAGCCGGCCTCCTGTCTGCGTCACTGAGGTATTGCATGGCACTCATTGCACTGATTTTATGCAGTATTTTTGCAGTATTTTTTGATGCAACTTTTCTACTTCTGTTATTTGCTGTTGTTTCTCAAAAAAATGCATAAAGATATTACAGCTTTCATTGATTTATTTCAAATTTGAAACATTGTCTAGCCTGTAAGGTAAAAAAAAAAAAAAAATGAACCAATTAATCGAATCGAATCCTATCGTGGTTTATTCTTGACCTCTTCTAAATAACCTTCGATGACTGAGTATTTACATCTCCAGGGTAGGTGTCCTGCAGGTTTTATATCTGCCGGATCTAAACACCTTATTCAAGTGATTGATTTATCTCCTCAGCCAGACACTAAGGCCTGCATTCGCCTGCTAATGACTAAATAATTTCAAATCATTTCTCATCAGGGACACATCTAAGGTATTATATTACAATACCACTTAAATTAAATGAAGAGTGACACTTTGGAAGCTAAATAATTGTAACTAGGCCTGCAACTGATTATTATTTTGCAAATCGATTAATCTGTTCATTATTTTTTCGATTAAATGATTAATAATCAGATAGTGAAAGGTTCTTTAAAAAAATAAAAAATACTAATATAAACCAGGTGAAACTCAAACTTCACCACTTATGGAGTTCTAGATAGAGCATTTTAAAAAGGATCACATAGCAAATCAAATAAGTGAATGAAGGAATGTAATTTTCCGTATCCTTTGGCAACAGAACCGTTTCCAACAGAACGCCATCATTTTAATCCCCATTAGCACAGACGATCTGAAGCTCATGAACTAAACTCTGAAATACTTTACTACCTCATGTCTACTTTCTCCCTCTGGACATTATATCGGGAAAGTGAGCCAAGAAAACTGTGCAGTTTGGTGTAATGATCCAATTCAAACTACTCCTACCTGGCAACCGTCCCACAACATGAAACTGAGCTTTTTGGCAGGAAATCAGCATCCTTTGTTACAAACCCACAACCATTTTTGTAAAACATTTAGTCCAACAATGGAGATGCTGGCATTCTGCAGGATATAAACAAAACCAGTGACTAATATTGATTAACTTTTGGGAGTATGAAGCCATGCTCAGCTTCTAATGGATGCAGGAAAGCAAGCCTTTGAGGCGAAAAGCTGCAGATCTGTGTTCAGCACAAACTTTAACAGTGATCCATTTATCCTAATTTCAGCTGAGCTGCAAATGAGGTAAGAAAAGCTCTCAGTTTAAAGGTCCTTCTAAATGTCAACATGTCTGATAAGTAGATGCATGATCAGGGAGGTCAAAATAGAGATTTCCCAGGATCTTTCCACTGAGAGGAGATTCAAGCTCAGTCCCAGAACACTCTGGATGGACTCATGACAAGATTTTATAAAATCTCTTGTTGAGGTTATTTTCTGATCAGTTTTTGACTATCAGCCACCAAAATCCATCTAACCCAGGGCTTTTGTCGGGGAAAGAAAACTAAGCTTATTTCAGGGTTTGGAAACAGAAACTGAGTGAATCAAGTTGCCAACAGCCAAGTTTCTGTCATCACCTATTGGACCAAAAAAAGCCAAAGTAATTTTATCCCCAGATCCCATACCTAAAGTCTATTTTATCCAGCTTTAAAAATGACGGCAAATACAATTTAATGCGTCTCCCAAACATCTGGTAGATTCATTTTTTCCCCCAAAACATCTGAACTTCTGCACATAAGCCGCCTTTTGGCTTTAAATTAACCATAACGCTTTATTCAGGCAGAATTTTCTCGGTCACACAGTTTGCCTAATTATGCGCTGTCTCTAGCAAATGTTTAATGCTCCAACTAATTACATCCTACATTGAAAACTCAGCGTGACCAAATTATACAAAATTAATAATGACTTGTGATCAAAGACTTGAAAAATCAGCACTCTGGCATCTTAAGGGGGGAGACAGAAATTAGGCCTAATAACATATATTATCTGGGTCTAGGAGCAGAGTTTTTATTAAAACTAGTTTAAAAAGATATATCAACTCCCAACATGCCACATAGAAATCCCCATAAAGAGCAAAAACCAACAGTTTGGATATAATGATAGAATATACACTATATTGCCAAAAGTATTTGCTCACCCATCCAAATTATTGGAATCAGGTGTTCCAATCACTTCCATGGCCACAGGTGTATAAATTCAAGCACCTAGGCATGCAGACTGTTTTTACAAACATTTGTGAAAGAATGGGTCGCTCTCAGGAGCTCAGTGAATTCCAGCGTGGAACTGTGATAGGATGCCACCTGTGCAACAAATCCAGTCGTGAAATTTCCTCGCTCCTAAATATTCCACAGTCAACTGTCAGCTGTATTACAAGAAAATGGAAGTGTTTGGGAACGACAGCAACTCAGCCACGAAGTGGTAGGCCACATAAACTGACGGAGCGGGGTCAGCGGATGCTGACGCGCATAGTGCGAAGAGGTCGCCAACTTTCTGCAGAGTCAATCACTACAGACCTCCAAACTTCATGTGGCCTTCAGATTAGCTCAAGAACAGTGCGCAGAGAGCTTCATGGAATGGGTTTCCATGGTCGAGCAGCTGCATCCAAGCCATACATCACCAAGTGCAATGCAAAGCGTCGGATGCGGTGGTGTAAAGCACGCCGCCACTGGACTCTAGAGCAGTGGAGACGCGTTCTCTGGAGTGACGAATCGCGCTTCTCCATCTGGCAATCTGATGGACGGGTCTGGGTTTGGCGGTTGCCAGGAGAACGGTACTTGTCTGACTGCATTGTGCCAAGTGTAAAGTTTGGTGGAGGGGGGATTATGGTGTGGGGTTGTTTTTCAGGAGCTGGGCTTGGCCCCTTAGTTCCAGTGAAAGGAACTCTGAATGCTTCAGCATACCAAGACATTTTGGACAATTCCATGCTCCCAACTTTGTGGGAACAGTTTGGAGCTGGCCCCTTCCTCTTCCAACATGACTGTGCACCAGTGCACAAAGCAAGGTCCATAAAGACATGGATGACAGAGTCTGGTGTGGATGAACTTGACTGGCCTGCACAGAGTCCTGACCTCAACCCGATAGAACACCTTTGGGATGAATTAGAGCGGAGACTGAGAGCCAGGCCTTCTCGTCCAACATCAGTGTGCGACCTCACAAATGCGCTTCTGGAAGAATGGTCAAAAATTCCCATAAACACACTCCTAAACCTTGTGGACAGCCTTCCCAGAAGAGTTGAAGCTGTTCTAGCTGCAAAGGGTGGACCGACGTCATATTGAACCCTATGGATTAGGAACGGGATGTCACTTAAGCTCATATGTGAGTCAAGGCAGGTGAGCAAATACTTTTGGCAATATAGTGTATATGAGCCCATTTAATCTACCGCAATTAAAACTACCTACAGTATGACAAAAGTGTATTATTATTTAACACTTAAATGAAGTTTGGGTCTCATGATCTCACATTGTATCATCTTATTTTCAGGGTCAGAACAGTTTAGATGAGGAAAATAAAAAAACAGACTCATGCTTAATGTTTTCTAACAAAGCTAGGATACGCCTTACATATGGAGGAGAATTTCAACCAGGCTATGAAAGGTTAGTTGTGAAGGTGAGAAGGGCTTTTTTTTCTGTGAAACATTTATTTATAAAAAATAACATTTAGCTTTAGAATCAAAACCTGTCCAAAGAAAAGGTCAAGGAAAAACAGAATGTAGGGAAAAATATGTTAAGAGGAGGAAATCAAGACATAAAGGTCAATAATACCATAGGTCAGTATGAGATGTTTAAACTAACAGCTTTATTATACAGGTGCTGGTCATAAAATTAGAATATCATGAAAAAGTAGATTGATTTCAGTAATTCCATTTAAAAAGTGAAACTTGTATATTATATTCATACATTACATACAAACTCATATATTTCAGATGTTTATTTTGTTTAATTTTGATGATTACAAATGACAACAAATGAAAATCTCAAATTCATCATATCAGAAAATTAGAATATTGTGAAAAGGTTCAAAATTGATGGCCCCTGGTGCCACACTCTAATCAGCTAATTAACTCAAACCACCTGCAAAAGCCTTTAAATGGTCTTTCAGTCTAGTTCTATAGGCTACACAATCATGGGGAAGACTGCTGACTTGACAGTTGTCCAAAAGACGACCATCGACACCTTGCACAAGGAGGGCAAGACACAAAAGGTCATCGCTAAAGAGGCTGGCTGTTCACAGAGCTCAGTGTCCAAGCACATTAATAGAGAGGCGAAGGGAAGGAAAAGATGTGGTCGAAAAAAGTGTACAAGCAAGAGAGATAACTGCACCCTGGAGAGGATTGTGAAACAAAACCCATTCAAAAATGTGGGGGAGATTCACAAAGAGTGGACTGCAGCTGGAGTGAGTGCTTCAAGAACCACCACACACAGACGTATGAAAGACATGGGTTTCTGCTGTCGCATTCCTTGTGTCAAGCCACTCTTGAACCACAGACAGCGTCAGAAGCGTCTTGCCTGGGCTAAAGAGAAACAGGACTGGACTGCTGGTGAGTGGTCCAAAGTCATGTTCTCTGATGAAAGTAAATTTTGCATTTCCTTTGGAAATCAAGGTCCCAGAGTCTGGAGGAAAAGAAGAGAGGCACTTCATCCACGTTGCTTGAAGTCCAGTGTAAAGTTTCCACAGTCAGTGATGGTTTGGGGTGCCATGTCATCTGCTGGTGTTGGTCCATTGTGTTTTCTGAGGTCCAGGGTCAACGCAGCCACATACCAGGAAGTTTTAGAGCACTTCATGCTTCCTGCAGCTGACCAACTTTTTGGAGATGCAGATTTCATTTTCCAACAGGACTTGGCACCTGCACACAGTGCCAAAGCTACCAGTACCTGGTTGAAGGACCATGGTATCCCTGTTCTTAATTGGCCAGCAAACTCTCCTGACCTTAACCCCATAGAAAATCTATGGGGTATTGTGAAGAAGAAGATGCAATACACCAGACCCAACAATTCAGAAGAGCTAAAAGCCACTATTAGAGCAACCTGGGCTATCATAACACCTGAGCAGTGCCACAGACCGATCGACTCCATGCCACGCCGCATTGCTGCAGTAATACAGGCCAAAGGAGGCCCAACTATATACTGAGTGCTGTACATGCTCATACTTTTCATGTTCATACTTTTCAGTTGGCCAACATTTCTATAAATCCTTTGTTTTTATTGGTCTTCAGTAATATTCTAATTTTCTGATATGATGAATTTGAGATTTTCATTTGTTGTCATTTGTAATCATCAAAATTAAACAAAACAAACATCTGAAATATATGAGTTTGTATGTAATGTATGAATATAATATACAAGTTTCACTTTTTAAATGGAATTACTGAAATCAATCTACTTTTTCATGATATTCTAATTTTATGACCAGCACCTGTATAACCTCTGCCTAATGCCTTCCAAGCAGTTGTGGTGCATTGAAGTAAACAGACAAAGAATGCCTCAAACACATGTGATCACTACCATCAGCCAGGTTTGTTTAGCTATTGTGATAAATAACTCTGGGGTTTGGAAGATGAAAGAGGCATTTCTTGCAAGGAAAAAGGTCCTCAGACGGAGAGATAGAGGTCTGACTGAGGCAACTTCAGTACATACATTTATACCTTAAAAAGTCCAAACACACACCAACTCCCCCCAGAGGAACCAACCCACCCCTGCATAAAGAACTTTCTCACACTTGAACAGTTGGAGGAAAAACAACTTGAGTTCATCAAGGCCATTCCCTGTTAGGTTAAAATATCTTTACTGGCCAGATGGAACTTCTGTAAACAAAAGTCCTCCCATTCATGCCATGAAGGAAGCTGCGTAACTCATTCTCATCTCTCATGACCTTCGTTTGGAGCACGTGAGGCTAAGAACAGACATATGGGTGTCAGCCGACGTGTGCGGGGTGTCGGCCAACGCGTGCGGGGTGTCGGCCGACGCGTGCGGGTGTCGGCCGACGCGTGCGGGGTGTCGGCCGACGCGTGCGGAGTGTCGGCCGACGCGTGCGGGGTGTCGGCCGACGCGTGCGGGGTGTCGGCCGACGCGTGCGGGTGTCGGCCAACGCGTTTAGGTATCAGACAATCTGTGCTGGTATCGGCCAACGCAGATACAAGAAAATGTCACTACAAAATATTGTCCGGCTGACATACCGTTCTATTAGCCTGGGTGCCATTCCGAACTTAGTCCTGCCCACAACGTTTGAGGTAGGGAAGTTCGGTCTGGCATTGCTCAATAGTAGCGCGAGTATGCTCGCCCAATATCTGGTGGGACAATCAAATTGTCAGGGCGGGCTTTATACGATGATGGACAGATGATCAACAGTAACATAATCAACCACGTCACCAAAGCACGCTTGGGTGACAACAACAATGGCTGCCGCTGGAGAGTTGAGGTGTGTAGATTCTGCTATTAGGTCTGTTCTAGAAGATATCGACAGCAAATTATTTTTTTTGCAACACCGGCAAAAATCGTTCATGCTCATCTTCTTATTCTAGGCGTGCAACTGCACCCTTTGATTTTGAGTGCAGAGGCATTTTTTTTCCTGGTTCGTTCGAAACACTCCCCATAATCACAGCTCTATGGAGCAGTATCAGACTCATATTCTGACTAGAATTGAATAGGACTACGTCAGGCTACCGTTCTATTACTATCTTTGAGAAGTCTATATTACGAAATGTTAAATGTCTCTTCAGAAGCTATTATTGCTGTTGTCGTAAGGAGTATATTGGTTCTGTTCTGCATTTAATTTGCACAAAGTTGAGACCTAATTTAACAAAAACACTAAATTTCTTATTTATACTATTTTTATTCAAAGACATGTTATTTTTTTCTTGCCATGCTGTACTTCAGACGGCAATAATGTGCCTAAAACGGCATCTTAATAACTCTGCAGTAACAAGATTGTTATGCTTTTATTCGTTTTGGTGTATAGTTTTTTTCCTTTGGTAGATAACACAACATAACCCCAAAGCAATAAATCAATTAGATTACATGAATCTTTGAGTTAAGATCAATGAGAAAAATGCAGATTTTTTCCCCCCCATGTTTTATTATTTTTGAAATAAAGTAAAATTATTTCTTTCCTTTTCGCTCAGTTTGACCACTTCACACAATGAAAACCTTTAAAAAGGGGCTGATAACATCTCTTTCCTCAAATATTCTTCCTGCTTTTCTTGACTCACCCATTCCTCACATATCTGTGGAGTGGGCGTCCTAGATATTACGCAAGCCTCCACTTCTCCTCCACCGTGGTCTGGTGTCTATCAACCCATCTGCCATTTCTCCTTCAGTGACATGTTGTTTTTTCCTATTCACTAGTAAAGGTTAGAATGGATAAAGGCTCTATAATGTAGAGCGGCTTCCAGATCTTAACATGGAAATGCTGAAAATAGCCTGAATGTGGGCAATAAAGCTTCTTTTCAGGTAGAGATCTACACCTCTGAGGTGCATAACCACCTGAGGAAGATCTCCTACTAAAGCAACCTGTAACCAGCTACCAAGCAGTTCACCCTTGCCATCCTATTGCATTTCACACTACTCCCAGTCCTAGTTTATAGTTAATTTTTCTGCCTTCTTCCGCCCTCCTATTTTACCCTTGAACCCTTTACCTCCACACATTGCTCTGCATATTCTTACTTCTCCTTACAAGCACTCTTCTGTTGATCCATAGCAAAGATGAGCATGTTGCTAAACAGGATGTCATGAAAAATCTCTACTTAACAGAGACAAGCAAAAAAAAAAACAGGATTTTGGCAGAACACTTAGACAAGGAAATTATAACATCAAATTGTAGATTTTTCCCTTTTGTGTGTTTTGGTATCTTCTACTAAATCCTCACACATCATACACACTCCCTCCTTGATTAGTCTATCCCTTTGGAGCATTTGAGCTCTAACAGAGTTCGTCATGTCTTCCTTTATTCCCTCCATGTAAAGTGGCGGAGACTACCGTAATTTTGGGACTATTAGCTGCACCTGAATATAAGCCACAGAAGCTACATTGCATGATTTGTACATATACAAGCCGCACCGGACTATAAGCCGCAGGTTTTTTATGTTTAATGTCCGTCTTTCTCGCTGTCGTTCTGTCTCGTACCACTCGCGGTAGAAGTCTGCTTCCGGAGGACCTCCGCATTCCCCCGTGCACGGCTACCATGCTTGTGTGTTGAAGCAAATGTGACGTCAACATGGTGGATGGTAAAATCCATAGATTTAGGTATTACCCTAGTGGCCGTAAGCTGTAAAAGTCCATAGATAAGCCGCATTGTTATATAAGCCGCAAGGTCGAAAAATGGGGAGAAAGTCGAGGCTTATAGTCCAAAAATTACGGTAGTCATTTCTGTTATCTTCTACCACCTTTATACTTAGCCTGGGTGCCAGTCAGAACTTAGTCCCGCCCACAAGGTTTGAGTTCGGGGAAGTTCGGTCTGGCTCTGCTCCATAGTAGCGCGAGTATTATCGCCCACTGTCAGGCGATCCAATCAAATTGTCAGGGCGGACTTTATACGATGATGGACAGATGATCAAGAGTAACGTAATCAACCACGTGACCAAAGTGCGCTAGGGTGACAACAATAATGGCTGCCGCTGGAGAGTTTGGGTGAGTAGATTCTGCTATTAGGTCTGTTCTAGAAGATATCGACAGCAAATTAATTTTAAAAGAGGAACAGAGAAACGCGATCAAGTCTCATCTTCTTATTCTAGGCGTGAAACTGCACGCTTTGATTTTTGTGGACAACAACTATGCCTCGCTTAACATACGTCACGCACTCCGTTGCTCTTATTGGTTGTAGGTCTATCCAATTGAGTGCAGAGGCATTTTTTTTCCTGGTTCGTTCGAAACACGCCCCATAATCACAGCTCTATGGAGCAGTATCAGACTCATATTCTGACTAGAATTGAGTCGGACTACGTCAGGCTACTTTATACTAGCCTTCTTGCCAAATTATACAGCTTCCCCAATGAGTTTGGCTTGAATTAGATGACACTAACTAACTTCTTACTAGCTACCTCTCCCAGCAGAGTCGCTATACTGTCCAGAATTGGTTTTGATGAAGGGGGGTGGTCTGTGCATGGGTGCAGTTCATGGCCCCCCACCCCCACCTGGCATCACAACCATCCCAATACAAAATCCATTGACATTCCACAGTAGCAGGCTTTTGCACTTAACACAGTTTAGTTTGCCATTTTCTGTCATTTTTGTATATTTTTTTTATTTTAGAAAGGCTGCCATTTATTAGGATGTAAATAATGCAGCATATACCAACTGCGAGTGTGTCCAGTTTGACTTTTTTTTCTTTTCTTTTCATAGAACCAAGTGTAGTTGTATCCTGGGTGATTATACAACTACTTTAACTCATGTGAAGGATGAACATTTTTTTCTGATGGAAACTATAATCAGGCAGATGTTAAAACTGAAGAGGAATGGTGAAGATATCAGTTGGGTGAACCAGAAGAAAATCCTCACTACTACTAAAACAAATGCATTTGTACAAACCTCTACTCTGTTTACATTTACATAAATGTAGAACAAATTGGAGGCAAGACTTGATCAGTCTACGCTCAGAACTGCTAACTGTAATGTCCAACTGAAAAACTAATAGAAAACTAATAAAAATAGAAAAGACACTCAATGGGAGATGCTATTGGTTAAAAATTAAAGATCTGTGTATTTTGTGCCATAATGCAGATCTGAAAGGATTTTACCCACTGTTAGCCTAGGAGTCATTTCATCTGCACTTTGTAGCTTCAGCTCAACGGTTTAGGCCTTGTTGGTTGTCTTTACTCATAAACACTGTTCAAGTTCTGTTTGCCGATCTGTTAATTTTCTTACATCTGGGATACAGTCTTTAATGGATCTGATGTTGTATACATTCACAAAGAAATGCCATAAATTGAGTTATCAGCTTGGTCATCAGACAGTCTGATATATTCACTGATGCAAAGATCAATGGTGAAGGTACGTGCAGCATAAATGAGGTGTCGTTTTAACTGCAGATGAAGCCTAACCTTTGCTTTCTTGACGTTATTCATAATGTTGCCTAGATCCTCCACGTCTACCACGGATCGTGATGCTTTCTCATCTGGCAGGACAGACTCTTCCTCCTCACTGCTGGATTCAATCAGATCCATCTAAAAAGAAAAAGAATTAAAAAAACAAAAACGAGAAAAAAAACTGAATATTATCTTATTGTGTCTTCAACCAAACACAGAGTGTGGAGCTTTTTAAAAGTTTCTTCACTTAGGATCCTGTGGATTCTGAATGAATGTCACATTTCTGTAAGAGCTGCACCCTCTGTGAAGCCCGCTACCATGACAACTGATCCTCTGTGTCTCTTCATGTGAATGACAAGTGCTTGCAAATACAAAACAATGTGAAAATCTAAATTGTGTAAAGTCAGTGAATGATTAAAAAACCCCGAAATGCTTCATATTAGAGAGATGGTTTGACTGAAGGGTAAAAACGTGCAGCAACTGACGAAACAGGGTGCAAATATGTAAGTGAGTGCATTATTTTCTCTCTGCAGCATTTATTGTTTGCATTTATTGTTTTGATTCCAGTTTTTGCTTCCACTTTTACTGATTGCAGCATTTTTCTGTTTGCATTCCAAAAAAGTTAAATACGTTAACAACAATAACAATCAACTGGACTTTGTTTTCCAAGTTTGAAGACATTTCACATCCCATCCCTGAACCTTTTTCAATTCAAAATGTCTGGATTAGGACTTTTTTGTTTGCAGGATTTTTTTATTGCATTTGTTTGTCTACGGCCACCCTGGAGCTTATTGACAAGATCAAGTTTAAACTGTTTAGACTTTATAGTTATTCTTAAACCATATAAAAGAGAAATTAACAGAGTTTCTGAGTTTTTATCAGATTTTACTCATCTTTTTGGAGGGAATAATGAGACTAATGCTGAGGCTCCTCTTAATGAAGAAAATATTTAGGGCTTTTAGCAACGAGCTGACATAATCATCAAATTAGACCATAACCATTTGCTGTATATTAACTCAAGTCTTATGAGTTTACATCTTTTTTAACATCTCAGTAAAAGTGTTGAGTTTATTGTGTGAAGCAGCAGTCTGCATTCTGCAGCAGAGAATGCTCATCAGTCTGTTATGTTTGGCTCATCATGGCGTACAAAGCTCCACACTAACAGTGGAAAATTAACATTTTCAAGCCCCAAAGAGGTTTAAAATTCACTATAGTGTGCTGGTGACAGTAAAGAAAGGGTTTGGGGACACTTTGTGAATAACACCTGAAGGTATGACATAAAAGGTCATGTGCAAATAGGACAAACAGTTTAAAGTCGTAGTGAAACGGCTGTTCCAACCGTTGCATTTCCAAATTCTCCTGAGTGGTGCAGAAATTTACACGAGTGAATAAAGTGAATGTGATTGGTCGTTTTTGTAAGGGGGCAGGATTGTTGTGGCGGAAGGTTCGCAAGCAAGTTTGATTGTGGCCGTTTGTCGGAAGCATCTTGCTAACCAGTTAGCAACTTAGTGCTAGTAGGTTCCCAATGGGAAATTCCATTGGGAACCTACTAGCAATAAATTGACGACTTAGAAAGGACACTGTCAAGGAACGCTATGGACAGTGGAAACATGCAAGAGGAGGAGAGTTTAGTGTCGGAGGTCGTGGATGAGTCTCTTCTGTCATACATTTTTTATTTAGAGGAGGAAAGCGGGGAATAAGTTGTTGTGGAAGAGGACGCCAGGGGGGCAGAAGCTTGGTTTGGTGTAGAAGGCTTACAGCCGTACATGATTGAGCCCTTGCCTCGCAACGCTGCCAGTTCTGTTAGCTCTACGCGTGCTGAAGACAAAGACGTCCATCCCCGTGAACACTGGGACGGAACTCAATGGGAAATGATTCTTATTTCTTATTTAAACCGTTGCGTATATTAGCTGCGACATATGAATCAAGATGCTATGACCGAAAAAATGTAATTGGCAGATGACCATTGATATATGATTGACTGAATTTAAGTGTTCAGGCTGACGTATAACTAACTGACCTGCATAAGATAACGAGAAAAAAACACAGATTTTTAGACAGAATTTTTTTTTAAATAGAAATTTTCTAAATTTTGGGACAATATAGTCTGATAAAGAGTACATTTATATACAAGTTTAAGCCAGAAAGATTACACACTTCCGTACGACTTTAAAAAAAAAGAAGAACTTGGAAAGTTAAACTATTTTGAGCTCAGATTCTTCTTGCTGTGAAGCAGCAGTGCATACAAAATGAATGTCTATAAACAGTTATATAAACTATTAGTTACTAATGCATTTTTCTACCAAACCCTCCTTTCAGGTTTAGGAGCTGTTATATAAGAAATCACCAGTTTCAAAAAGTCTCCTAAGCAACGTAAACAATGCATTATCTTCACAGTTACTCATAAAACAGAAAGATGTTTTCTGTTACCTCGGAGCTGTTCTCCTGCATCACAGCTTTCTGCTCCTTTTCTTCTCCATGTTTCTTTCTATTCTTGCAGCAACCTTCATCCTTGCAGCTCCTCTTCTCACCTTTGGCCAGCGCCTTCAGGCGGCTCAGGAACTTTGCCTTCCAGGCCTGGAAGTCTGCCTGAACGCTACCGTTTCGACTCTTCACCACGTTGCAGTCGCCCTCTCCTCTGCTCATGATTCTTTTGGCACTGAGCATCCACAGCCACTTGTCTACATTTTTACCCACCTGCAGAACAGATGAAGGTGTTTAACTGTTTTCTGTTTTATTATAAAGGACCTTACTGTAATTCCCGGTTCTGACCGTGTTGTAGTGACCAACGTAGACCGAGTTGCCGAGGCCGAACACTGCGTATCGGAGGCCTTTGAGGAAGGTGTTCCCGTACCGGAAGTCGGTGGAAGCCTCTTCCAGCCACTTACAGAACCACTCGGCGTTCTCTGTGGGTTGTCCGTCAGTGTAGGTGGCCACGAGAAACACGCAGACTGACTTACTGCTACACTGAAGGAGGACAAAGGCACAAAGAAAACAACATCGTCACATTCAGATGGCAACATAAAACTAAGAAGCTACAATACATCACGGTAGGAAACAGATCACCACATTAGCTGCAGAGGTTCAAACTAGATTAGCACTGGAGGAAAAGCCTCATATTCATGCTGCAAAAGGGAGTATTGAGGGAGTGGCGGCCTAGAGGTTAGGGCATGGCGTTCTGAGTTCAAGCACCACTCCTGCACAGCAGCAGACAACTGCTCTCAAGGGGATAGGTTAAATGCATAGGTGAATTTCTCCAGTGTGAGATTAATAAAGTTCAATTAGTATTATTATTATCACACCATAGGAGGAGAAGTTATTTCTTCTCCATCGACTGAAAGCGAGTCAACATGATAAGGAGCCTCTACTGCCTGGGTTTATCATAACTGATTTCTCTCTGTTGATTATAATGATTTCCCTCATTTCATATTTATGTTTTACTGCAGTAAAAATAAACTCTGCCCAGAAAATAAAAACTACTTAGAATCTATTCAGCTGAACATGACTGATGAATATCTGCTTAGATTACCTGAACCTCTTCAGATTAGAGAGGAATGATTGAATAATATCTCAGATAATCTAATAACAGGACTAATTTAACACATTGAAACATTACGGATAATTAATGAAAGATATACCGTAATTTAGAGCGTATGTGGGAAAAGTGGCTTTGAAGAAGTGAAACTTATTCAAATGATGCCCATTCTCCAAGTATTGTCCTTATCATTGATCAATTATCCTGGGTGCATACGTACTACTCCAAAAAAAAAAAAAAAAAATCCAAAAAAAAAGTCCATTAAGTGAGCAAATATAATTATTGATATACTTATAAACATTCACATGTGCAAACACACTTCTGCATCCATACGTGTATTACTCTTAGCCCAAATAGACCACAAATACAGAAATATTTATACACCATCTCCAGTGACTAGGAGAGCAGATTCATGTTCCTCGCCCTCCTTTCATCTCATATAAACCAGTTTGAGTCTTTTCCTAAACAGTCTGATGCTTGAACTACAGGAGCGGTCTGCGAACTTTCATATCTAAAAAGCCATTTTACGCTCAGTCCAAATAGAACAGCAAAATATTGCAGGATTTTTTTTTTTAAGTTTTGTTAAATATCTGCTATAGGAAAATGTGTTGCCATCTTAAACAACCAGCAGCTTATTTGCATTTCTAGCTTTTAAAATATAAAAAAAATTTTCAACTAAGAGAAAAAAAAAAAGAGGAAAAAATTTTATTTTTTAAAATAAAGGTCTGTTTGTCAAATAAAAATTTAAAACGGCATCAAAGGTTGTGACTTAATAAAATTATTTAATTTTGTGTCGTTTGTTTCCCACACACAGTTCCCAGATATCCATCATGTCAAGGCGTTTATACTTCTCTGGATTTAAATAGAGTCCAGAATAACTTCCCCATCCTTTCTAGAAACTCTTTTCAAAATAGATTTAAACCAAAAAAAGGCACAACCTTCTTGAACAATCATGCATTATATTAAAACCCTATGGTTCCCGTTTAAAATATCCACCAGCTCCGACCAACAGATACAAACACTCCTTTATTCCCTCTGCTGTTCAGCTGCTAAACTCTACTAGGAAAAGCAGATAGTCATATGTTGCATGCATTTAGGCCCAAGCTTTTATTCATCCCCTGCACTGCACATATTTATTAATTTATTTATTTACTTTTATCTTTTTACAATATTTCATGTGTTTTTATTTGTGAAATGTGATTGTGTGTGTGAAAGGTGCACAAAATGACCCATACTGGGACAAATAAAAGCTACTGAACTGAACTGAATGATGATAAATTGACTGATGGATGAACAGAAATATGTTGTACCTCGTCTGCGAGCCGATCATCTGGATCGTAGTCTTTCATGTCAATCACCTCAGCTGGGAAACCCAAAGTCTGCACATCCTTTGAAAGCTCTGTGGCAAAACCCTGAAAAAATACAAATAAAACATGTAGAAGGCCAAAGAAGCTGGAGCACAACAGTTTTATGTTTTATTTCATTCAATATGCCTAGAACAAATATATATTTACCTTTGCTGTTCCAGTTTGTGAGCCATAAAAGACTTTAACCCCTGAAACATAAACATCATCATCTTTCTCTGGACTGTTGTTGTTTTTTGCAGCTTGTTGGATCTTTGAACCAGAATCCTTTGCATTGATTATCTGAAGAGAAAACAGGAAGTCAAACAGGACTGCGTGGTGTTAAAGTTTAGGCTGCTGCTACTAAAGGAGAGGACAAAACTCACCTTCCTGCGTCCAAGAAAGAAGAACAAGCCTAAAAGCAGAGCTGCAGCAGAATAAATGTAAAGTCTGTTGCTCCACATCCACAGCAGGTAGTTCTCACCGTGGACATCCTGAGCAACTACGGGGTGGAAATCTTCTGTTATCACCAAAATTACACAATAACACAAATGTCTTAATGCTCCTTTTACCAGAAATCAACACAGATGTTTGGCTGGAACGTAAAATACTATAATAGATTAACATTAAATGCTTAAATTGACCCACCTTCAGAGTCCAAGGTAGAAAAAGAACCCTTAAAAAGGGAAATGAGTACAAACAAAGCTAACATAACTGCAAAACGTGCAAACATTAAAACACTTCGTTCTCAAAAGCTACAGCGCGCTGCCATGTTGGACGGTTGCAAGGAATGCTGGGAATTGTAGTCTTTGAACAGTAGCGACCAACAAAACGCAAAAAAGTATTACTACTTAATGCCACAACAAAGATAATAATAATAATAATAATAATAATAATAATAATAATAAAAGAAAACGTTATGAAATATTATTTTTAATTTATTTTTTTACGATTCTGCAAGTTTGACTAATGTCTGTGATACGACATAGTATTAAAAACATGTTTATTTTAGATGGAGATGCTACAGCAAATCAAATAGTACGCTATTGTTGCTGCTGTCCTGTGGACATTAGAGGAACTGTTGCACCAAATGTTTTTCGTTAAATTCCTTTAAATTATCACAGATTTCATTTCAAGATCAGGTTAATATAGTGCCTTCTTTCACATTCTTGAAATAAAGCTGTGAACGAAATCATTTCTTACCACAAATTGGGTGAAATTTTGGAGTCTGGAAAGAACATTTATATGCGTTGCTGTCCTCTGGTGGCCCAATAATGTATAGCATCTTGCAGTCAAGGTTTCTTGGTTGCAGATTAGGTGTTGACTTTAAAAGTAAAAAAGAAGAGATTAAAAAGTCGCTGAAACTCTACCAATTTCAAACGGATGAATTTAAACAATCATATAAATTGAATGTGTTTAAAACAATCATGCAAGTTGTTTTATTTGTATTTATTTATTTTGGGGGAATACATAAATATAATTATTAAAAATATTGTTATTATTGTCATGATTGCTTGTAATGATTATTTCTATTATATTCTGCTCTATTTTATCTTATTCTATTCTATTCTATTTTTATGTTTGCAGCATAATTTTAGCTCATTCGAACAACTAACCAGTCAAAGTACTATTTAGAATAAAGTACTTATTAGGCCAAGGTGCATTGTATCAGTAAATAATTAAAGTACCTAAAATAGATTAATTCTGGCATGAACAATAATCACATATATTTTAATATAATTGAACCAACACAAATGTACAACTACAAGATGCATTTCTTCCAAACAGCCACCCGAGGGCAGCAGACACACATACAAAAAAAAAAAAAAAAAAAGTAATTTGCTCTTCTTTTATAAATAGATTTTACAGAAAATTGTTTGGTTTTAAAGTAATATTTCTATATGGATGTATTGTCTTTTAAAAAGACAAGAAGTCATAAAAGAAAAATCCATAGTTTCAGATTGATTGATCATTTCCCTGATAAGAAGCGTAGTCTGTTACGTAATAATGACTTCTTAGTGTTTGTTTTCATCTTATGTCTATATTTTTTTTTTTTTTTTTTGCTGTTATTTTAATCAAAAATCATGCTTTATAAGCAATTTCCTTTTGGTTGAAGTCGAAACAGTAAGGTGGTCGGAACTGTTTCATTCCAAGTTTCTTACCGGACCCGGACAGTAGACACACCGTCGTGGATTCGCGTCATTCGCTCTGGTAGCAAGTTGAAGACACTTTCAGGTGTCTTATCAAACAGAAACATGTCTATATTTACTCCAACAAATCAGATCCGACTGACCAACGTGGCGGTGGTTCGGATGAAGAAAGGAGGGAAGCGCTTTGAAATCGCGTGTTACAAAAATAAAGTCGTTAGCTGGAGATCTGGAGCGTGAGTCACTTAAAAACGTTATTTTCCTGCATGTTTCGCTGATTTTATCGGCGTAACAAACGGGACTATCTGTATTGGGTAAAATCAAAATGTCTTGTTGTGGTTTCTGGTTGACCTTGAGGTTTGTTGTTTTCTTCCAGAGAGAAAGACCTAGACGAGGTGCTGCAGACACACTCTGTTTTTGTGAATGTTTCTAAAGGTCAGATGGCGAAAAAGGATGATTTGGTAAAAGCTTTTGGCACAGATGATCAGACTGAAATCTGCAGACAGGTAAAGAAAACATGACATTTCACCACCAGATGTCTGTTAACAATTTTAACCAAAAGCTTTGCTAAATGGTTTGTCTCCTTGTGTGACAGATTTTGGCCAAAGGGGAACTCCAGGTCTCTGATAAGGAGAGGCAGAGCCAGCTAGAGACCATGTTCAGAGACATTGCCTCCATCGTGGCAGAGAAGTGTGTGAATCCAGAGACTAAAAGGCCTTACACCGTCAGCCTCATCGAGCGAGCCATGAAGGACATCCACTACTCTGTGAAGCCCAATAAGAGCACCAAGCAGCAGGTATGCTGGCAAACTGAAAGTCCATAGAAGTAGGTGGAATCACATCATCGCTGGTAGGGATGTAGCAACATGAAGTCTATCATTAGACCTGATCAGGGACTCATAGTGGCAGTCTGTGGGAGTGCGGCTCGAACTTGGAATCCTGAGCTTCTGAGTTTGAGCCCAACTCCCACAGACTGCCACTCTGGGTCTCTGAGCAAAACCCTCAACCCCCGATTGGTCCCTGGGCACCCCACGATGGCAGCCCACAGCTCCCCAAGGGGGTGGGTTAAATGCAGAGGTATATTTCTCCAATGTGAGATAAAAAAATAAAAAAAAGTTCAATTATTAATAAAAGACTCACTTGTATACTCAGTAAACTAAGGTTCTCCAGACTGTCAAAATTTTCACGTTTTCAATTCCTTAAATTCCTAGTTTTCTTTTCTTGTTGTTTTTCTGGGTCAACTATAACTCTGTTTCTCATAGAGATAATTTAATGATGTTGCTGCTTTCATGTTAAAGTTTATAATTAAACATTATGACCTTATTCAAAATGCTATTGATCCAAGAGTTTATAAAGCACTTATGAGTAGGGCTGGGTATTTTCCCCAAAGTCCTGAATCGATTCGATTTTTGATTCATGGAGTTCTAAATCGATTGATTTCGATCCAATCTGTTTTTACAATAATGAAAGTGGTTCAACTGTGTTTCAAAATACTTATGTATTTTATTTTTTCCTATCATATTAAACACAAGGTGCAAACTTGTAAATCGGACAGTTTAAACTTGAGATGTGAACAAAACTGTCTCATAAGTGCAAACTTGTTTGTGAAAAGTGAAAAAGTGAAGCCTCGCTTGAGCGAGCAGACGTGACACAGCGGGGACACAGCAGACATGCATGAGCTGCATTATTTCCACTGTACAAACCATATTTGCAGCGTTGTCTCTAACAACTACAGGGTTTTTGCTGCTCAGCCCCCATTTGTTAATATCTTCAGTCAACCTATTTGCTATATTTGCAGCTGTCTGGCTTGAATTCATCTTGAGAGCATCTTTCCTGCTCATTTAAATGTGAACGTCACGCGCGACACTTTAAAACCAATTGATCTTATTCCCTAGACATCGATTTTGCAAAAATGTAAACGAATCAATTCAAAATCGATTAAATCTATTTTTTTTTTACCCAGCCCTACTTATGAGGCTGGTTAAATATCACAAATTATAAGAGTTATTCATATCATTGCTACTGCAAGATTTTCATATAATACCACTCCCAGTTTTCCATTATCTCTGCCCCTCCTTCCTTATTTATTTCACCTTCTTGTTTTAACTCAAATCATTCATACCGTCCCTCCTTGTTTCATTCCTTATTTCTTTACAAGACAAACTAATGGTTTATTTTAAAATGTATTTCTTTATATGGGTTATAAACCAAATATAATGGAGCTTAACTTCACTCTTTATTCCTGTTTGAAAATCTCTAAATCATGTCACAGACTCTGCATCACACTGATAACACCAAACCAAACCATAGATATTTATGCTCTGAACTTCCATATAAATGTGTTTTTTGCACCATGTTTTTTTTTTATCCCACACAGTTTACATTTGATCACTGCTTCACTTTATGGAATGGAAATGTTCATTTAATGTCTGAAGAGCTGTACTAAACGAAATTTTGTTTACAAAATGACAATAAAAGTTGTCTTTTTGCCAGGACCTGGTTTCCTGCATCCTTTAGATGTTTCCCTGACTCAGCACATCTTAATTTAATGAATATGTCATTAGATTTTTGTCCTGCAGGACAGCGGCCATTAAGGATGTGAGTTTCATCCATTTACTCTCTGTTTGCTCCTCTGCAGGCCCTGGAAGTGATTCGGCAGCTGAAGGAGACCATGGAGATCCAGAGAGCCCACATGAGGCTGCGGCTGGTGATACCGGCCAAGGAGGCCAAGAGGCTGAAAGAGAAGCTCAAACCTCTCCTGCAGGTGGTTGAGAGCGAAGAGTTCGACGAAGAGCTGGAAATGGTCGGTTTACAGCTCGGTAAAGAGCAACGATTCAGGGTGTCTAAGATCACAATCAAACCCTCGTCTTCATCTTCCCTCTCAGGTTTGTCTGGTGGATCCTGGCTGCTTCAGGGAGATCGATGAGCTGATCCGCTGTGAGACCAAAGGCCGCGGATCTCTGGAGGTTGTCAGCCTGAAAGACGTGGAGGAAGGAGACGAGAAGCTGTAGGCGCTCACCGAGCTTAACACCTCACTGGAGCGCAAAGCCTAAAACTGCTAACAAAACAGACTGTTTATTGTCTCTTCACCTTATATTCAGCCTTGCAAAACAGCAGCTATGTTTAAAAACAAACTAATTTAATGCTGAAAAGAGTGGATTTTAAAGCAGGGTTCAGCTCTGAAAATGTACAAATGGATGGTCAGTAATAGGATCTGACTTACATTTTCATATTTATTATATTTTTGTCCTGGTGGGGACTTTTTTTGACTCTAGCTTCTATTTGCATCGCTTTCTTTATAGACCCAGAAATATATTTAACTGCAACAATTAATCCTGCTCTGAAGCTAAACTTCACAATGATTGTTTTAATTTGTTTAAACACAGATTGTACAAATGTAAAATAAATAGAATGGGTATAACAGCAAATAATTATACACATCATTGCACTTTGGTCGCCCCTGGTAGAAATTTGTCAGATAAACTAATCGCAATACATTGCGAGGGAATAAAACAATCATTTAGACATAGTCATATTTTGCAGTATGACCTTAGCAATATGACTAACACAATTTACAGAATATTTGTTTCCCATTTCTTTAAAGGACTAAAATAAAGTGACACTAAGGTCCTTTTAAGTCACTCTGAAATAGGAAAGACTGCAGATGATTGTATTTAGAAACATTCTCCGACTGTATGGCACCACTAACCTTTAGAAAAAGGCAATTAAAGTAAAAATCCGGTAGCGTCTGTCAGGAAAAAGGAATTTAGATAGATATTGGATCACTTTTATGATCTAAAACATCAGGTCAAGGCTCATCACACAAAACCTGAATCACTTCAGTTTGACTTCAGGCTTTTTAGCCAGCTTTATCAGGAGGCAGATATTAATCCTGGATTCATCTAGTGTTCCTGAAGAAAGCATTAAATATTGAACAAAATAAGGAAAGCAAAACCTTTATTATCATTTTTAAGAATTCACACACAGGGATAAAAATTCAAACACATGGTAAATCTGAGGTTTAAATGAGACATTTTGTTTTATCTGATGTAAAGCTTACATACAGAAAGAAAAAAGGGCAGAAACTTAAGTTTCAGTGTGTCACACTTCTGTATCTTTCACTGTCAAGTTTAATCAAATAAAGTTAAAAACTAATTTAACAATAAATTGAGTTTGTTTCCTTTTATCCTGTACAAAGACCTCTATCTGATACGTCCACTTTTTGGGGATTAAGTCAGAAAGTCCAGGTTAATTTGATGAAAACTCGAGGATCTTATTGGAACTTCTGACACTTTTAAAATATAGAAATATCAGAAAGAATATGAATTACAGTATTTCTGGATTTGAGATGATGGAGTCCACATCACCAACCTTTAAAGGAAGACTAAAAACAGACTATCTGTGAGGAAGATGGAGGGCGGGCGTTCAAAACATTTAGCTCTTTCAATGTTCCGTTCTAGGTGCCCAAAGGAGCATCATCTCAGATCCTCCCTCTTAGCAGATATCAGACTTTACAACTAAAACAGCTAACAAAACCCAATACATTGTTTATATCCCTATTATTATCTTTCCATTTAAATGATAATTAGCTCTTTTTTATTAACTTAGATAAATCACAGGTTTGCATATTTCACATATTGTTTTTTGTAATGCTAAAAACCTTTTTTCTCCACTAAGGGATAATCCACCCCATTCTGTTCTATTTCTAATAACTTAAGTATCTGCAAAAAAAATGTTTGGTCTTTATATCAAAGAGTTTTCCTATTTTCTGTGAGAATTGTTGGTAAGCAATAAATTAGGATTATGTCACTTTTGTCCATTTTGTCTTAGTGCTAAAGAAGGCTACTCTGCATCATTTCTCCTGTTTATTTGATGTGCTTTTCTCTATTGATCCTCTACATTCCTCTTTTATCATTACATTGTATCTGATCCCAGCACATCCAAGCATTCCAGTTTGACATAAACTAAACCAAATATATCAAACAGAAGTATTTCTCAGTCATTTTTTATAAAGGAAAGTCAAACTCTGAGCAGCCAGATATGAAATATAAGTGATCCTGCTCTATAAAGTGACAATTTTTCCCCCGATTCTTCTGAGACATCCCTCCTACAATAAAATAAGCTGCCAATTCAGTGCAGCCAGTTTTTAATCTGCAGATGCAGTAGCAGTTAGTTTTAAGGAGTTTACATAACGGTCGTTAAACTTTATTGGAATAAACCACCAGATGTGTTCTTGTTAATGCAACAAACCGAACAGAGCCGTTATTTTCCTGCAGTTTTCAAGCCTGGAAATGATCATTCAAACATACAGTAAATGTAGAAGAAAACAGCAGAAGAAAAAAAAATCCATGTTAATAATAAAGTGAATGTGGTTCTGCTCATTGAAGGTAATTCTAACCAAATATTTCTAAAAAGTGCAACCACACATCTTCCTGAGCAGATCATCTATGTGCATTCATTTCACTTTTCAGCAGTCCATTTAAATATTGCCCTCCAGTCCCCTCAGATGGCCTGTGATCTACGGTTGTATTGGCTGTTTGTGAACGCAGTTCTGTTGATGGTGTTCAGCGGG
Organism: Cyprinodon tularosa; assembly: GCF_016077235.1. NCBI lineage: Eukaryota > Metazoa > Chordata > Actinopteri > Cyprinodontiformes > Cyprinodontidae > Cyprinodon > Cyprinodon tularosa. The sequence continues at coordinate 729,575 of NW_024038814.1, forward strand.
TTACTGGCCTCCTCCTCGGGGCTCAGGCTCCTGCCGGGCTGCTCCCCCTGCCCCCCTGCAGTGGGGCATCTGGTGGTTAAAAACACACCACCAACCAGCATCAGGCCAAAGGAGATCCATCCAAGGTACAGAGCAGGTCCCCAGTCTCTCCTCAGTGACACAGCGCCCTCCAGTGGCTGACTGGTGTGATGGCAAGTCCATGCAATGGGAACCAGCAACAGGATACCTGCCACAATAAAGAAACTCCCAGAAAACACTTTGATCTGGCCTCGCTTTGGAAACCACACCAACCCCACTGCTCCAACCACTGCTGCGAATCCCCCGACTCCAATGGCGGCCATGATCAGGGCTCTCCACGTGCGAAAACTTCCAGACAGAGACATCAGAGACTGGTAGAAAGAGCAGTGCAGGCTGCCATCATGAGCCAGATCCCAGTGATCCCATTGTAGCCACACCCCATCCCAGTAGGCAGGCAGGCTGGCTGTGGTGTTGTCCACGGTCCCGCTTACCTTCCACAGGGCCAGGCAGCGTGTAAGAATGGCAGCCAGCCATCCTGTGGTGGCCACACCGAGGGCAGCGATCTCCAGCTCCCTCTTCATGACTCCGGCCTCGTTGGTCCTCCTCCTCTCTGTTGCCGGGTCCGGCTGCCAAAACAGAAACAGCTGGCAGGAGAGAGCAGCGAGAAGGGGAGAGGACGGGGCGGGCTGTTATTTTAATGTTCACATGTGCAGCACAAACACTGCTGGGTTTGTGTGTCTGTTTTGCATGTCTGTTCAGAGAGGAGGGAACCAGTTCTCTGGCATTCTTGAAAAGAAGGCACTGAGTTGGCTGCAGCTGGGTGGAGCAGGGAAATCCCTCTGTTTTCTCTACCATGGTTTCAAAACAATCCATTTATCCCTGATTCTAGAGAGGAGAAAACAAAGCTTCCTTTGTCCACCGAGGCTTCAGCCGCTGGGCCTTGACTCTCAGAGGAAACTCGATTTATAAAACTAAATTCAGACAGCATGGAAGTTTAGGTGTGAGCTTGGCAAATCTGAAGAGTGAAGTTGGCCTGTTTTCAGTCACAAGTTCAAACTTGTCAAGGCTTCATATTTTCCCTGCTGCAGACTGGATTATTCATCTGTTAGACTTTGGAATTTAAAAGGAAACTTCAGGACAATAAATCTAACAAGACACCCATATTCTTTAGCCTTTATTTCCCTCAATATAATACTGTATTCCTTTTTTTTTTATTGTTACACACAAATGTTTGACTTTATCAGCTAGGACAATAAATCTATGAAGTGTAAACCTCATAAGTCCTGAATGTATAAAAGTAATTAGTGTCTGGAGGTGTATAGGGAGTGGACTAGCAGATGCCGCTGCTCGTTGCTCAGAACGAGTTCAGGTTAGAGCTAAAGACCATAAATATTCTATTCAATTCAGTTTATTTATACAGCACCAATTTACAACACATGTCATCTCAATGCACTTTACAGTTCAACCAGATCTTATAGTCAGATTAGTTCAAAGTTTTCTATCTAAGTAGAACCAGTTGATTGTATCGGCTGATTGACTCATCAGCAACCCCTCACACCGAGCATGCTTGCTGTGACAGTGGGGAGAAAAAGTCCCTTAGAACAAGAAGAAACCTCCAGCAGAACCAGGCTCAGTGTGAGCGGCCATCTGCTGAGGCCGACTGGGGTTCAAGGAGACAGAAGCAGACATAGAAAAGGCAACTGTAAACCAGCTCCACAGACAGCCCCATCCAGGAAACACACAGCCAGGCATTAACTGCAGTAAATAGGCAAACTAAGATTCAAAAATAATATTAAAACTTCAGCTTTCTAACTTTCTGCAACGTTGAATCAAATCTTGATCATATTTACGATGCCGTCTGACTTTCTTTGTTAAACTAAAGGAAAGAACACAAAGCAACTGCTTTAACAAGATGTTTTGGTACAAATGGAGGCATTTCTGGCCTCAAACAGTATTTGGTTTGTTAGATGTAAAGTAAAAACAGAAACATGTGCAAACTGTTTAAGAGTCCTCTCAACATGTAAGGAGCGTCTTCTAATAGTGGCAGACGTGCATGTCTCATTTGATTAACAAATGTTGGAACTATGTCTGCAGAACTCCTATCAATTCTGCAGACATGAAAGGAAACCAGAGGTTGTATCAGTTCTATAATCAAACGTGGTCGTGGCGGTATTATGTGATCTTATTTGAAAGGAGTTAGAGAATATTTAATTCAATTAAGTTTATTTATATAGCGCCAATTAACATCAAAATATGCAATCTCAAGGTACTTTACAATTCACCAGATCATACAGTCAAATTGATTCAAAGTTTTCTATCTAAGGAAAACCAGTTAATTGCATCGACTCATTGTCTTGAACTAAGCATGCTTGTAGTGACAGTGGAGAGGAAAAACTCCCTCTTAACAGGAAGAAACCTTCAGCAGAACCAGGCTCAGTGTGAGCGGCCATCTGCCAAGGCCGACTGGAGTTCAAGGAGACAGAAGCAGGGACACAAAAAGCAACTGTAAAAGGCGGACCCATCCAGGAAACACACAGCCAGGCAGACAAGCTCCGAGCCAACTCCCATGTCAGAGAAACAGGACTACACTGAAAAACAGGCAGATCTCGAACATCTATAAACACAGTTGTTGATGGCAGCTGCGCAGCTGATATTTCTCTCCAGGATGGAGTCACAGCCAAACAGGAACAGACCAGATGAAGCTACTATGAGAAAAAGCAGAGAGAGCAGAACGTTAGAGATTGAACTATCTGAACTACTACAGATTCTGCAGAGTGGGAGAATAGATGAAATAGGGGTCCCTATGTCCTCCAGCAGTCTTAGCTTATAGCAGCATAACTATAAAGTTTTAAGCCCACCCTTAGGGTGTCTGCCTCATGGACTAAAACTGGTAGTAAAAGGTCTGCCTCCCATGCTACTCTTAGAAATTCTAGGAACCACTAGTAGACCTGCAGATTGAAAGAGAGGCTCTGTTAGGAACATAGGGAATGATCAGATCTCTGATATCAGATGGAGCTTGGCCATTTAAGGCTTGATATGTGAAAAGGAGGCTTTTAAATTCTATTCTGGATTTAATAGGAAGCCAATGTAGAGAAGCCAGGATAGGCGAGATATGATCTCTCTTTTTAATTTTCATCTGAACTCTGGCTGCAGCGTTTTGGATCAGCTGAAGGCTTTTAACTACAGTTTGTGGACTTCCTGATAGTAAAGAATTACAATAGTCCAGCCTTGAAGTATCAGATACATGGACTATTTTCTCAGAACCCTGGTCAGGATATTTCTAATTTTTGCAATATTCTGGAGATGAAAAAAGGAAATTCTAGAAACCTATTTGATATGGGATTTAAATTACAGGTCCTGATCAATAATGACACCAAGATTTTTTACTTTATTATCTGAGATCAATTTATTCGATCCAAATGAAGTGACTGACTCATCAGCTTCTTTTTCAAAGACTCTGGTCCAAAGACCGTAACTACTGATACAAGTCCATTATCTGAGGCCCTGAGAATATCATTGTTCACTGTTGCTGAACAGGAGAGCTCCTTCAGTGACAGACTGCTGCACCCTAAATGCACCAGGGAGCGTTATCACAGATCCTTCCTCCTAGCAGCTGTAAGAATTTATAACCACCACTGTCCCCTATAGCCTTAATAAGTTGTTACATTCATACGGATTTTTGGAGAGTTTCTGTCTTAGTTAAATGACATAACATTTTGTACATCTGATGTTGCTGCTATTCATCACATATCCATTACTGTAAAAATGTCCACAGCTGTTTATTGACTATTTTACTCTCCAGATACAGAGCATTTATATTGCAAAAACACTGTACAGTAAAGTACTTATTTATTTTCTTAACTGTTACTGTTACTTATTTTGTTATTTTTATACACTTTCTAAGGTCCACATTGTGTGACCTCTTCTGCTATAACATTTTGCTGCTGTAGCACCACAGTTTCTCTGTTGTGGGACAATAAAGGGAATTTTTATTCTATTATATTCTATTCTAAAAACAATCTGCAAAAAGGGGGGCTTTTTAAAAAAGAATATAACTAAACTACCCCTAAACAAACACAGAATATGTTACCATAATTAGTTATTTCCTGTTATTTATTTAACTTAATCAGCATGTCTTTGAAGTTTACCAGACTTTTCAAAAGACTAAGAAAATAGAGACATTTAGTGAACAATGGCCTCATTGTTCATTCATTCTTAACAAAGAACTCCAATGATGGGAACCTATAAGATGGCCTGTTAATGCTGCCTCAAAGAAATAATATCTGTTTATCTAATAAAGATTATTCTGAAACTTGATTGTTTAAAAACCTAAACTTTTCCAAATTTACCTTTAGATTTGTTTTTCTGCTCAAGCAAAAATCATTTTGAATTTGGTTGAAGGGATAGAAGATTTTCATACAATAAAGCCTACTGCTTATAGTATTAGTTTCTATGAAGATAACATGTCTGTAAATAAAATAAAAAATGCTTGAAATAAAAAAATCTTTCTTCTCTTTTCTTTTTTACTTTATTTTTTTTATGACTCTTAGGTTTGTTGTCAAATAAGCCCATTATCACATTATTTTATCACATTTATCACATTATTTTAACAGTTTGTCTTATTTAGGTGTTAGATTCCTATATTTGAAGAAAAATAATCTTTAAAAAATCTTGGAAAAACCAATTTGTTTTCAAATAATGAATTTAGGCAAAACAATTAATTTATATCTTCCACCCCAATATCCAACTTGTGATAGTTTATGGTATAACCAATGGCTTTTCCAACGAAAACACCTTGCTTTTTGCAACACCACATTTTTGAGATAATGCTAGAAAGCTTTGTTGCATTTATACTGTTCTTGTACATCATGGTTTTTCAAATAGATTTTGAAAATATCCCAGTCTCCATTGTCCTACAGGAAAAAGAGGGTCTGCATGAAGCAGCTTTATGTTTATGGTGGTGGAAACCAGCAAAGGAAACATCAAAGTTAAAAGCAATGATGATGGTTGAACCTTTTTTATACTCAAGGTAATTGGTTTAACAATTGTTGACAGTTATGGAGACAAAAATCTCACAAAATTAAGTCTGCCTGTTTATGAAGATCATGCTTTCTGGAACCTTAGTAATAAACAACCAACCATCACAAAACAAAACCCCTAAATATGAACACAAATTCTTAGATGACAAACAAAAGCCAAGATGAAAATTAATTGAGTAGTTTAATGTCACTTTCTTAGACATAAGCTTTCTGATCATCTATCTAGGCCAGGGCTTCTTAAATCCACGCCTCAAAAGCTACTATCCAGCAACTTTTTGACATTTGACATTTTTAACACCCCTGAATCAAATGAGTGGTTTGTTACCATGCCTACCATTCTGAGCCAAATGAGGGGATTGAGCCTTTAGATTCAGCATTTGAGGAGAAATGCATCTAAAAGTTACCGGACGACAGCTCTTTAGGACTGGACTTGAGCACCCCTGATCTAGGCTTATTTGGTATAATCTTTCCATTATCGAATGGAAATTACATGAGTCAGAAAACATTAATAAGAAAGCTTTTTAGAAACAAGAAAGGAAGGGCAGCTATCTTCTCTCTCTGGTCACTGTAAAGTAGTGTTTTAACCATTTCCTTAAAAAAAAACTGCAACACTGATGGGATAGATTATATATATTTTAGAAATGATGATCTGAAAAGACCCAAAGATGTTTCTTAATGATCTTTTATTTAGATCTATTTTTACTTACTACACAGAGATTGTAATTAAGCAGAAAGCATCATAATAGGCATAAACAAAATAAATCTTAAGGTGAACAAGATTTCAGTTTTTGTGTCTTGTTGTCTAGGTTCCTGTCTTCATACATAGTTTTTGATGGCATAGCTGCTTCGTGTGGGAGTCTTGGCTAACTGGTACCCACTGGAGGGGAATCTGGATCTCTCTTGTGGACAGGTTGCACAAAGAATGGCGCCTCCACAGAAGAGCAGCCCAGATGTTACAAATCCTATGTAAATGGCTGCTCCAAGCTCTCTCTTTAGCACCTCAGGTACTCTGGGGTTGTGGAAATCTGTGATGATGGTGTTGGCGGTCCAAGCGACAGCTACTATTGTAGTGAGGGCTGAGAGGCAGAAGATGACCCCAGAGCTGAGCACCACCCGGGCTTTGATTCGGGGGTGGCTCAGGCAGTTGGTGCACCGAGCTCCCAGGATAAAGATGAGAAACCCCAAACATCCCAACACCATGCTGACGCAAATAAGGCCGCGGGTTGCCTGGAGTTCAGGTGAAAGGTCCAGGAGGGCATCGTAGAGCTTGCACTGCATCTGACCGGTGTACTCACTGACGCAGGTCATCCACAGGCCTTCCCAGAACACTTGCATTACCACCAAATGGGTGCCGATGAATGCGGTGACCTTCCACATGGGCAGGCCACAGATCAACATGGTACCAGCGACACCCGCCATGGACAGACTTATGCCCAACTCCTGTAGAGCCATGGGAAACTGGAAGCTCACACCCTATCAAACACAAAACAAAAAGAAAAAAATTTGCTTGAAATCAGTACATTTTGACACTAACATTTTTACCCAATTCTGTTGCAAACTTCTTGGGGTTGATGATGAAAGTCTTTTCTTCTAAAAACAGACTTCTACAAACAAAAGTTACACAGATAAAACTAAACATTGAATTTATTAGCAAACTAATTTAAGTTGAAATAACAGGGGAAATTAGGTAAAGGTCACATATCAAAACTGAAAGTTAGAATTGATTATGTTGATGTTGATGATGTCAATCCAAATATATTTAGTGCATGTTTTGCGGCATGATTCCAAATGGCCACTAGAGGGCGCAAGGGGACAACAGAAAAGACTACAAACAAAGCTTAGTAGTAGATAATAAGTGAATGCAGTAATAATTCTTTTGCATGGCCACAGGTTTGAATGATTACTTTATGTATATTCAAGCAGGCAGATTTTAATGAGAGCTTTCTGTCTCGAAAGCTTCTTAAACTATAGATTGCCAGCATTATTAGTAGTTTTTACATTTTCACAGATTTTGCTCTTGTACTGATAGAATCATAACATACCACACCCTCCAATCAAAACCACAGTTTTCACTCGTACAACTGTATTTCCTGTGTGGTCACACTTTTTTCTCACTTGTAACATTTCAGAAGATTAAAGTATAAACAGATAGGGACATTTCTCATCCTTGATTTTTTTAACATGCTTCAAGAATGGGTTTGTCTCTTCCTTTGAGGTTATATAACGGGTTCCCCAAAGGTTTTCTATAAAACAGTTATAAAATCTGGGAACTCAGATATGGGAAGTGGTATTGTGCGTCAGTTTAACTCCATGGGTTTAGAGTCACTCTCCAGCTGAAAGAGAAAGAGTAATACATTTCTTTTTCAGGAGAAGGCTAAGTGTAAGCATTAGCATTACCTATTGCAGAACAGAAAGGATTTTCCTGGTTTGATGGCCCCCTATGCTCTCTTTCCCCCACCATGATGTTTGTTTTCACGTTTCTTCTCTTCCCTGGTGGCAAAACAAAGTTGGATCCTTCCCCAGCTTTGTTTAAAATGTTTAAATTGTTGCTCTGTTGGGTGACTAATCTGTATCCACAGACATCTGCTGAGAATTAAATATATTTTTTTATATTGTAGAAAGCGTTTTAAAGAAACCAAACTATGATATTTATGAAGTAGGAAAAAGGGAAGCCTATCAGGTTCTTTTAAGTCTTTATGATCAACATCTAACAACAAAATATGATAATATTTTCTTATAATTATTTAAAGGGATTATTGATGATGATCACAACTGTTAGACCAGCAATCAAGAATAAATCAGCAATTCAATATTTTCTACCAATTAAATACATTTATTCAAATAAAATGTTTGTGTTAAGATATCTGACTGTAATAATAGATCATATTTAATGTGTTTTTTTTTTTTTTTTTTTTTTTTTTTCGCAGATTCTAACCAGTTCTGCCTAAGAAGATGTTAGGGCGGCGGCTATAGGTCAGTTAGAAAACCCCTTTTTTTTCCAAACGAGGAACATTATAACATTGGGATATAAACTGGTTATCCCTAGTTGACAACACATCTATAGGTGTTTTACTGTAGGTGCATAATGACTTCTGAGTAATTACTTGTGAACAATACTAAGGAATCAGATTTCCAGGAAATAGCCTACTTCCTGGAAAAGAAACATTTAAAAATTGTCAAGGCTTAAAAGAAGAGTTTAGAGTTCATACTAACGATTAAAAGATACTATCAATAATTATTTTATTCATTTCCCTATGATCATTTCATTCCTTTAATTTTACTTTTCCATTGTATTTAGTTTTACATTTTTCTTTCTTTCAAACTATTCCACTGCAAATATACGTTCCTCTCATTTATCTGCTGCTGTCATTTCTTTGTTTTGTTTTTTCATGTGTAGCACTTTGACTTGTCCTCCGACTGAAATATGCTCCATAAACAAACTCAACTGATCTCACCTAAACACTGAATTAAACCCGATATAAATTATGATGCTCATTTGTGAATCCAGACATCTTTTCATGTGGGCTTATAGAGAGATTTGTCCTCTTTTTAAGCAATAATCTATCAAAAATAATATTAAATCTTGATCTATCTAATTTGTAGTTAATGTGTGTGTAGAGGAGGAAGTGTCATGCTGAATGTCGTAGGGTGACTATGTAATTCGACTCCTTCCTCATTATCTGTAGTGCACTTGTGATTGTATGTAAAAACATTGATCCCACCAGTGTGATGGGATCAATGTTTTTACATTGATCCTATCACGCTGGTGGGGCTGTCAACTAAAACAATCAATTCTGATTAAAAAATCTAAATTTGAATTAAATTGTTTGTGAGTCCAAATATTTCTTATTATTTGTAAAGGCAACAATCTTTTAATTTATTTCCTTTAAATTTTCCATGGATGCAGGACACTGAAAAGTTTTTAGTAAATCCTGCTTCACTAAGCACTGATGAGTCAACAGGAACATGATTATCTAAGGCTCTCCTTCAGTTCCTGGGATTTGAATCTGGTAGGTACCCGACAAACCGGTTTCTGCTTTGTTTGGTTTAAATATCACTCCGGGCAGGTTTTAAAAACAAGCAAACAAATGTCCTCACTAAAAACATTTGCAACACAAGTTCCTTTTAATGAAAGAGAATAAAATAGCCATAGCTCTCTTAAGATAAATTTGTGTACAAATGAAACCAGACAAATAAAAGTAAGTAAAGTTTCTAGACCATAAATTTAACACAACATATGCATATTTTAAGACAAAAAGTAATACAGTCACAAACAGAAAAGGTCTTCATTTACATTTGATTCTCATAAAATAAAAGTGCAGATTTCCTTCATTTTTTGTGTTAAATGTGAGCTTTCTTTCCCTCTATGACACGTGTAAGTCTTCCTCTAACAGACCAAACATCCAGTTTTCTCAAATATATGTCTTTGTTGGTGTGGAAGATCGGTATGACTCTCCGTTGCTGTTTCTTCCAGATCCTTTTAAGAGGTATTTTACAGAGGGGGCTCGTTCCTCCTTAGGGGGGCAACTGGCACACAGCATTCCTCCACCAAGGATCAGTAAAGCTGCAGCTCCCCAGCCGATGTACAGAGATGCCCCAATCTCTCTTTTTTGTGCATCCACCAATAGAGGATTGTAGAAATCCTGTATGATGATGCTGGCAGTCCAGGATACGGGGATGAGGCAGAGGACTCCGCTGATGATCAGGATCGCCCCTGCAGCCACCATGGCCTTAGCTTTGACCCTCTCCTCTGGTATGAAGTTAGTGCATTTTCCTCCAACAAAAGCAATCAGAAGTCCTACAACACCAACGATGATGGAAACCACCACCAGAGCTCGGGCCCCCTGAAGGTCGTTGCTCAAAGCCAGCATGGAGTCGTACACCTTGCACTGCATCTGACCTGTGCTCTGTACCACACAGCTCATCCAGATGCCCTCCCACATGGTCTGTGAAGTCACTATGTTGTTGCCGATGAAAGCTGTGACCCGCCACGTGGGCGTAGCGCAGACGATAAGCACCCCGATCCACCCGAAAAGCGCCAGACTGCAGCCAGCCATCTGCATTCCCATGGAAGCCATCGCTGTGCATCTCTTAGCGTCTCTGACGGTACAATGAGAGCAGCTCAGGTGTAAGAGAGCATCAGGAGCCGCAGAAGAATGGGAGGTGTGAGAGCCAACCTATTGAGGAAACACTAGAAGACCTGCCTAATGAATCCACCCCTGCAGGTGGTTTTTGTGTTTAATGACAATAAAGGTCGGGGTTTCAACATTTTTCTGAGTATAGATGAGCCAGGATGTAGCCTCAGCTGTTCCTGGAATATTAATAGCAAGAATGCACGCTACAAAAATGGTATCAGCTCTGAAATGTTGATAGTTTGTCTGTTAGAGCAGAAGAAGTGTTTGGCAGAAAACTCTAAGAGTAATACGAATTCTAGGTGTTTAAGTTTCTGTAGAGAGAAGGTTTGAAAGGTTACTCACAGACAGCTCACCTTAAAAAGTAGGCTTGTGGCTTTCATCCTATTATTCTGAAATATTCTACAATTTTAAATCTGGAAAACTGTAGAAGAATTGTTACAATCTTTTTTCACAATTGTTGAAGGTATGAAACCATGTCATGCATACTATTGGCTAAAATGATTCATTTTCATGAACTTATTAAGTAGGCAGTCATTTATGTGGCACTAAAAGGCCGACATTACCTCATTCATGGCTTTTGAATGCATTCCAGCTTCAACACACCTGAAACAAAAGGCCAGATTACCTCCTTGGCATGTCGGTAAGTTTATCAGAGGCATCAAGCAATCATTAGTTTCAGGTGTGCTGCAGGGATGTATGCAAAACCTACAGGACAATGGCATTTGAGGGTTGACGTTCGTGCTTCAGTCTCTACTTGTGTCTTATGCCACTTGGCATCAAATACTGTACTGTATTTACAAATACTGTCATTTCTTCTTCTCAGTTAGACTTTTCCTCTTTTTTTAACACCTCTCTTGACTGTTGCTTGGCTCTGTTACTCATACCCCTGGTTACATGCTCTGGCTTTGGCAAATACATAACATTTTTATGATTTCTCAAAAATAGAGCAAAAATAAAGCGAAACAAAGAATTTAAAATATAATATATTTTAAAAACACTTGAAAGTGCAAGAGCTTTATTTTTATGAGATGGAAGATTAAAAAGCTGGAATGAACCTACTGTATGTAAAAATCTACGAGATTAAGTGTTCATACTTTGGGTTCATACTTCCTTTGGGTTATCATGGTCCTTGGCAAACTATGTTTTCAACAAGAAAGATGTTAAAGAGCAATTTTAAAAGACACCAAAGCAAAATCGTCACGTATATCAGCCAAGCATTTAGTCTTATCGTCAGTCCAATTTTCTTAGAAGGCTCTTTAAATTAAAACATGTGCTGAGACAGGTTATATCATTAAAATGTACAAAAGTAAATCTGTTCTGCAGACAACAAGTAACACGGTTTTTACTCCTATTGTTTACCTAGTTTTATTTACGTATGGAATAGATAAGTTTTTTTTTATTTTTATGTTTTTTATATTCTATGTTAGATGCTCTAGTTACTAAATGAATATTGTGTTGGTGAGAATTGGTGAAATTAGCTGTGAATGTAAATGAAGCTCAGCTCAAACAATCTTTCATGTTGACATTTTGTCATCGAGGCTAATACCACTTTATCAATGTCCAATATATGGTTTTAGGTAAATAACATTCCAGAATCTGCAAACAGCAACCTCACTGAAAACTTGAATGATGTGAGTCGCACACCTCAGAGATGTCACACATTCAACATATATGGGCATTAACTGCTACGTGAAAATGATGATAATATTATCTGCCCTACACTATGCAGATGTTCTGTCTGTGCTGATGAAATGTATAAACTAAACTCAAACAGCTGGCTAATTCAAACTTTTTTTAATGATTTACGTACCCTGCCTTAAAAAAATAAATAAACTTAAAACCTGCTGATCTAAATAAAAATTAGACAAAATCTTAGCTTCTCTTGAGCCTTGATCCTCTCCTAAGTTAAAAGTGTGAAACTACGACAAGCATATTGAAGGAAGAAGTGCTGGTCCCTATGAATGAAGATGCCCTCTGATTTCTGTGATCCACTATTTGCAATGTAGCCTGGGTGCCACTCCGAACTTAGTCCCGCCCACAAGGTTTGAGTTCGGGGAAGTTCGGTCTGGCTCTGCTCCATAGTAGCGCGAGTATTAAAGCCCACTGTCAGGCGATCCAATCAAATTGTCAGGGCGGGCTTTATACGATGATGGACAGATGATCAAGAGTAACGTAATCAACCACGTGACCAAAGCGCGCTTGGGTGACAACAATAATGGCTGCCGCTGGAGAGTTTGGGTGAGTAGATTCTGCTATTAGGTCTGTTCTAGAAGATATCGACAGCAAATTAATTTTAAAAGAGGAACAGAGAAACGCGATCAAGTCTCATCTTCTTATTCTAGGCGTGAAACTGCACGCTTTGATTTTTGTGGACAACAACTATGCATCGCTTAACATACGTCACGCACTCCGTTGCTCTTATTGGTTGTAGGTCTATCCAATTGAGTGCAGAGGCATTTTTTTTCCTGGTTCATTCGAAACACGCCCCATAATCACAGCTCTATGGAGCAGTATCAGACTCATATTCTGACTAGAATTGAGTCGGACTACGTCAGGCTATTTGCAATGAGCTTCTAATTGCAAATTTGGACAGTTCAAGACACTTTGTCACATTTTGTCATAATGAAGTCAAAACTTAATGGTAAAGGCCTCAGGTCCTCAAACCCCAATATAGCTTAACTGAACTTTCAAAACCATAATGGACCAAGTACCATACCATACCGTACCGTACCGTACCATACCATACCATACCATACCATACCATACCATACCATACCATACCATACCATACCATACCATACCATACCATACCATACCATACCATACCATACCATACCGTACCGTACGGTACCATACCGTACCGTACCATACCATAGCGTACCGTACCGTACCATAGCGTACCGTACCGTACCATACCGTACCATACCATACCGTACCATACCGTACCGTACCATACCGTACCATACCATACCATACCATACCATACCATACCGTACCATACCGTACCATACCGTACCGTACGGTACCATACCGTACCGTACCATACCATACCGTACCGTACCATACCATACCATACCGTACCATACCGTACCGTACGGTACCATACCGTACCGTACCATACCATAGCGTACCGTACCGTACCATACCGTACCATACCGTACCGTACGGTACCATACCGTACCGTACCATACCATACCATAGCGTACCGTACCATACCATACCATACCATACCATACCAAACCATACCGTACCATACCGTACCATACCGTACCATACCGTACCGTACCATACTATACCGTACCATACCATACCATACTATATAAAATGTATTTATAAAGCACTTTCAACACCCAACAGGACCAAAGTGCTTTACAAAATCAGAAATTACACATAATCAATCATAGAAATCAATAAATAAATTGGTGTATAAAAGTAGAAATAAAATAAAAAGCAATAACAGAACAATTAATGAAACACATTAAGACAAAGTCAACATCTCAGATTGTGTTAAAAGCCAAGGAAAAAATGAAATGGGTCATAAGAAGAGATTTAAAATCAGAAAGTGAAGAGTCTAATGGCCAAGAAAGAACGTTCCACAGCTTAGAGGCTGCAACAGATAAAGCACTGTCTCCTGTGAGCTTGCGTTTTGTCTTTGGCATCCTCAGTAACAACTGGTCAGCTGATCTAAGGAAGCCAGAGGGTGTATAGGGAAGAAGCAGCTCAGAGAGGTAAGGTGGGATAAGACCATTTAGAGCTTTAAAAGCAAATAAAAGGATTTCAGATCAATCCTGAAATGTACTGGCAGCCAATGTAATGAGGCTGAAATAGAGGGAATATCATAATATGTACTTGCAGCAGCATTCTGTACCCTCTAAAGCTGGGAAATGCATGAATCACCGGTACCCTTATAACATGTATCACAGTAATCCAGCCGAGTGGTTACAAAGGCTCTGACCACTGTTTCAAAATGCTGACGTACACCTGTGCTAGCTGCCTCAAGCGTAAGATGCTGGATTTGACAACAGCTCTAATGTGAGATTCAAACTGCAGACCAGCATCTGTTTTAACCCCTAAATTGGTATTAATAGGCCTGACATGCCTGGCCAAAGATCCAATATCAATCAGGGAGTCTTTACTGGATCTGCCAAAAATCAGCACCATGGTTTTTTCTTCACTGAGTTTTGAGAAATTTAGGGACATCGAGGCTTTCAAGTCTTTCAAGCATAAAAGCAGAGACTGAAGAGAAGTGGAGTGATTTGGCATTGACACATTTCATTCCACACTGGTTTAGTCAGAGAATATATGTAATGTCAGGTTTTGCAAATTCTCAAAATTTTAAACAAATTATACACATTTTCTTGAAAAGCTACTCAACCTCTCTGCCATTCAGTGATACAGTGGAGTTATTTTCTGTCATACTTTCTAAAAACAAACTGAACAAATTCAGTGAAAAGACTTTACATTTTAAAAAGCCACACAAAATATTTTTATTTCAAGCCTAAGTTGTTCATAAGAAGCCCAACTGGGCAGAAACCCGACAGCTTGGCCTGGTTTCAGATAATGTAGGGAGGAAGCAATAGATATTAGGGTGATGGTAATTTAAATAATTACATTTTCAATATTTTCTTTTTTTGGGGGGACAGATGCCTGTCTCACTTTTTGCTTTAAACTTCTGGAATGAATGAAAATGATGTTACATCTAAATTTGCAAGAAGATTTGGGCTTAGTTCCGTAACTATTTGCAACAGCAGCAAATCAAAAGCAAAACATATTACTCATAGACGTGACAAAATGTAATGATTTAAAAAATAAACCAAAATTATTCAGATTTAAATCCCCTTGAAGCACATTTTCAGAGACAAACATACACAGCAGGATTAGAACCATTTTGACAGTAGCTTCAATAAAATCTTTACTTCACTATTGCATTCTATTTTTACCTTCTCTCAGCCTATTGAAACCTTTTTTGTGCCATTTTTTATTATTATTTTGTCTTTTCTTCAAGAATGTATGCTTTATTTGCTCATTAAACCAAAAGAAAGAAAACAAAACCAGTTTTAACTTTGTTTATTAAAAATCCCCTTTTTATTATAGACTTTTCCTTAAGGGTTTTTTTTTCGGTGAGCTAGAGTGCTTGTAACTGGTTTTGGGACATTTACCCTGTGTTGTCTGAAATCATCGAGAGGAATGTGATACCAGATAAAACTGGTGGAAAGAACAGGGTGTGTTATCACCAGCCACACCTTTAGGTGACGATGTCCTGACTTCCTCTGGCACATGATTCAGGACGTCATGGGCATACAGTTATAGTTTCCTGAAAGTCACCATAATGACACTTGATTACACAATGATTACACTTTTTTTTTTTTTAGACAAAAAAAAAAGTAAGCAGCACAGGTACAACTGTAATAGTTTAAGAAAATAACACCTGAAGTGTTTTTAAGCATTTTGTCTGCTATTCTTTTAGGCTAGATCAATAAAACAGTAAAACATAGGAGTTAAAGTCACCTAAAAACACATTTAATGAAGTTAATCAATTTTAACATACTAATAATTTGGAAAGTTTGCATTGGTAAAAGTAAAAAAAAAAAAAGTTTGTCATTAAGATTTAGAGTTGCTGCAATTAGGGCAGCTGCACAACTTTTACAACAAAGTCCAACATTGGTCGAAAGAAAGGTTTCCTTTATGATCAGGATTTAATGACCATGTCGGTTCTTTCTTCACCAAATGAAAGCAGTTTTATACTTATCAATCTACATTTCTCATTTTCCAACCCTCGTTATTGGTTCTTGATTTTTCCCAATTTTTTAATATGATTTCTTTTTTTATTTTATGTTAGTCTATTTATTACCGTAATAGCAATATTTTCTGTCAAAAGCCTTTAAGTAGTTCATAAACAATTCTATGTATCATTGATTTTCAAAATAGGCACAAAACATCTTTATGGTGGAAATAACTTAAAGGAATAGTACACCCAAAACATGATTAGCCTTCATTTTCTACTCACCCCCATGCTGAACAACACTCTGGAGTACTTTTTTGATATCTCAAATGCATCTGGAGATCTGGGAGGCTTCTTGCTGTCTGCTGACATTCAAATAATGGAGGTCTATGGTGCCCGAGACAGAAAGGTCCATAAAAGTCCACAAAAAACGTGTCAATATTCCTCCATACTGCTCGTCCAATGTATTCCAAGTGTCCTGAGTGGGTAGCATCCAG
Organism: Cyprinodon tularosa; assembly: GCF_016077235.1. Classification (NCBI taxonomy): domain Eukaryota; kingdom Metazoa; phylum Chordata; class Actinopteri; order Cyprinodontiformes; family Cyprinodontidae; genus Cyprinodon; species Cyprinodon tularosa. Next base: position 745,986 of record NW_024038814.1, read on the forward strand.
AGTTTACTCGAAACGAAGTCATTTAGAATGTTTTTAGAGCATAAACAGTAGTGTATAGGATTTCCTAAAAGCGCGTTCACGAGTCTACGGAAACCGCGGCAGACCAAACCAGACGAAAGTGCGCATTCAGCTCGGCAAAGAACTCATGCTCTTCCTCAACACTGAAGTCCTCAGACATTTTTCTTTCGTTGTTTCTTTCTTTGCACAGGTAAACAGCACATTTCTTCTTCTACGCTTGCATTATCGGCAGAGCAGACGCTGAATGCGCACTCATCTGGTTTGGTCTGCCGCGGTTTCCGTAGACTCGTGTTTGTCTCTAAATGACTTCGTTTCAAGTAAATTATGGACGCTACCCACTCAGGACACTTGGAATACATTGGACGAGCAGTATGGAGGAATATTGACACGTTTTTTGTGGACTTTTATTGATCTTTCTGCCTTGGGCACCATAGACCTCCATTATTTGAATGTCAGCAGACAGCAAGAAGCCTCCCAGATCTCCAGATGCATTTGAGATATCAAAAAAGTACTCCAGAATGTTGTTCAGCATGGGGGTGAGTAGAAAATGAAGGCTTATCATGTTTTGGGTGTACTATTCCTTTAAGGTGAGGTTGATTCAAAACCACTTCAGGCCAGATGGCTTCTTTTCATTCCGGCAAGATCAGGCATTAAGCAAACAAATCCACAGAAAAGATGACAAAGGCTGCAAAATAACCAGACACTTAGTCTACTTGTTTGCAACTCCAGTAGGCCAAACAAACATTGTTAGGCCTGCTAAAATGCCTCACAATGAAGCTTGTAAATCCAGTGTGCGTAGAAACTTAACATCACAAAGAAAGGCTTCAACCATGATCTGTGCTGTAAAACTGGTTTAGCTGGTTTGAAAAAACCTGATAGTTGGAATACAGCATGTCTCTAAATACTTTCACTGTGCAATTACTCCTTTAACTTCCCCTCAAACTCCTTCCTGAATTAAATACAAGTCTCAGCTTTTGTTCATTGTATTTTATAGCTTTAAATATGTATAATTAGTTAATAAATATAGAAAGGTTCATGCTGTTTTTTTTTTCACAGGTTATAGCTACACTTTAAGAAATATCTTCAGGTTTAACATTTATTAAAGAGTTGCTCTTAAAGTATGCAAGGAAAAACATGAAATATCACTGCTCAATAAAAGCTCTTTGACAACAATAATAATATGACATTCATGGTGTATTAGAAACATATAAGTTTGAAAAAAAAACAAAAAAAACATTGATCTTCATGTGTAAAATAGTAAGAATACAGCACAATGCAATACATTCACAATATATCACTGAAGTCTTTCACAAAGTCAATCAGAACTTCTAAAGACCATAAACCATCTGCAGGCAAACTCAGACTTCAGAGGCCGATTAGGTCTAAATAGAACCTCTCTTACTCTTACAAGTGTTTTATAGTCCTGTTGATGTAAATATTGGGGATCCTTAGTGCCAGGACCGCAGTTCACACCATAGCTTTGTCCCTTCTTGTTCAGAAGCTATAGTCTTTTTTCCAGATGGGGATTCTTAGATTTGTTAAAGAATCCAGCCTCTCAGAATGTAAATAACCCTGAAGGTAGATTGTTTAAAAACGTTAATAATTTACAGTCATTTCTCAGCAGATTAGTGCTGTCAGACGTAGGCTCGGCTGTTAGCTGAGGATCTGGCTACTGATCTGGGTGCGCCGTAGCCTCCGCTGTAGCCTCCGCTGTACTTGACTGGATACTCTGGAGCATTATTCTTGGGAGGACAGGAGCTGCACAGGAGGGCTCCTCCCAGGAGAAGAAGCGCAGCCGTGCCCCAGCCGACGTAGAGCGCAGCCCCCAACTCTCTTCTCTGGGCGTTGGTCATGATGGGGTTGTAGAAGTCCCTGATGATGGTGTTGGCAGACCAGCACACAGGGATCAGGACAAGCACTCCAGCGCAGATGAAGACCACCCCAGAAGCAATGGCCACTCTGACTTTGGCTCGGGGCTCCTCCACAAAGTTGGTGCACTTTCCTCCAGCGACACCCAGGATGATTCCCATAGCAGCCACGATGATAGCGACGACTACCAGAGCCCTGGCAGCCTGAAGGTCTTGAGGCAGAGCCAGCAGAGAGTCATAGATCTTGCACTGCATCTGCCCTGTGCTCTGCATCACACAGTTCATCCATAAGCCTTCCCAGATAATCTGCGCCGTCACAATGTTGGCTCCAATGAAGGCCGTCACCTTCCACATGGGCAGAGCGCAGACGATGATGGTTCCTATGAAGCCAATGATGGCCAGGATAAAGCCCAGCATCTGCCGTCCCATGGACACCATGTTTAAGTTCGAGTTGTAGCTGAACCAAGCGGAGAAGAAAAAAATGAGCTGAGCTGTCGGATTGCAGAAGCGTTGTGAAAAACAGCTTCAAATCCCTGCTGGTTTTAAACAGATCGGAGTTAAAGGTGGAGCCAAGAAAATGTAACCTCTGATTTTAAACCAGTATGGATTTACAAGTCTGACCAGATTCTTTACTTGATCTTTGTCAGGATGAGGTGTAGTTTCGACGAGATGGACCTTAGCTTCAAACAACGCTATGCAAACGATGGACCAACATTCCAGATTTAAATAACAATCAGAGACACAGATTGGTCCATTGACCGTGACGTCACATCCACCAACTGGTTTCAGGCTTAGAAAAAAAAAACACCATCTCAGATGAAAGTTTCACCGGATGTGAAAAGCTATTCCAATTTAGGGAGCTCCTTCCTGGTCTTACAGTTTATTTTTATCCTTGTTAAAACATACTTTAATTAGTTAACTGTTAGACAAAGCAAACTTCTATTATATAGAGTATTTTTGTAAATATGAATATATATATATATATATATATATATATATATATATATATATATATATATATATATATATATATATATATATATATATATATATATACATATATATATATATATATATATCAAAATGTTTTGTTTTATTATTTAACCAACACAGTTCTTTATTGTTGCTTTTGACTGACAGAAAATAAGAAAATAGAAATTCTGTCTCTTGTGTCATTGACTCTCTTTTACAGTAATAAATGGAAGGAATCTACTGTCAGTATCGATGACTAGCACTTCTTAAGATTGCAGCTGAGTTTTTCTATTTTTTTTTTTTCCTGTATCCAATGGTATTTTTTCATAATTTGTCTTATACAATGGGCCAACAATATTTGAAATTTGGCTCGTTTTCACACACATATTATATCTAAAAAAAAAAAATAAAATTATTCTTGACAAATTATGAAATTAGATGGCTTGATAGAAAACTAAAGAGTTAATTGTTATTTAATTGTTATATTATGTAGCCTTTTTTCTAATTCACAAAAAAGATGTATATCTGTAAATATAATAGTTGATATAATAAAAAAATTATGCATAGCGATAATAAACCCAAATCAACTTTTTAAATTATGATTTAATGAAAACTGATATCATTGTTTATAAGTTGTTCCTGATGTTGGTATGACTGTGACATAAAATGACCTCACAAACACACAGAAAGTAAAAAAGGCCCATAGATTTTATTGAAGCAATTTTGTGTTTCAGAAAACAAACAATAAATCAACACTTCAGAAAGTACATTCTGCAATCAGAGAAATAAATAAAATGACAGTTGTTTGTGTACAAACGTTACCCATTTTATTGGTTGCATAAGGAACAACATTTCACTCATGTTACTCATGAACTTTTGAACAATTAACCAATGAGTAAGAGTAATCTGTTAAGAATCATTTAATGAAATAAGCAGTTTTTACATCACGTTTTGTTGATTACATACCATGCTCTAAAAGTACATGTATTTTGGCACAGTTTTATCCACAGTTTCATCCAGTGGCAACATAACTTCATGAAACCATGTTGTATTTTTCAGTCTCTTTGTGCTGTCTGTCCATTTAGTTTCAAAGATATCCCCGAGTGGAGTATGTAGTTGGTGCTGCGTAAGGTTTTGTGGGGGCGTAGGTTCCAGAGTAAGTCCCTGAGTATGCCTGGCTGGATGGAGGAACATACACTGGACCGTATGCTGCTGTGTTTGCTGGTTGGTATGGGTACATCGCTCCTAGGTAGTTTGGAATCACGGGTCGGTTGGGGGGACATGATGTGGTCAGAATTATCCCTCCGATCAGAAGGAATGCAGCTGAAGACCAACCGATGTAAATAGAAGCTCCAATTTCCCTCTTCTGTGTTTCTATGGTCAAGGCGCTCTGAAAGTCTGAGATGCTGATGGCTGCAGACCAGCAGACAGGGACCAGGATCAGGATTGCAGACAGAATGATGAGACACCCACCTATGATCACCACAGTGGCGTTACTAGACTCCTTCTTCAGGCAGCTGGTGCACTTGGCACCGATAAACGAGATAATGAAGCCGATGAAGCCGAACACCAGGCAGATGATGACCAGCGCACGTGCGGCCTGCAGATCCTGCGACAGCCTCATCACAGACTCGTTGAGCTTACACTGCATCTGACCCGTACTCTGCATCACACAGTTCATCCACAGTCCGTCCCACACGATCTGGCCTGTCACGATGTTGGCACCGATGTACGAGGTCACCCTCCACATAGGCACACCACAGCAAACTGCTGCCAAGACCAGGCCTACGAAGCTTAGGACCTGACCTGCCACTTCCTTGCCAACCCTCGACATGGTGAAGAGGTTTGGTCCGAGGCAGGAGCGAGGAGTTTCTCAGTGCAGCAGCTATGAATTGCTCTCGCAGTGACACAGCTCTCTCATCAGGTGTTTGCCACAGAATGTGAAGGAGGAGGTGCTGTCCTGTTGTCAGGTGAGTTCCTCTGGACAAACAAGATTCCTTCTCATGTAGCTAGAGGAGTGGCAGTCACTTTGAACAATGCCTTTCCTGAGCTTTTGAAAAACACACTTTAATATGTAGATTTAGGGTATTTATTGGAGGCAATTAAAACTACCTCAAAAGGGCTGGAAAAAGTCCTGAAACTTTCCTAAAGATGGAAAATCAATCAATTATATCAAACTGCTCTGATATAAAAGAAGCTCTAAGAAAGAACACAAGCAGAAACCCCACCTTAGATCGACTTAACAAAGAGATAAACATTGCCCCCCTTGATAGTTCTACAATAGATGTTCCTGATTCAATTTTAATCCCTTTGTATAACTGATTAGATTGTTTGTGGCTGAAACCAAAGAAAAAAATTTAAATCTTTTTTTCTCTCTCTGTGTAATATAAATTCAGACTAAACAGTTTTATCTCAGTAAAGGAATGTCATTAAATGAATGGTATTGAGTCAAACAAAGTAGGTATTCTTCTACAAGCCTTTCAAAGTAGTTTGCTGCCATTTTAGCCCTTATTCCAGATAGAACTGGTTGAATTGAGTCCGCTTTGCAGATGTCATTAATGTGATCAATTTATCCAGGTACTGGATATTTACTAGAATAGCTTTGGACACTTCAATGCACAGAATTCCCTGACCATAGAAGAGTTTACAACAAATCTGATGGTATGCTTCAAATTATTGCATAGTTTAAACTCAGCTTTTTAACTTTTATTCGCTGCCTTTGATATTTGAAAATATCCTATTCCTCTGTTTTGTGAATTCCCTTTGTTTTCAATGCAGCCAAAGATCCACACAACATGATGCTTCCACCCCTGTAGTTGACAGTTTTGCAAGCTTGGAAGATTCCCTCTTATTCCTTCAAAATTAATGATTGACATTATAAAAGGTTAAATTTTAGTTTCATCAGAGTAAAAAAAGAAAAAAAAATACACTCAATGACCTGTTTTTTGTTTAGGATAAGTATAACACTAGATTGTTTTTTTTTGACCACTCCTTAAAATGAGGAATACAGTGAAGCATGCTTTTCTAAGTAGCACATATCTGTGTTTATATTTGTAAGATAAAATAAATAAATTCAAGACCTTAAAAGAAAAAAGAAAAAACTATATGTATAAACTTGCTTCTAATTCAGTACTTAAAGTTTAAAGCAACAAAAACTGTGACAGACAACATTGGATGGGGACAATGTTACCCCTGTCCATCTTCTTTCTCCTCCTCCTTCCCCCAAGTGAGAAGTTGTACAGCTTGATGGCTTGAGGAAGAAACCAGTTTAGCAGTCTGTTGGTCCTGCATTTGGGGATGAGCAATTTCCCACTGATCAGGCTCCTCTCTGGTGACAGTGTGCAGAGGGTGGCTGGCATTGACCGTCCCCAGAAAGTCCAGCTTCTTGCCTGTCATAGAGCCGGATTGCCTGACCAGTTTGTCCAGTCTGGACTTGTCCTTCTTGGATAAGCATCTCCCCCAGCACACCCCGGTGTAGAAGAGGACACTAGCAACCACAAACTGGTAGAACATCTCCAACAGCTTGTTGCAGATGTTGAACTGCCTCAGGCTTATTAGGAAGTACATCTTGCTCTGTGTCTTCCTGTGCAAGTGTTTGTACAGGTGATTGGCACAGGAAGTGCAGAACTTCATTAGACCTTATCTAGATGCTTGGGGGCATTTAAAACAACAGTGGAAGAGCCTTGAGCCATGTTAGCTTATCTAATAACTTGCTTCATTCACCTGCCATTCCCTCACCGCGCTCAAATCATCATTAATCTTATCAAACTATTCAATCTCTTTATATACGGTTCAGCTCAGCTATTGGGCCATATCATTATCCCTAATTTTTCATGTTAGTTATTCATGTTTGTTTGTTTTTGAGTTTTAGTTAAGTCCCTGGTTCTTGTCCTGGCTCTTGGGGACCTGTGTGTCGAGAGAGTGCTTGTGTTTATCTCCTATCTTCTGATTGTGTCCCGGCTCTTCACCGCATAGCCCTCAGGGTTTTGGCTCGGCGTGCGGGGGGGAGCTGTGGTACTGGTCCTTCTCCATGGAGTTCTCAGGGTTTGGGCTCGAAGTGCAGGGGAAGTCAAATTTAATTCCAGTAATCCTGGCTCCTAGGAGGAGTCCAGGTAAAAGTTCTAGAGTTATCCTGGTATCATGTCTTGTCTCTGTTCCTCTCAACCACGGCGCCCACCTGTTTCCATCTAAGCGTCTCTGTCTGAGCTCGCTGCTGGACTCACTGGAACTCTGAACCTGCCTGAATGCTCTGTGGATTCCTGGAACCCTGGATCTGTCAGTTCTAGTTTGGATCGGAACCCCTGGTCGGGCTAAGGACTCCTTGATCTCAGAATGGTCCTGTTCTGAACTGTTTCTGTGTTTCTGCCTGCTCACTGGGGTTGCTGCATCGGGGACACCTGGACGGCCCAGTGCCACATCGTGTTGGCAGTGCATCTGCTGATCCTGCCTCTCATGAGATGATGTTGTGAACTATTAAACCCGGTACAGGACTCACGCGGATAATCATCTTCTGTCAGATTATCATGGTCTCTTACCAGTGTTTCTCCCACAACCAGAGTGCCAGTGATGAGCGATGCTCTGCCTTCCCCCTGGAGCAGCTGCAGGTCCGCAGATCCGCTGCAGGCCGCGTTTTTGTTCTGTTTGTTTATTTTGTCATTTAAATGTTTTGAAACTTCCCACTGTCTGACTCGCCTTGAATACTGGGTCCATCTGTCTGGGTTTATGACAATATGTCTGTGAAAAAGCATTTAATCTCTTCTGTTAGACAGGACATTTGTATTTAATAAATTAGAATACTACTGAATAGTTAGTTTAATTAATTTATTATGATATATCTTGATTAGGTAACACACAATCACTACTATCTGTAAATGATGAGGAATTTCAACTTAAAGCTAACGGAAACAAAACATTAAATATGAGCATAGTGGAACTTTAAAACAATGAAGACAAAAATGTAACCTTGATGAAATGCCTAAAGCTTGATGTTTTATACAAGTACTTTTATTTGGACAGAGAGGCTAACTGGGACACATTATAGCATATTTGGCAGGGCTATATCGGATCTGTGATGATGTTGGTCTGTTGTTTTGCAAAAGATCTTGGCATCATTAACTCCTTATAATGTAAAAAATTAAGTTAACTTTTCTCACTAATTGATAACTAAGTAATGAACAATTTCTTGACCCAATCTTGACTTTAAAATGGTCTGATCAGCTTAGATCTCGTTCCCCAAACACAAACCTAGCCTATTAAAGTTGGCCTTCTCAGTCTGCTGGGCAGAATTGTTTGTAAACTGAATAGAAGAAAACCAAAGAGAGACTCAGTGAAATTAGGGGCTCCAAAGGCGGAGTCCAACTCTGAAGAGCTGGTAAGCATCACCCATTCTGTAATTTTCAGATGAGTTGCTCTCAAGAACTGGAGTTAGGAACCCCTGATCTGTAAAGAATACATAAAAAACACTCATAGATCCCAATTCCAATGTTAGGAAAATGTGCTTCTCTGTTGCCAGAAAATTTTATGGTTTGGTTCAATAAAAAACTCAGCAACTACAGATTTTTTCAATAAAATAATTCATCAATATGAGATTTTTACCCCCATTTTAAAGAAAATGTGCGAAATATAGCAACAAATTAAGATGTACACTTCTGTTCTACCAGTGCAGTGAAAGCTGCAGTTATGAGTTATGAAGTTCGAAAATATTGTTTTAACAAGAGTTTAATTTATAATGCCAGTCTGCGCAAACTACAAAAAATATTTATTGGATAAAAAAATACACTGGAGAACAAACAAATTTTACTGAGGCACTAAGTTAAGCGTAGATGTGAAGAAAAAAAAACTTTTAAATAAGTCTGTGATACAGTTAATAACTTTGGAAAACCGAGATTTAAAAGATGTTTAGGGTTGCTGCTTTAAGTAAAAAAAATTATAAAGACAGTGAATTTGCTGGTATCCTGGAAGTCTAAGGGGTGGCCCCTCAACGCTGGAAAACAAACTCTGAATATGAAAGTGATCTATTCCCTCTGAATCGAAAGCAATTGCTTTCCAGAAAGCATAAACAGATCCTGCCCCACAACAGCACATGACAGAAACCTTTCTATAAACAGAACTATGGAGACACACCTGTGTCACATGATACTGCTCTTACTTACCTAAAAAATATTACGAAAACAATCTAATGCTACTTTACTTTTATTCATTTTTTTACAGCACAGCAATGTAAAATCCCAAGAGTCTTATTAGATATAACTCTCTTTAACACCTTTACAAATGTTCAAAGAACAATAATAAATTCATATTGATGTTTAAAAATAGGAAAAGTGTTAAAAGCCACCAACGTTTACATGAAGAAGATTTTGAGACAAACATTTTCAACCAGAAAATAACTGTATAGCACATTTTACTATTATGCTAATCTCTGCTCTTTCAACAACAGATATATATGATTAAGAATAAAAGCTAAATGACCAAAGTCAAATTTTGAAGGATTCATATGCTTTGAAAATGCAAAGCATGCTCATATTATGGCAAACTATTTTACAAGATAAAACATTTGTATATTCAGACATGTTTTTGTTAGACTTGCTTCTTTCTTTTTTTTAAATTTCAACAATTTTTCTTAGCGATACCTACATTTTTTGATATATCAAAAACCATGATAATCACAATGAAATTAAATAAAGTTTTAAAATCTGTTTTTCAACCAATACTCAAAAGAGACAATTTCTTGAATTATCACAACATACAATCTTAAGAATAAATGTCATAAAAGCCAACTCAGAGTGGACATTTTTGTGAGCTTGGCTATTAAAAATGCATAAATTCTAATCAACCTTCCTTTTTAGGATGTTAAAGGCTGAGAAGTCCTCTTTATGGCCTTTTTTGGCTTCTCTCATCCAATCAATATGACAGTTGTGAGCTGTCTTATACTTATTAGTCCATGCTAAAAAGAAACATTTACACATATTCTCTGGATGTTGAGGCTGTCTTCACAGGAGTGAATCTGGATTTGGTTACATAGGGAAGGTCTTCATCTTTGGGAGGACAGTTCCAGCACAGCAGCCCCCCTCCTATCATAAGCAGGGCAGAAGCTGCCCAGCCGATGTAGAGCGCTGCACCTAACTCATATCTCTGGCTGTTCAAAAGCATTGTGTTGTAGAAGTTGTTAATGATGGTGTTGGCGGACCAGGACACCGGAATGAGGCAGAGCACCCCGGAGAGGATAAAAAAAACCCCGGACACAATGCAGACCTTTGACTTAGATCGCTCATCCTCAATGCAGTTGGTGCACTTTCCACCAGCGATGGCCAAAAACAAACCACAGATCCCCAGCAAGATGGAAATGACGATCATGGCACGACCCGCCTGCAGATCCTGAGACAGCGCCAGCAAGGAGTCATACACCTTGCACTGCATCTGACCCGTACTTTGCACCACACAGTTCATCCACATGCCCTGCCAGATGGTCTGAGCAGTGATGATGTTGGCTCCTACAAAAGCAGACACCTTCCACATCGGTAAGCCACACACCACTATGTCCAACAGCCAGCCGATCGTAGCAATGATCATAGCGGTGATCTGAATCCCCTGAGAGACCATCTTCCTGTGTTGCTGCAGCACACCAAAGTCAAAGGGGAAACAGTTGAAATGTCGCAGGCTGGAATATAAAGGTTCTTATGTGAGACGATTGCGTGGAAACATGAGGGTGCCTGATACCACAGTCCTCAGCACCTATTGGCTGGAGCAAGTTTACACACAAACACAAGATGTCCTTTTTGCTGTGCTGACCTGCAAGAAATCCTGAGTTTGAAGGTCAGATATCAACATGATACTAATACCAGAATGACCAGAACCTAGATTCTCATGAAAGGCAAAGGTTGATATATTATCTAAATGTCATTTTAAAAAATAAAAGGGATTGTCACATTAATACCACCCCTATTTATCTGTAGGAACATGTTAATAATACCTATTGTTCCCTGCTAAAATGTTCATGCTGTGACGTCTTTTACAAGGGCAATGCATACAGAGGTCCACCAATCATAAAATAAGCAACACTTTGTGACTTTTACTCATAAAAGCTATAAAAAAGTATAATATATAAAAAAGAAGCACTCCAATGAGTTTGCAAATTCAAAGGGAAGAGCAAATGAGACTCCCTTGATCTGCTGCTATATAGGTTTTTAATAATGATATAACTGAACTTTATTGATCTCACATTGGAGAACTTTACCTCTGCATTTAACCCACCCCCTTGGGGAGCAGTGGCTTCCATTGTGGGGTCTCTGGTGAACAGTGTGGGCTTCTATATTTGACACAACCAATCACAACATGACACGACTGATAGAGCTTACGTGGCAGACCAGGAGACCTTTCTGTTTTTGTAAATTTATGCTGACAAAAAGTCAAGATGTGGCCTTTTCTACAGATTGCAGTCTTGGTTAACTTTTATTTCCTATTAAAACAGTCATCCTTGTGTTGAATATAGACTATGACAATATTTTTAATAAAAATACCTATGGTCATGACTGCAAACAATATATTTCTGTCTCACCACATGACCACGGTCTCCCATGGTCTGTAACTTATTGTATTGTGTTATCAGTGAGTACTCTGGCAAAAGTTTCTTCTAAATTAAATATTGTATTAAATTAAAGGTTTCAAATGTGGACTAAGATTATAGTTAATAAGGTAAAAACTAGCCCTGTGATAGCCTGGCGACCTTCAACCACCTTATGAAAAAATATTGACATCGTATTAAAACTTATGTGGGCAAAAAAGTTAAAGGCCTGCAGATACATTTTACTCAAATAAACTACAAGGATTACTATATATACAGCTTAACAATGGGAAAAATGCAGTGGTGTCAAGTAACGAAGTACAAATAATTCTTTACTGTACTTAAGTACACTTTTTAGGGATCTATACTTTACTCCATTACTTATTTTTCTTCCTACTTCTGACTTCTACTCATTACATTTTCACACAAGTATATGTACTTTCTATTCCTTACATTTTTAAAACAAACATTACTTGTTACTCTTGGCTCTGGTTAATGTTTATGAATATTTTTCACGTCATGTGCGCCATCCAATGTAGATCATTGGTGCCATCCACATCTAGTGAAAACTGGTGTAATTGGATGAGTCATATAACGCAAACACTCATTAGCTATTTGTCAAATTTATGCTGACGCCAAAGAAAATCATCAGAAGCAAGCAGGTATTCTTCAAAAACTGCAAACGTTAATTGTCTATGCCATGCTACAATGTCGGATTCAGAAAAAGATGTTGAAATGTCTGAAAGGTCAGACACAGGTGAGAGCGTATCGGAAGATGGAGACAGAGACCAACAAGACCTCCCTCATCCTTGGCCCTATCAAAGAATTTTTTGAAATAGTCGAAAAATTTAGCTTTCAATTCATATAATGGCATCTGTCTGTTTTTTTTTTAAAGGTTACTTTATACTTTTATACTTTCAGTAGTTTTTGGAGCTCGTACTTTTTCACTTTTACTTGAGTAAAGAGGTCAAGTTGATACTTCAACTTTTACCAGGGTGTTTTTCAACTGCATTATTTATACTTCTACTTAAGTAACAAATGTGTGTACTTTTCTAGCTCCGAAATCCGTCTATCCTGTGACCCAACTGCGCCCTCGGTTGATGTCACACGGTCACAAATATCCAAAAGCGCCGCTTTGAGACTGGAAATTGATCCGTTGATCTCATATATCTCATATATTGATATCTTTGTCTTTCTTATTAAGTTTGGGCTTGGTCGTTCTGTTCATATTGTGATAGTGCACTATGAATATGCTAGGCAGAAGTTTAAATATTATTATTTAGGGTGAGAAAATAGTGGAGTTAAGTCGGAGCTCCCTCAAAACACGTCTACCCCATGTTGAGACCTAGGCCACGCCCAAATGTGTGTACTTTTGACACCCCTGCAAAAATGACATAAATATATGACAAGGCAAACAGGACGTCGCTTTAAATTGCCAGTAGAGTTCAGGTTTAAGGAAAAAAGATCACAACTACGGCCCTAAAAAAACAAGGGCCAATAACTGATCAGTGTCTAACATTTATCAGCTTTTCAAACTCATGGGATGCTACTGCGGTTAATGCTACTTTATGAATTACCTCGTAAAACAGAGGTCTGCACCCTTTTGAACTCAAATTGTCACACCACCACTGAATAAAATCTGCTAGTAGCCACACTAAAGATTTTATGTACGTATATTGTATGTCAAAAGCCACGGAAATTAAACAAAGATTTTTCTTTTAATAATAGAAAAATGCTAATTTAACCTGATACCAAGGAGGGGGAAAAGCCTTTATTTTTTAGAATAAGTCAAGCTGGGTGAGCCCCATAAATATGAGAGATGAAGAACACATAGTTAAAGCTGAAAAATAGTAAATTGATTTTGAAACTGTTGCACCACTGGCGATAAGATATTCTATGCAGATACTGCATGATAACCACTATTGCCTTGACTATTAAAATATTACTTATTTGGTTTAGTTAGAGCCACAGTGAAGGGGCAATTAGCCGCAGGTTGCAGACCCTTGACTTAGAAGTTCGATTACCAAGTTGCTCAAACAAACCTGTATATACCTTCCCTAACAGAGTGCTAAAATAACAGCAAATAGCAAATGTGAGCATTAGTATGAGCAAAATAAATATTTTCTCTTCCTTACAGTGTGGGGCAGTATTGCATAGCTGTCTACTTATACAACAATTCCCCCTATTTAAGCCAGTCAAATCATTAAACTTATTCAAAAAATATTGGAATTAGTATTATACTAGTTTATCATGGTAGCTCGAAATCCTTAAAAATGCTCATTATTGAAAGTTATCACTGTACCTGGGTTTTAGGTGATGTTTTTAAAGGATTTAGACTACTGTTGGTAGAATCAGAAAGAGTGCTTTAGGAGAAATACACATGTTTAAGTGCTCTACATATGTTATCTGCCCTACTGTTTGTATTCATCACCACAGTTTCCTTTGATCCACAGATGTGGTGGGCAGGTTTTGTCTAAGTTCCCCTGTACAAGAAAAAGATTAAATAAGGCCACCATAAAAAATTCCAGCTGCAAGAACGCTACTCTTCCTAGTAAACCAAATTCCCAGCACCACTTAGTAGACAGTTGAGTGGTATTTATTTATTTAATTGTTTTATTGCAAAGAAGGCTTGAAAAAAACATTTGAAAATTACCCTGTAAAGTGTCTGAATCTGAAAAGGTCCACCTGGGGGAAAGATGGATTGTGGATTTTAAAGCTACTAAAAAATAATGACATGCTTGTCCATTTATGAGGCCAGTATTACTTGCACAGTTTGTTTTTTTTTTTTCCCAGTCTTAGATATAAGAGTTATAAGAAAATCAATATCCTTTTTGAAAGGTATGTAGGTACATAAACTCATATATATTCAAATAATGGTACAAACCAGAGCAGATCTATAGAAGCCCCTGTTTCCCTAATTTCTTTATTTATGCTCGTCTTAAAAATAAATAAAACCATGTGTTCAATTTGAGAAGTAATAAGAAATATTTTTTATTTACAGTTTCATACAGAATCTTTTATAACAGGCATTTTGAATGAACAATTTAAACAAGTAAAAAAAAAAACAACAACAAAAAACAAACAAATGAAATGCATAAAAAATATAATATATTGAAGTAACACAATAGAAGATGTTCAAAAAATGTCTTCATGCTCTTTCCCGCTTCTCAAACATTTTTACGCTGCAGCTACAGTTATTTGGGTGTGGTCCGTGTCTTTTTCCCATGATGATTCAAAGAGCTCAGCGAGAAAGCATCAGACTAAATCCTAAACACAAAACAGTCACTAGGAAAAACATTTCAGAAATAAAGCACAGTCTTTTCTTAAAGCTTTCACCCTCTCAGACGTAGTCCTTCGGAGCAGTTGAACGAGGAGCTGAGTACTTGGCAGAGTACTCATCTTTGGGAGGGCAGGTGGCACAGAGAAGTCCCCCACCCAGGATGAGCAGAGCAGCGGACCCCCAACCGATGAAGAGTGCTGCTCCCAGCTCCATTTTCTGTCCATTAACTAACATTGGATTGTAGAAGTCTCTTATGGCAGTGTTTGCCGTCCAGGAAACAGGGATGAGGCACATAACACCAGCGATGATAAACATGGCTCCTGCTGCAATGCAAATCTTGATTTTGGAGCTCTCATTCTCCACGCAGTTGGTGCACTTGCCCCCTGCAACGGCTAGAAGAATGGCAACGATGCCGACAAGAATGGCAACTATAATCAATGCCCGGGCTGCTTGAAGATCTTGGTCAAGAGCCAGCATGGAGTCATAAACCTTGCACTGCATCTGGCCTGTGCTCTGAACAACGCATTCCATCCAGATTCCCTTCCAAATGGTCTGAGCAGTGACGATATTACTACCGATGAACGCTGTGACCTTCCACATTGGGAGAGCGCAGGTAATGATAGACCCAATCCAGCCGATGATGGCAAGGGCAATGCCCAAGATCTGTATTCCTGCAGACACCATGTCTCAGAAGGTAACTCTGCTTCTAAAAGGAAATTGTCCAAAAGCTTTGTCTTTATCCAAGTCTCACTTGAGGGAGATCGCAACAGTGAATGTTAGTGCAGGGTACGAGCAAGTCTTTTATACACAGTCTCCCCAGGAAGGGGGTTGTCTCATGTTAACACTGTTTCAAGCAGAGCTGTGACGTTGGTTCTACACTCACCCCAACTCCCCACCTCTAGGCATGTGTCATCATGTCAGGTGTTTGTCCTGATCGGGTTTTCAAAGCCTCTGCATGACTCATAAACATTTAGCTGCTCTGGTATACCCAAATATTAGGCAAAAAACAACCACTCCCCAATTATCAGATGAAATTTTTTTTCTTGTGCTGCTAAAGGACTCTGTAAGAAAATCCTTCAGGTTTTGAATATCATCGTCAAAAAAAAAAATGGATTCAAGTACTTTCACAGATTAATCCCAGAGCTAAATATGCAGTATTTGTATTGTATGCAGAGGGGCAAGATGCCTTCTTTCTCTTGTTTAATTTTTTAAGCCTTGCTTTCAATTAATTTTATAAAAAAATTATTTAATCAGATCTTTATTGACTTCAAAATTAAGTTACTACTGATATACAGAGCAGGAAGTATGCCCTATCAATTGCAGTGTTTGAACAGTGCTTTATGTATTAAACCAAGGTATTCATTTACCTGCCCTCAGGATTAAATGTTGTAGCTACAGCACTTTGCAGATTATTCTAGCCATTTACCTTGTTTACATTTTGTTATAAAGGAATCGTAAACTTCCTTCCCTACATTCAACCCTTTTCCCACTGGTGAAAATGTAAAAAAAAAACTAATGTTTTTAGGCAGTGAAACCACAAACATTCAAAGGTGTGTGGATGTCTTTTTAGATGTAGAAAAAAAGACCTTTAAAATAAGTTTTTTAATTTTGATTTGGCTTTTTTATTATTATTCCATGCTAAAATTCCCATGTTACAAAATACAATACACTCAGCATTACACAAAATATAATAGGTTATAAAATTCCAAAATAGCTCCTATTAGTTCTTTTAACTTCATAAACCCTAATGCAGCAAAAGCAAAATATTTCTATTCACAGTTAAAAAAAAAAAAAAGCTGCTTCGGTTGAGTGAAAACAGAATGATGCAAATTTATATTTCTTTTTTTCTTCATGAAAGCTGTCAATCAAATCTATTAGAACCTGGACCACGTCACTGAAACTGGTCAATTTCTAGATTTTGCCTACAAGTAAAAACGTTTTAGGGTCGTCTTTCCTACAGGCCTATTTTGTGGTAACCAAGAAATGAGCAGGAGAGAGAAAAAAAAAAGACTGACCTTGTTATGATGTCAGTTGTTAAAGGATGAACGGCCGGAGCAGCGAGGAACAGCTTGTCTTAGAAGGGAATGTACGTTCTGTAGTCCAGATCCCCGATTGAATTATCAATAGCTGTTCCAATGCAGTGGAAAGACATCAGGTGGGAGAAGTTTGAAAAATGGCGAGCACAATCTTCGAAGGTTTTCTGCTGCAACACACAAAAAAAAGGGAGACAAGGGGCCCGAGTGAGGTAAAGGGAGACCAGGATAGTCTAAAAAAATGAATGGAGGTAGTGTCTAAGGGCCAGGGCTACCCTTACAGTCATAATGCCTCTATTTTATCCAAGGAAGGGATCAGTATGGGGACCTAAGGAGGGCAGCGGAGATTGAGTTCTGTGCATAAAAAAGGCAAGGAGGAATTTCTACAATTAAGATGCCGAGGACAGATGCTTTCATGCCTGGATGAATCTGATGTTGAGGTTCTATAGAGAAAGGACCATCACTGCAAAGACATATTGCTCACAAAGAGCATTGAAATAAACTTTAATTATTTAGGCCAAAAATTTATATTAGTTGATGCAGGTGAACCTTAACACCGATCTGCTAATTGTGCTTATATGCCAGATAAGTGAACTGTGCAAAAAAACTGATTCTTCAAGAGCAACGTGACATATTTCTTGAGCAACCACTCAGAAGTTTGGCTCCAACCATGAGAAAATGCTAGAGGGAGGAGAAGTGACAAGTGTCAGCAGGTACGCTGAAGAAAGCCCAGTCCTCCGAGTTTAACGGTTCACAGTGAACCAAACTCTTTACACAGTCTCATTCAGGGGTGTGACGGTATGCAGAACAAACATGGATTCAGTTTTAGAATAGAGACTGTTCAATGTAATCTAATTAATGATTTAATATTCCAGTTCTGCGCATTGTGCTCAAAATCAAGGGGAGCTACATTTATTATTACAGTCACAATACCAATTAAAAAACATCATCTCAATTGCAGAGAGATTAGAAGTCAGGAACTGTTCTTACGTCATGAATTTAACTTTTTTTTTTCTCTTCTTGTGACATGAAAACTAAACCCGTAGGATCAGATCTGAACTGCTCCCAGTGATTGTTTGACACCAAACATTGAATAATTTGATTGATCCAAAAGGGGCAGGTTATTGTGATCAGTGCACCCTCAGGGTAATTACTCAGGAACAGTCATAGTTTCAGTGGGCTATTTATAAACAGTAATTTAGCCATTACTCAGTAGCTTATTGAGGCATGACAAAAACACTAACCTCACCTTTTTCAATATTTTTAACATAAACATTTCAGCTCATCAAATCTATTGATTGTAAGAAGAAGGTTTTGCATATATTAAGGGTAGAGAAGAGGATCAGAGAGGATTACTGATAACACCAAACCAAAACACTTCATATTTACAACATATTTATTTAATGCTCCGAACTTCAATGTCAATGCGGTTTTTTTTTTGGTTTTTTTACATATTTTTTCTCCCACACTGTTTACATTTGGTCACTGCTGCATTTGAAATAATAAGAAATGGAAATGTCATGACAGTTGTACAAAACAACATTTTATTTTGTATACACAAATTTGACAATAAAAGTAGCCTAAGTCTAAGTCTAGTTTAAGTCATCAATGCACCGCTGTTAGGATCATACATACGATTTAAATGTTTTATTCATCTTTCATTTGTTACACCTAATAAATTATGCTATTCAAGGAGTTTCCCTATTAATCAGTTGTATAAAATATTTTTTTATTTAATAGAGGAGACAGTTTTTACATTTTTAATGCATTCTGTTGAACTATTCAGTCCAGTTAAAGGTTTGTGCTTGAATAAAAGAATCAGGAAAAAACTTTTTTCTTATTACTATTGAACTTTATGTCTCTTGTTGTTGTTGTTGTTGTTGTTAATCAAGTTATAAAATATTTGATATTAGTTACATTTATTTCATGAGATATTGTTGTCATCAAATGTCAAGCAACAACATCAATAAACAAAAACTGCTGAATGGATGGAATAAACGTGAAAACTCCCTGATTCACAGTGGACCCATTTACACGTTGGGCAACACAGGAGGCCATTAGTGCTTGTTTCTAAGGACCAAATTACTGTGGAAAAAGCACAACCTGTCATATGTTCTTGGAAGTGGTCAGACTGGTTTCCACTCCCATGACAGGTGAATATAAAGTTGTTCCGCCTCTAACTGACTTCTTGCCAGGAAGTAGTCGAGACATGTTTGTTGCACCTGCTGAAACTGTGGAGCAACCTCAATGAAGTCATTGGTATTTAATCACCGCGTCAGAAAAGTGTTTCATCTCCCACAATGAAAAAGAAACATTTAAAAAAGTGAAGTTGTAATATTGAAAAAACCTTGATCACATGAGATCAGAGATGTTTTTCCTGTCAGTTAAAGCCTTATGGTTCAGGTTTTACCTAAAAACGCTGTTATTCAAAACCAACTGAGGAAATATTGAAATGAGGAACTTTAAAGCCAGTCACGCATCTAAATGTTTTTTCCTGCGTCAACATTCAGAATATATAGCTGTTCTTCAGCTTTTTTCCAGACAGACTCTGACTTGCCGCATAAAACGTCACAAGAAACAAAAACTAGAACAACTTTTCTATTGCTTGCTGGCACATCTAGCGAGCCCTCTTGTTTTTAAGCAGGTTTCTTTAAATCCCTGTTAAAAAATTCAGCTCTGGCAAGTCTTTGTATGATGGCTTTCCGTGACAACCCCTAAGGGGACAACCAAAGGATTCATAAATAAAATGTCTAGTCAGTGACAGGGAAGAAGGCCCCACCCAAGTTCTACACTGTGAAACATTTTCATAAAACATGGATGAACACCGAAACTGGCTAATGGTGCTGAGATTGGTGTCCTATTCAAGAGTTTGGGAATAATCATGAATTCTATGTTCAGTTTTAAAACTGTATCTTTAAAATTGGATTATTTAAACACTGTTTAAGATTTATGAAATCTTTATTCTAACTTTGAAAACATCTTTTAATGTTTTTTTTTTGGCAGCAAATCAACCTCAGATTGAAACAAGTATGAAAACAACAATTTGTAGACTGGCTGAACCTGAATTCATTTCTGTTCTCTTGCTATTCAAAATGCTGTTGCGTATCTCAAACTATTATAAAATCTGTTACCAAATCATCAGGCACTGAAGGAAGGTTTTTCCCAGAAAAATTTCAAATTCATCCGGACATTCTCTGTTTACACTGTTGCCTTCAGGCAGACAATACAGAGCAATCAGAACAAGAACCAACCGTCTTAGTGACAGGTTTTACCCGACAGCAATAACAAAACTAAATGCAACCAAAAATAACAATTAATCATCATGTATGATGTGTGTGAGAATGTACTATTCTTATTTATTAGTTGTTTTGTATCAGTTATTGTTATTTATTTCTTATATTGTGTGTAAATGGTGGGACAGTGATTTTTGATTTTGTTTTTAGCATATGCACTGATCGATGGCACTTTTTAAAATGTTGTTGTTCTTGTGACAATGACAATAAAGATAAATTGAAATAAAATTCAAAATTGTCTTTAATTATTTGTAAACTCAAGAGAGTTTGAACCTTGTTTAGATCTTGTGTTATTTGCTTAACATTTATGCCTCCCATGGTGCTTCTAAAGGACAGACTCGGAAGCAACGAGTTATAACATGTTAGAAAGGTTTCCACCCTAAAAAAACGAACACTCCTGGTACAGACTGTTACAAAATGGCATCACAGCGAGGTTGGTTGGGGGGGATGGAGGACAATGTTTACTCAAAGGTGAACAGAGTAACGAAACAGAATTGTTATTATATATATAATGTTATTATATTTACATTTTTTTGTGTCTACAAGAATGAATACTTTTCATGTTAAATGCTATAAATTAATTGTTACATATCACAAAAAAAAGTGTTGACATTACAAAGGCATGGCACCTCAACAGGGGGGTAAACACCCAAATTTTCACGCTGTTAAAAACACTTTCTGTTGTAGCCATCAGACTTTTGGAGTCTGGAGACTCAGCAATATTTGTTATCTCTGTCTTCAAATTGTGAGAACTTGTCTCTTCCAAATATCTACTGCTGAATGCTGTTCTGGGCTCTGGTCAAGCTGCTCCAAAACTTAAATTGTTCACTCCTCAAATCATTTTAATGATAGTTTCTTAATTCACAATGATAATATTTTTCCTTAAAGAGAAAAAGACACCCTCAAGTTTTCAATCAAAATGCTTCATTCTCTGCAGCATCCTGGTTTGTTGCAGAAAAAAAACAGCATAAGCAGGATGTTCTCTTGTTATTGTTTTTGTGATACATTCATCCATAAAGTTTAGGGAAATTCTAACCAAGCCTGTTGTCAATTGTGAAAAAAAAAAAAAAAACAGAGCCAACCGTATGGAAGTAAATATGTGCCATCAGAATTTGAATAAAAAATACCTCTGAAATTTGAATGTTGTATATTAGTGCTTACTTTTTCAGTATTAAAATAAATTCAGAATATATTTTTAACCTAAAAAAAATTCAATGTCATTATTTGTACATAAAAAAAAAATTCAGTGTAATTTTTTTACATGGTTGCAATTTTCAGTTATTAAAAAAATTCACATTCCTATTTCAATGTGATAAAATTTTCAATATACATATTTTTCACAGTTTAAATTTTCAGTGTTAAAAAATTCAGCATATAAAAAATTCAACTTTTCAAAATTCAAATGCAATATTTTCATTGTCCTCCAATTCAACTTGCTCAAATTCACTGTTTCAAATTCAGCGTCTAAAAATTCGCTGTAAAAATGGCCAAGGTTACTTCAGGTCACAGACATTAGCAATGGATGTCCGATTCCAACATCCACCTAATCACGTGACACAACCGTGATATTGAAGAAGTACCAGTATCACCCAGGCTGGCGACCATGGAGGCGAACTCAAACCCAACGGTGAGTTTAATGCTTTCATATTTCTGTAGTATATTTTATTTTGCGCATGAAGTTTGATACATTATCTGAAAGCCTGATTTAAAACACTGGTTTGGGCCGTTGTTAATCTTACACCGTGTAGTGCCGGCATATTACTTCTCGCTACCTCCGAGCACCCCCCCTCCCCCACCCAATTTACCCCGTTTTATTTCAAAAAGAAATACCACTTGCGCCAAGTCTAGAATCTTAAAGAGAACTGATGGGTGGTGACTTTCTGGGTTGTTTGTATGTTGTCTTAGGTGAGACTGAGACAGGCAGTCGATGCCTACTGTGCTCTTCTCCCATTAAAATTGTAGAAACTATATCAAGCACAAATAAATCTACAATTTGGTAGGTAACTGGTATTTTGAATGATGTTGTAATGACAATACATTTCTTAATTAATTCATAAATGAAGTCACCTAACAATACAGTAGCTGATCAGAGTGGGGTCGGAACTGTTCACAGCCCCTCTTTGAAGCACACAAGGCAGCCATATTAGCTTACTACATTAGCGGTAGCATCTCCTGAAAAATTACGACTTTACTAAGACTGCCTGGAAAAGTGGTATTTCTTTTTGAAATAAAACGGGGGAAATTGGGTGGGGGGGAGGGGGGGGGGTGCTCGGAGGTAGCGAGAAGTAATATGCCGGCACTACACGGTGTAAGATTAACAACGGCCCAAACCAGTGTTTTAAATCAGGCTTTCAGATAATGTATCAAACTTCATGCGCAAAATAAAATATACTACTGAAATATGAAAGCATTAAACTCACCGTTGGGTTTGAGTTCGCCTCCATGGTCGCCAGCCTGGGTGATACTGGTACTTCTTCAATATGACGGTTGTGTCACGTGATTAGGTGGATGTTGGAATCGGACATCCATTGCTAATGTCTGTGACCTGAAGTAACCTTGGCCATTTTTACAGCGAATTTTTAGACGCTGAATTTGAGACAGTGAATTTGAGCAAGTTGAATTGGAGGACAATGAAAATATTGCATTTGAATTTTGAAAAGTTGAATTTTTTATATGCTGAATTTTTTAACACTGAAAATTTAAACTGTGAAAAATATGTATATTGAAAATTTTATCACTTTGAAATAGGAATGTGAATTTTTTTAATAACTGAAAATTGCAACCATGTAAAAAAAATTACACTGAATTTTTTTTTTAATGTACAGATAATGACATTGAATTTTTTTTAGGTAAAAAATATATTCTGAATTTATTTTAATACTGAAAAAGTAAGCACTAATATACAACATTCAAATTTCAGAAGTATTTTTTATTCAAATTCTGATGGCACATATTTACTTCCATACAACCGGAAATGTAGTTAACTCCTTTACTGTTTATATCAGCCTCTAATTACCATTGTCCTTTATTTTCTATAGTATTGATAACTGTCTATAATGCGAAAAAGTATGAATTATATTATTTATTTATATTATTATCATTATTATTATTTGCCTGTTGTTAAAGAACAACATGCAAATGTGCAGAAGCCATGAAAATCCTGCTAGCAGGGCTGAAATGCATTCATAGGTCATTTCAATCGGAAAAACTCACATTGAGAGAAAACACAATTAGAAGAAATTTATTGATACAATTATTTAGTCTTTGGGGCTCAGACCTCGGCAGGAAACATAGCGCTGATTTTTTTGATTGATATGCATGAAAAGGAGTAAAGAACAGGGCTGTGTCCCCCCCCCCCCAGGCCTGAAACTGGTGGTGGAGTGGAGATAGATGAAGTTGGTCAGTCTGTAGACTGCTGGCTGGCAAATCGGTATGCTGAGCTTTATGGGGAGATCCAGTGGACTGCGTGAGCTGATACTAGAGCTTCAGGGACCTGGAAGATGGAAGTCCAGTTGGATAACACAGGTTGAGAGAACCTGTCCATGATGAGCAAGCATGAGGCGACAGTGGAAAGGAAAAACTCCACATTGGGAAGAAACCTCTGGCAGAACCAGGCTCAACATGGTGGTCTTTTGCTGGTCCGGTTGAAATGAGACGCGGAAAGCAGTAAGAGTCCGGGAGGAATGACACTGGGGTTGGAGGTGGATTGAAACAGGGTCATTTGAATGAAGTCAGACAGCGCAACCACCGCCTGCATACTAGGTAGCAGACGAGTTGCAGGTCGGAGGCCTTTTAAAATAAATTTTGGATGCTGATTGGCTTTCGAGGAGGTTTGATTCAAGCTGATTGGCTGTGTCGTAGGCGGATGAAGGCGACTAGTCAGTTTATTTAGTTGAACTTCCACCTAGGCTCCATTTATCATTGCGAAGGTAAAGTAAAAGGGCTGAAAATTGAACTAGAATTAAACGACAATCAAAGAAAATATAGGCCTGCACAATTATTTACAAAATATTGTGGCTTGTTTCATTTTTACATCCTCTCTAAGAAATCTGTTTTTTAAATTTTAGCGTTTCAATATTGCAGTTAAGAGCCCCTTCCTTATCCAAAGACCTGCAGGAAGAGCTTCTCTGCTCAGCTGTATTTCTTCCCTACATGAAGAAGTTAAAAGAGCTATTTCTATCATTTGTTTTTTTTTTTTTTTCAAAGTCCTCCTGGATATACTGTATGCTTTATTTTCTAAAACCCCCAGTCGGTCCTGACAGATGGTCACGAACAATTAGTTGGTTCTGTTTGTGCTTTCCTCCTGTCAATGACTCAGAGCAATTTGCCAAAGTTACTCTGGATAAAAAAAAAAAAGTAAAGATTATTAATTATTCTGTCTGTATGATCTGATTAAATTTGGACTTTGTAAAGTACCTTAAGATTACTTCTGTTGTGAGTTAGGGTTACATAAATACACTGAGATTAATTCAATAATGCATTATAGATATCATATAAAGGAGGAGAGAACTTTTTTATAATTGTTCATTTTTTTTATTTACATAACAAAGTAACTGGCAGTTTATCAGGGCATATCTGGAGTATCTACTTAGAAGCCTATAAGGGTAACTCCAGATGGTTCTTATTAAATAAATAAATGAATGAAATAAAATAGATTCTACTTTGTTCTGTCCTAATAAAATGCAGCTCTGAGAAAGAAGAGAAGCCAGCATTCACAGCAAAGCTGGCTCCCCCTACCTGTCAAACCATGTATTATGCACCTTTATTCACAATGGAACACAAAAGAATAACTGTTTAAATGGGTTTTTTAAACTCACATTTTTTTTACTTTCCTTCATAAGTGTTGCTTTTAAAGTTACTAAGTAGACAATAAAGCAATGTAGAAATATGCTGTGTGTGTGTGTGTGTTGGGGGTTGAGAGCATGGTATGTGTGTCTGTGTATTCAAGGGTAAAACACAATGAAAGCAAAGATGCTCAGCCTGACCTGACCACTGACCCCAGATGACCTTTGTTAATTAGTTGAGAATCTTTAATGACAGAAAGTTCCTAACTTGTTTGAGAAACCTTTTAGACTCAGTTAAATACAAGGTAAAATAATATAAATAATATTTCCAAAGGTTTGGGGTTTCTTTGATCACTTTATTGGAAAATGGTACAAACAGATATACTGAAATGGATAATGATGGAAATACCAGACTCTTTCAGTCACACATACATACACTATATTGCCAAAAGTATTTGCTCACCCATCCAAATTATTGGAATCAGGTGTTCCAATCACTTTCATGGCCACAGGTGTATAAATTCAAGCACCTAGGCATGCAGACTGTTTTTACAAACATTTGTGAAAGAATGGGTCGCTCTCAGGAGCTCAGTGAATTCCAGCGTGGAACTGTGATAGGATGCCACCTGTGCAACAAATCCAGTCGTGAAATTTCCTCGCTCCTAAATATTCCACAGTCAACTGTCAGCTGTATTATAAGAAAATGGAAGTGTTTGGGAACGACAGCAACTCAGCCACGAAGTGGTAGGCCACGTAAACTGACGGAGCGGGGTCAGCGGATGCTGACGCGCATAGTGCGAAGAGGTCGCCAACTTTCTGCAGAGTCAATCACTACAGACCTCCAAACTTCATGTGGCCTTCAGATTAGCTCAAGAACAGTGCGCAGAGAGCTTCATGGAATGGGTTTCCATGGTCGAGCAGCTGCATCCAAGCCATACATCACCAAGTGCAATGCAAAGCGTCGGATGCGGTGGTGTAAAGCACGCCGCCACTGGACTCTAGAGCAGTGGAGACGCGTTCTCTGGAGTGACGAATCGCGCTTCTCCATCTGGCAATCTGATGGACGGGTCTGGGTTTGGCGGTTGCCAGGAGAACGGTACTTGTCTGACTGCATTGTGCCAAGTGTAAAGTTTGGTGGAGGGGGGATTATGGTGTGGGGTTGTTTTTCAGGAGCTGGGCTTGGCCCCTTAGTTCCAGTGAAAGGAACTCTGAATGCTTCAGCATACCAAGACATTTTGGACAATTCCATGCTCCCAACTTTGTGGGAACAGTTTGGAGCTGGCCCCTTCCTCTTCCAACATGACTGTGCACCAGTGCACAAAGCAAGGTCCATAAAGACATGGATGACAGAGTCTGGTGTGGATGAACTTGACTGGCCTGCACAGAGTCCTGACCTCAACCCGATAGAACACCTTTGGGATGAATTAGAGCGGAGACTGAGAGCCAGGCCTTCTCGTCCAACATCAGTGTGCGACCTCACAAATGCGCTTCTGGAAGAATGGTCAAAAATTCCCATAAACACACTCCTAAACCTTGTGGACAGCCTTCCCAGAAGAGTTGAAGCTGTTCTAGCTGCAAAGGGTGGACCGACGTCATATTGAACCCTATGGATTAGGAACGGGATGTCACTTAAGCTCATATGTGAGTCAAGGCAGGTGAGCAAATACTTTTGGCAATATAGTGTATTTTAACTTTGCCTATTCCAGCCAAAGGTGTTTTTTTTATTGTGGAATTGAATAATTTTCAGATGTTTGTGTGCAAAAGCTTGAAAACATAAAAAAGAAATCAGAGGAAACTTTGTTTTTCATATTACCTCAAGGTTTTCCCCTATAAACAGCTGGAAAAAGAACATTTTTTCTTTCTTTTTTAATGCAGAAGGGTTTTATTTATATGATATTACAACACTTTCCATATAGGCCATATATGGTCTGAATACTGTTCAATACTGTGTCTCAACAATTTTAAACTTTGGAGATAAATCATGATTGAACAGTTTTATAACTATGTAAAATCCTTATGTCCACTTTCATACTGAGCTGTAATTTAGATTTATGGGGAAAAACAAAAAAGAATTCTTCTTCAGTTGCTTATTGAAAAGTTTTCTATATCCACCTTTAAATGAAAATGCCCAAAGCAAACAAGCAAACAGTAACCCAATCTTTTGCACCTGAAGATATAGTTTTAAAGTAAGGCCGATGCCACCTTAAGCTGACTCCACCTTCAATCGTCTAAGCTGTATAAGGAATCTGTTTCTCCCTCCTTACTGAAAGTCTTGGACAGGACTTTCAGCCTCAGAGATCTAATATCGCCTTCATCTCGGGCCTGCGGACACAGAAGGCCTTCTATCCCATAGATCCCTTGGAGTTGCTTTTATCTTCGTCTCCAGCTCCTACAATGTACTCCGCCGGCTTGGAGATTCTTGGGATGATCCTGACTGTGGCTGGCTGGCTGGGGGTGATGGTGGCCTGCGGGCTGCCCATGTGGAGGGTGGCAGCTTTTATCGGACAGAATATTGTCATCTCCCAGGTGATCTGGGAGGGATTATGGATGAACTGTTCGGTGCAGAGCACGGGCCAGATGCACTGCAGGGTGCATGAATCCATGCTGGGGCTTCCAGGGGACCTGCAGGCGGCTCGAGCCTTGGTCATCATCTCCATGGTTCTGTCCATTGTGGGAATCGGCCTGTCAGTGGCTGGTGCCAAGTGCACCAACTGTAGCCGGGATGTGGGCAGCAAACCCCGCCTTGTGGTGGCTGCTGGAGGGACTTTCATCGTTGCCGGACTACTGATGCTGGTGGCCGTTTCATGGACGGCCCACGCCATTGTGGTGGGCTTTTACAACCCGCTGTTGGAGGAGACAGGGAAGAGGGAATTTGGGAATGCTCTATACTTTGGTTGGGCCGCCTCCGTTTTGCTAATTCTAGGGGGGGCCCTGCTTTGTTGCTCTTGCCCTTCTAAATTAGCTACATCTCCAGGTGGCGACGACTCTGCACCTTCCAGGGTGGATTACTCAGCAGTCAAAAACATTTCCATCAATGGGTACTCCAGGAGAGACTACGTTTGAATATCTATCAGGACTGAAAATGTTGGAATTTTGTAGATAACAGCGAGACAAACCATGTGGTAGAAAAATATTCTCCTTTTCGTATTCTGACTGTTTGCATGATTTTCTATAAAAATGAAAGAAAAAAAAACATCGTAAAGCATCTGTGTATTATATTACTGAGATTTATGCAGTGTTTTTTAGAATAAATAAAAAATAAAAATAAATGAATAAAAAACCCTTTTAAAGAATAACTTGTGAGAAAAATGGATTTCTGCTTTAGAACTACGAGTCTCTCATCCTACAAAGTGTCATCGGTATGCAAAGCTTGGATACATGCCAGGTCTACTGGTCAGCAGTGTCTGACCAATAAGAGCAGATCCTCTGTATGCGATAATGAGGAGTTTCATTTCAGCCTAAGTGCAGGTAAGAAACAATGGGGGACTTGTTTCTGAAGAGCGCTTTCCGTCCTCTGTGACCTGTCCTCCATTTGTGAAGTGAAACTCAATAAGAAATAGAGGTCTCCATCTGTTCAGAGGGGGGGGTGTAATTTGGGCTGTAACTGAGCCCAACTAACTGACAAAGAGTCTATTGATCAGTTGGATACTGTTTACTTCAACCTTCAAAGGAGGCTTACAAGACCCAAACTATGTGTAAATTCAAAATTTATTTCAGCTTTTAAAAATATGAACATGAGAATGAAGGCATGTACTTAAAATATATATCTAGAGAAATTCTGATAATACAGAAGAAACTTTTTCGTTTCAGAGGAAGAACCGCAGTATTTGGCTTCCTGCAAGTCATGACACTGAAGCCAATGATGTCTAGAGATTACAAAACCACTGGTGTACGAGAAGCACAAATATCTCAAAGATAAAATGCAACTCATTAGTAGGAAATGAAGGTAAACCCACAAAACAGTCAAAATATTTTCCATTTTAGAAGAAATGCATCGAAAACAGTGGTTTGAAGTTTAGCTAAGAGTAGCAGGGGATCTAAACTAATATGTGAGACAAGGTGGTATAGTAGGTAAAGGCTTTTGTTTATTAATCGTTGCATAGCAGCCTTTTTGGCTCTGACTTTGTTGGTAGCGCTTGCACTGGAAAAACGATCTAGAAATAAGAGAAATTTCCTTAAATTAAGTGTATTTACCTTAATTTAAGTAGGTAAATAAGACTGTTTGCCAATGGAGTATTTTTACTTTTAAAATAAGATCATTAGATAACATACACTTGAAATAAGACAATGCAATTGTGCTTTCTTATTTTAAATGTAAATTGTCTTGTTCCACTGGCAAAATTTCTCTTTTACCTCCTCAATCGAAGAACAACTGCAATTGTTTTAAGAAAAAAGTACTTATCTAGATTTTGATTTTTTCCAGTGTGTAGCTATGTTACGGTAGCTAGAGCTCTCTCATTCAGATGATAAACATCTTCTTTGCTGTGTGAAGCACTTTAAAGCTAAAAAATATTTGTAAAAATATCAAAGCATATATTCCTAGGGGATCCATTTGTGTTACTTTTTAGGTATATCATTGAGTAAAATACTAGAAAATTGTGATAAAAAATAACTTTTGTCCCAAAGACTGATCAGGCTTCATTGACTCTATTCTATGATTCTACTTAGAGCTCAGCCCACCCTAACAAAACATACAGTTTCCTCCATCTCCAAGGCTGACTTTAGAAGTAATATAAAGGAAGCCGCTTGTGAGTGAGATCTTGGTTTGTTAATGACCTATATCTAAAGACCACAGGTGAGGATATGGAAAACAGGTCAGTGGGTCAATTGAGAGGTCTAATCTTTTGATTTTTTTCTTAATGGCAGTCTAAAATAGCACCCAAGTTATTCTACCATCTCTTATAAATAACATACCATTATATAAACATGGACAAAATTGTTGGTACACCTCGTTTTAATGGAAGAAAAAAACACAATGGTCACAGTAAAACTTGAATCTGACAAAAGTAATGAAAAAATGAAAACCAGACATTGCTTTTCAACCATGCTTCATTGGAAGGATAAAAAAACAAAAAACTAATGAAACAGGCCTGAACAAAAATTACGTTAAACTTAGCTTAATATTTTGTTGTAAAATTTTTTGAGGCATCACTACAATCAGTTGATTCCTCTGTCAATGAGACTTCTGCTCTTTTAAGCAGGTATTTTCCTCCACTTGTCATGAGCAGACTGCTTCAGTTATCTCAGGTGTGAAGGAAGTCATAGAGGGCCACTTCAGAATTGTCCAATTTTTTCCTCTTGGCCATTCTTGGGTATCTTTAGCAGTGTGTTTTGCACTGCAAAAAACATCTAGAAATAAGTAAAAAAAA
The DNA here is from genome assembly GCF_016077235.1 of Cyprinodon tularosa. Taxonomy (NCBI): domain Eukaryota; kingdom Metazoa; phylum Chordata; class Actinopteri; order Cyprinodontiformes; family Cyprinodontidae; genus Cyprinodon; species Cyprinodon tularosa. Next base: position 776,163 of record NW_024038814.1, read on the forward strand.
AAAAAAAGGCTCAAATTAAGTGTACTTACCCTTAATTTGAGCAGGTAAATAAGACAAACCAGTTTTTTTTTTCTTATTTTAAAATGTAAATTGTCTTGTTCCATTGGCAAAGTATCTCACCTACCTCCTCAATTCAAGAAAAAATGCACTTAATTTGAGCAAAAATTACTTATTTAGATTTCAATTTTTTGCAGTGTGGGTTAGTTGCAGGCCATGACCTACACCTGAGACCAAGCTTTCTGACATTGGGCAGCACATTTCTCTCTAGAATCTCTTAATAGCCTTGAGATTCCATTGTTCCCTGCAGAGATTCAAGACAACCCTTACCAAATGAAGCAAAGCAATCCAAGAGCATAACAGAGCCTCCTCTATTTTTCACAGTAAGGGCAGTGTTCTCTTCTTAATATGCTTGTCTTTATTTAACATCAAGTTTGGCAAATTGTTTATGATTTGTTTTTAGCAATAGTGTCCTTCTTGAATTTCTTCAATTTAGTCCACTTTAGCTCAAACAGTTATAGATGACCCTAATGTTCCTTCAGCTTGAAGTTTACCTTTAATTAATTTGGGATGTTTTCTGGGCAGTTTTGTTATCATTCATATTCTCCATCTCTTTAGTTTGTTATCAGTTTTCCTGCTGCAGTTATGTTCAGGGAGGTTAGCTACAGTCCCACTGATCTGAAATTTCTGAATAATTTGTGCAACTGTAATCAGAGGAACATCAAACTACATGGAGACAATCTTATAGAATTTATCTTTAACATACATGTCTGTAATGTTCTTTCTTTAAAAATATATTTCAGCTTTTAAAAATATGAACATGAGAATGAAGGCATGTACTTAAAATATATATCTAGAGAAATTCTGATAATACAGAAGAAACTTTTTCATTTCAGAGGAAGAACCGCAGTATTTGGCTTCCTGCAAGTCATGACACTGAAGCCAATGATGTCTAGAGATTACAAAACCACTGGTGTACGAGAAGCACAAATATCTCAAAGGTAAAATGACTAATTAATAGGAAGTGAAGGTAAACCCACAAAGTAGTCAAAAATATTTTCCAGTTTAGAAGAAATGCATCACAAACAGTGGTGGGAAGTTTAGCTTAAGAGTACAACCTTGACACTTAATGAACAGTTAGAGCATTATTTTTTGTGTGAGGAAAGAATTTAAAAAATAACTGATACACGGACAATTGAACACAAACCAAAGGCTGCTTAAAGTTACGACAAGCTCTTAATAGCTTGCATTTAGTGAGTGAGGAGTCCTGAAGTAGCAGTAATTTAGAATATCATTGAAATTTAGAAAGAGATTTAACAGATAGTGACGAGACAAACCTTAAAACAGTTGTAAAAGTAAGCAAAAAAAAGTTAAAGGGCTTGCTGGATATAGTTTAGGGCAAAAACCTACACTTCGTCTACCGTTTTCCTCCACTGACATGATGGCAGGGAATCTAAACTAATATGTGAAACAAGGTGGTGTATTAGGAAAAGGCTTTTGTTTATTGATGGTTGCATAGCAGCCTATTTGACTCAGATTAAGCACTTGGACTGGAAATACAATCTAGAAATAAGTAAAAATTCCTTAAATTAAGTGTATTTACCCTTAATTTGAGTAGCTAAATGAGATTGTTTGCCAAGGGAGTGTTTTTACTTTTTAAAATAAAATAATTTGATAACATACACTTGAAATAAGACAATGCAATTGTGTTTTCTTATTTTAAATGTAAGTTGTCTTGTTCCACTGGCAGAATTTCTCTTTTACCTCCTCAATCGAAGAAGAACTGCACTTATTTTTTTAAAATTACTTATCTAGATTTTGATTTTTTCCAGTATGTAGTTACATTACGGTAGCTAGAGCTCTCTTAGTCAGTTGAAAAACATCTTCTTTGCTGTGTGAAGCACTTTGAAACTAAAAAAAATATTTGTAAAAGTATCAAAGCATATATTACTAGGGGATCCATTTGGGTTACTTTTTAGGTATATCATTGAGTAAAATACTAGAAAATTGTGATAAAAAGTTACTTTTCTCCCAAAGACTGATCAGGCTTCATTGACTCTACTCTATGATTCTACTTAGAGCTCAGCCCACCCTAACAAAACATACAGTTTCCTCCATCTCCAAGGCTGACTTTAGAAGTAATATAAAGGAAGCCGCTTGTGAGTGAGATCTTGGTTTGTTAATGACCTATATCTAAAGACCACAGGTGAGGATATGGAAAACAGGTCAGTGGGTCAATTGAGAGGTCATATTTTTTTATTTTTTCATATGGCAGTATAAAATAGCACCCAAATTATTCTACCATCTCTTGTAAATAACATACCATTATATACACATGGAAGAAAATAACATAATGGTCACAGAAAAAATTTGAATCTGACAAAAGTAATGAACAAATGAAAACCAGACATTGCTTTTCAACCATGCTTCATTGAAAGGATAAAAAAACAAAAAACTAATGAAACAGGCCTGAACAAAAATTACATTTAACTTAGCTTAATATTCTGTTGTACAAAATTTTGAGGCATCACTACAATCAGTTGATTCCTCTAACTGTCAATGAGACTTCTGCTCCTCTCAGCAGGTATTTTGCTCCACTTCTCATAAGCAAACTGCTTTAATTGTCTCGTGTTTGAAGGGAGCGTTTTTCAGACTGCATGTTTCAGCTCCTTCCAAAGATGCTCAGTAGGATTAAGGTCAGGGTTCATAGAAAGCCAGTTCAGAAAAGTCCAATGTTTTCCTCTTGGCCATTCTTGGGTATCTTTAGCAGTGTGTTTTGGGTTAGTTGCAGGCCATGACCTACACCTGAGACCAAGCTTTCTGACACTGGGCAGCACATTTCTCACTAGAATCTCTTGATAGCCTTGAGATTCCATTGTTCCCTGCAGAGATTCAAGACAACCCGTACCAAATTAAGCACAGCAATCCCAGAACAAAACAGAGCCTCCTTCCTCTGGTCCATGTTGAGTGTGGTACACACCATGTCACCAAACAGTACAATGATTTTTGGTTTATACTTGCACAGTGAACTGGGCACAAGGATGTGCGTGCAATCATGCAATCATGGTGTATAGCACTTCTATGGGCAATTTGTATTTTTTCTTGAAAACCAAAACTGGATACTACTTCCGTTTTTCAGTTTTTCAATTTAGAAAACAAAAATGGAAAAACGGAAGTAGTATCCCGTTTTGGTTTTGGTTGTGAAGAAAAAAAAACGTACACGGACCCGTGTACTTTTGCACACAGACCCACAAGGCAAACCAATATATCCAAACTTTGACTACATGTAGCTCTATATATGGGCCTGCTGACTACTTACAAGGTTTAGACACCTATTATGCTTATTAGCGGACACACCTTGATTTCATATTTGCCTTTGGTAACATTTTTAGTTTTCTATGGGTACCAAAATTTTGTACCAAAAAAGTGATAATTATATATTTTTTTATTTCATTTAACTAGGGGTACCAACTATTTTGCCCATGTTTGAGCATCTACACTGATATAACCCACAAACACAAGGTAGCAAATCAACTGATGTTGTGTAAATAGACTTTAGTGAAAAAATCAATAACGACTCATTGTAAAAATGCTTGAATTGGTATTTAACCTTTTGATAATTTAGATGTTCTGAAAAGCCTGCAATCTTCTGCCTTTAAGATATCTTGCTAATAGTTTTTCAAAACATCAAGCCGTGGTCTTTATATGCCTGGTTATCCATGAGGGGGTTGAGGTGGGAATGCTAGCTGCAACCTTTAGTGGTCATAGGGTACACTCTATACTGGTTGCTGATCCATTAGGGGAAAACCCAAGAACACAAGACAAGAACACATGAAGATTGGAGACCTCACACTAATTCATCATCACATTAATTATCTGATTATAGAAATACCCCAAACTACACTGATCTTTATAGAGCATTTTTGAAAGTAGTCCACACACAAAGTCCACATGCAGAGGGGAAAGTGATAAGACCATCCCCCCACTATGTGCACACCGAGTTTCATCAGCTTCCACCTCACTGAACACACTGGCATTTTCTATTTGCAAGACCTGTCCTTGGAATGGCAGATACGTGTCATTGTAGTGTCCTAGGCATCTTATAACTTATTTTTCAGCAGTGTTGCTAAACCCTACTTTCAGTGTTTACCAGAGTTTTGTTTGGTTTCCTTTGCAGGCCTCACAGGTGGTTTTGAGTATTATCTCTCCTGACTAAGCACTAAGCAGTTATGATCTATGCTAAATTAAATTTTAAAAGTGAAGTTCTAATTTCCTAATAAAAAAAACAATGCTGTAGATAAATGCATGTGCTTCTGAATTCTTAGCATCTATCACACAGAGCTGAAATGAATCAGCAGCAGCAGCAGAGGCTTATATTCTGCACATTGTTTTCAATCATTCACCCTCTGCTCTTTACTTTCTAAGTTATGCTTTAACTACTCCAGTCCTGAGAGATGCAGGTCACTTGTTTACTCCCCCTCACCCAACCAGGTGGGAGAGCTACCGGCGTTGGGAATGTTGAATGATTAAGCTGAAGCTGTTTACATTCCAAGGCCGAGCTTTCGACAGTTCAAACGACAGAGACGGGAGAGAATTTAAATGCTTGTCTGGCCAATAACCGAGAGGCTCCACCTCCAATTCCACCAAAAAATCTGTTGCTTATATGGGGATTCAACTTTCCAAATACTCACTAAATCCCTCTCTGGACACTGGCATTAAACAAGCATCTGTGTGTCACACCCTTCAGACATGCCTTCATTGGGATTAGAGATACTAGGAGTGACTCTGCCTCTCCTAGGATGGATCTCTGCCATCGTTTCCTGTGTCTTGCCTATGTGGAGAGTGTCCGCGTTTATTGGGGTGAACATCGTAACAGCGCAGACAACCTGGGAGGGCATTTGGATGAACTGTGTGGTGCAAAGTACCGGGCAGATGCAGTGTAAGATCCATGATTCCATGTTGGCACTGAGTGGAGATCTTCAGGCCGCACGTGCCCTAACTGTCATCTCCATTGTGTTGGGAATTTTGGGACTCCTGATGTCTGTGATGGGGGCAAAGTGCACCAACTGTGTGGATGAAGAGACAGCTAAAGCTCGGGTGATGATTGCCTCTGGAGGGGCTTTTATTTTGGCCTCACTTACCCAGATAATACCAGTTTCCTGGTCTGCTCATACTATCATCCACGAGTTCTACAGTCCAGTCATACCAGAGGCCCAGAAGAGGGAGATTGGCGCCGCTCTTTACCTGGGGTGGGCCGCTGCCGCTTTTCTTCTATTAGGGGGTGGCATCCTCTGCTCCAGCTGCCCTAAGAGGCCGGAGAAAAGGTACGGACCTCCATCAAAGGTGATGTACTCCCAGCCTATATCGATGGCCCCGAGTGGATTTGATCGACGAGACTATGTCTGAAGCAACATCTGCTCCTTTCTCACAAGGCAACCAACCTTTGAAATAGCAACAGAGACTCAGCCAAGTCAACCAAAAGAGAAAATTACATTTTTAAAACGTGATCCTCTCCGCATTTGTGCTGAGAAGTCAAAGTCCTGCATCAAAGAGGCTTTTTTTTGTACTTTAAATGTGGTATTATGAGAACTAAGACTAGGTAAATTTGTGTTATCATAAGTTGCAGATGGGCTTTACCCACCCCTCTATACTTTAGAATTAGTAATAGACAGCATTTTTTTTATATAATAATAACTTTTGCAGTAGCTTAGAAATTTTGTAAATGTTTGTTATTTTGCATTAGAAAATGCAAATTGTCTGTTTTTTAAGAGCTCATTCCAATTTTAAATGTGTTCAACTTAATAAAGTTGTTTTAGAATATAACCCGAAATCTTTCTAATGTTCTTAAATTGATATACCTTTTGTATTTGATTTGCATTTAAGATAAAAGTCAAAGCAAATTTCTTTATTACTTTTAAGTGCTGTGTAAAACTCTTTCTAGGGCCATACATATATCCGGATGTCCTCAAAAGTCAGAGAGGAATTTAAGCCTCTCTGCTTGATACTTTGAAAACTTGAAATTGGTTCTAAATAATTGTATGCATTTTTTTTACTGTTTTATTTAACAAATTTCCGATGTATAAAAACTTTAACCAAACATCTTTTACTTAAATGTATCAAATAGTGTTTTTAAACCATCCTGATGAATGGGGTAATGCAAGTTGGAAATGCTTGAACTAACATAGGTTCCCAACAAGTAGCACAATTAAAAGGATACCAAAAAAACATCTCCTCGGTAATGTTATTTTATGTCTCATGACTGAAATTATATTTCCTTCCTGGAGTTGGATAGTTAAATGTCTTATATGATTAATTTCAAACTGTGAGAGGATTTCTTTCTTATACTTGGAGTTTTTAGTATTTATAGCTATCTAGATATGATGCTGGTATTGTTTAGAAACTGCATTAATGGGACGTGTTAAAATAGGACATTTGATCATAATGTGACTTGAATCCAGAATACTGTGGTTAGATTTTACATATTTCTAATGACAGAAATGTAACCTATCCTGTTCCACTAATTTTTTAAAACAAATAAAAAATAAGGACATGTTACAGTTAAAAGCAAAGCAACCTTTGCACATCTAGTGTTTGCAAAGACAAACAGTGCTGAATGTTTCTACCGTTTTTACCATTACAAACATGAAATATGAGGAATCAAATCAAAAATAAAAGGGGAACAATAGCTTTTTTTAATAAATAAAGGTAAGAGTTTCAATGAGTAATTGTAGCATAGAAAAAAGGGAAGTTTTATTTAGATGTCCCTGTTTTAAAAAGGTCCAAAGCCCAGACCGAAAGTCAAACATGTCCGTGTTTCTGGTCAAAGCACATTTTTATCCATCTGTTGACTTTGTGATAACTGCTGTGTTTTCAGTTCCTCCAAAGTCCTCAGCAGCCTCTGAAACAATGCAGCCATTTTTTTCAATTTCATTGAGTAGAGGGAGGTTGGGGTTGGCTGATCCAAGTTATGTGGTGGGAAGCATTTCTCTGGAGACTGTCCAGAGTCCAAAGAAATTCAATGCCATTCTGGAGAGAGATTGATTGATTAAGACTAGGACTGTTATCAGGTAAAAGCAGGTTAATTTTACCACTGACTTAAGATGCAGATGTTTGTTTCTGACTGTTCCTAACACTCAAAGGTCCGCTAAACTAAAAAAAGGTCACTTTTAATCAAGGTTGCTTACAACATTAATTGGATACCTTTAACTTATTTACAGTTATTTGTTGTTACAACAAGAAACTTGCATCTATGATGTGAAATAGTCTAATTAAAATAGAAGGATTCTTGTCTTTCTTTGGTGAAAAATAAAAATATTAAAATATGTTTGACGTTTCTTTTTATTTAGCCTTCCTGACTCCAAATTTGTTGAACAAACTTTTGCTGCAATGACACCTGCAAACATTTGGCCATGACACTTCTTGCAAATAGGCTCAGTCAGGCTTGACTAATAACAGAGGTCATGAGTCATTTATAGGCCTGCTGTACTTTCCCCATTGAATTTGGACCTTGACTTGGCCACTGTAACGCATGAATATGATTTGATCTAAATGATTCTAGTGTACATGTTCTGTACAATTATATATATATATATATATATATATATATATATATATATATATATATATATATATATATGTATATATATATATATGTATATATATATATATATATATATATGTATATATATATATATATGTATATATATATATATATATATATATATATATATATATATATATATATATATATATATATAGATATATATATATATATATATATATATATATATATATATATATACACAGAGAGACAGACAGACAGGCGGGCAGGCAGGCAGATAGATAGATGATATGTCATTATAATACAAACTCACAAGTGAATCATATACATACACTCATCCTAACAGCATGAAATCAAAAAAAAAAATTCAAACCTTCAAAAACTGAGAGTAAGCAATTAATCACTTACACAACATAAAATATCTCTACCTCACCATATACAAATGAACTCTTGCAAGTCTGACACCATCTTATAATAGGCTAACTCTGTCCTAAGACGAGCAGCTACCAGCCCTCTGAACATCAGGTCAACATCTACAGAACCTTTCTCCTTCATTTTATTGCTCCTGCTGAATCAAATGCTCATCTTTGCCTGACCAAACAAAAAATTAACCAGACAAATACTACGCCATTGTGCCACTGAGTATCTGGGACCAAAAATAAACAGTTTGTTATTAAAACTGAATCCTAATCCGCCCACCCACTGCTTTAACAATGAGAAGAGAGGAACCAGTCTGGATGGATGGATGGATGGATGGATGGATGGATGGATGGATGGATGGATGGATGGATGGATGGATGGATGGATGGATGGATGGATGGATGGATGGATGGATGGATGGATGGATGGATGGATAGATAGATAGATAGATAGATAGATAGATAGATAGATAGATAGATAGATAGATAGATAGATAGATAGATAGATAGATAGATAGATAGATAGATAGATAGATAGATAGATAGATAGATAGATAGATAAGCAGGCAGATGAATCAACACCATAGAGGAGCCAAACACCAGCTACTGCTTCACAGAACAGTGTACAACCAGACAAACAAACTTGGAATGCCTGAAGCTGTAGAAGATCAGCAGCACTCTTAGAGCCTTAATAGCAATCTCCATAGGTCTGTGCAAAACCACACTTTAGGCCAACTTCAAGCCACTTACAAAAATCTCCATCTGATGTGGATTATACCAAGGAGATGCTCGGTCCCCCCTGCTGTTCTCCATAGGCCTCCATAGCCTCTGAGCCAAATAATCTGCAAGACTGGCTATGGATACAGAGTCAAAAAATGGGGCCACTACCAGGCACCTCCTGTACATGGAGTACAGGTACTCTGGCTTCCTCCCACAGTCTAAAAGCATGACTCTTAGGTTAATTGCCTTCTCTAAATTGTCCTTATATAGCTGAATGTGTGTGTGCATGGTTGTTTGTCTCTGTGAGTCTCTGTGTCAGTCTAGTGACCTGTCCAGGCTGTACAACGCCTCTTACCCATAGAGATGGGCACATGATCCCTGGTGGAAAAAGCAGGAGAATGTGGATGGATGGATAGAGGGATATCCAGGAAAAGACAAATGCTATTACCAAAAATAAATTTAAATAAGTTTGCAACTTAACAGATGTAGGTAATATGTACTTTGATATTAGGACTAAACTTCATGATTTTTTTCCTTGCCTGACCATGTTTAGGTCCAAATTAGAAAATATTGTTTAGTTGTTGGCTGGACAGTTGAGCAGTTTATAGCACTGTTGCCTTGCAGCAAAAATTATCTGGGTTGTATCCCTGGTCCAGGGTCTTTCTGCAAGTGTTTGGCATGTTCTCCCCGTGCATATGTGGGTTCTCTCCAGGTACCCTGACTTCCTCCCAGTCCGAAACCATGACTGTTATGTTAATTTATTTCTCTAGATTCTCCTTCTGTGTACCTCTCTGTGTAAAACTAGCAAAACAAAAGTACATCTTTTGTTTGTAAGAGAAATTTGGTAGTAAAATTTACTTGAGTTTGTTTGTGAAATCAACCCTTCTTAGTTATTAAAATCTATTTGGATTTCAATGAGTGAAATTTACAAAGAACTTCTGTGTGGAAAAAAATACCTAGCTTTTAATACGTAAACGGAACGCCAAATGTCTTTTAGTGCTAATGATTGATATCATTAGCACTAAAAGACATATATATATATATATATATATATATATTTTTTTTTTTTTTTTTTTTTTTTTTTTTTTTTGTTACGGCTGCAGTTGGTTTCTCCACTCTTCCTTGCAGGGTTCCGGATGCAGGCCTTCTGCAGGTGTTCTGTTTTGCCCTAATTGGTGCTCGTCTGCTTTAAAAGCTGACATGCAAGCAGCAGACAGGAGGCTTCTCTCTCTTACCTCCTCAGAACCCTGTTTGGCTTGGTTTGGTTTGTATCCTGTCCTATGGTTGGGTTTTGTTAGGTTTGGTTGCATTTGCTTATTTCTGTTTAGTTATTGGTTTTGCAGTAAGCCATTTTCTGTTCCCCATTTTATTTATCCCTTTTCAGGTATTGTTTCTTTAGTATAATTTAATAAATTAAATTTTTACTTTAAAGAAAATCCTTGTGTGGTCTCCTTTAATGTTACCCCCACCAAACAAGCCGGTTGGACGTAAATATACATATATATATATATATATATATATATATATATATACACACACACACATAATTGTCCTACTATTAACTCTAACCTGCTTCACAAAGCATGATGCTACCACCACCATATATCGCGGTTCTAAGTTCAGAAAGAAATCAAATGTTAGTCTTAGTCTAGGTATAGATTATCTTTTAGATGAAGGCAATAAAAGTCTGAATCTGATCTGCCCTGTTAAGACAACCTGCTTCCACCTGTTTGATACATATTTTGAATAATTATGTGAAACTTTTTTTGGCTTTTGTTTAACAAGAGCTTTCTTATTGGAACTTTAAAAAAGGCCAGGTCACATAATTTAGTTCATATTAAATTCTCCTATTTGTGTTGTGGATTCCTGCAGCTCCTCCAGAGCCACTTATCTGATGAATCCTCTTCATGTCCTTTCATTTTTTTTATCATAGATTATCCTCCAGCTTTCAGAGTGTAAGTCAATGTTTTAAACTTCCAATACAAAACACTGAAATTTGGCACAAAAAAAAAGCCGGAAAACAGCCTTTGTATAACAAACATGATGGCAGCATCTGAAAGTTTAGACTAAAAGCAGCTTAAAAACAAAATTAAAAATGACAGATTTAATTTATTTTGCAGACTGCTTTGAAATGCCACAATATTGTTTAAAAAAAGTAATTAAAGGTATTTTTGTCATATTTATGTGGTATTTCTCATTAACTCATGCGGAAACTGTGAAGCCCCCTTAGGGGGGCATTTCATGGCTTTATGCCCTTTCAGCTGTAAAAGGCTTCTTTATGGCAGAGCCCTTTGTGGATCTGAGCATGTAAGCTGATAGGAGAGAGTCTTGAAAGTGTCCTTCCTCCCTTTTTAGTGATGTCAGCTCCATCCAAGACTCCTCCCCTGCACCTGCCCAGTAGTATAAAAGGGATATTTTTCAGGTTGAGGTAACACAGCATCACACACTTGCAAGTTCAAGACCTGACGTTAAATTAACTGCCAGCTGGGTGCCTCTCTTACTCTTTACACAGCCAGTTTGTGATTTTCTCTTCCAGTGTGACTTACAACCAGCAGCAGAGGAAGAAGACCTTCCAGTATGTCTATAGGACTGGAGTTGATTGGTATTTCCCTGTGCATACTGGGATGGATCATTGCAATTGTAGCCTGTGCCCTTCCCATGTGGAGAGTGACGGCCTTCATTGGCAGCAACATTGTGACGGCTCAGATCATCTGGGAGGGTCTGTGGATGAGCTGCGTGGTCCAGAGCACAGGACAGATGCAATGTAAGGTCCACGATTCTATGCTGTCTCTCTCTCAGGACCTCCAAGCAGCGCGCGCCCTCACCGTCATCTCCATCCTGTTGGCCATCCTGGCTGTGCTTGTGGCCATCGCCGGGGCAAAGTGCACCAACTGCATCGAGGATGAGGCCTCCAAATCCAAAGTGATGATCATCTCTGGAGTCTTCTTCATCGTTTCTGGTGTGATGCAGCTGATTCCCGTCTCCTGGTCGGCCCACAGCATAATCAGGGACTTCTACAACCCGCTGATCATTGATTCTCAACGGAGAGAGCTGGGGGCAGCGCTGTATGTCGGCTGGGGGGCAGCCACGCTCCTGGTTCTCGGCGGAGGACTTTTGTGCTGCTCCTGTCCGCCAAAGGAGACCAGATACAACAGCTCGCGAATGGCTTACTCTGCCCGGTCTGCAGGTGGCCAGGTTTTAGAGAGAAAGGACTATGTATAAATGAAGTTCAAACAAGAAGAGACATGACTGGATCTCTACAACACTTTTTTAATTCAACAGGAACAATGTTGGGGAAGGAAGATGAGAAAAAACAAGCATTTGACTTTTTTTTCCCAGTAAATCAAACAATTCAGAAACAGTTCTTTAGCTGCAGAAGAAAAAAAAACACACAAAAAAGCACATTTATGCTTTATTTTTTTGTGCACTGTGTTTTTAAGATAAAAACTTACTTTCAAATTACTGTTACTTTTTATAAAATTGTAGATGTAATGTTTGCAATTCAAGAAAAATGTTCCAAATTCTACTGTAAATCTTGTGAAGTACTCCTCAGAATAAAAACAAGGACAAATTACAGTTAAGAAAAGAGAAATACATGTAAGTATAATAGAGACATTTCCCCTTCTAGCAGATACAATAGATAATAACTATTTTTGAACAGTTTATTGTGGTAAAAAGAGATTGTGGTGTCTTACTTCATGGTTTGCAGTGAAAGAGGAACAAACGTGTTTTCTTTTACAATCAATTTATCTTAATGTTTTACATGCTCACTCCTATGATGTTATTTTTTAAATAAAACTAAGTGTTATTAGGAACTGATTTGTCTTGTTTTCATTTTAAATGTTTAGATCTTTTGTAAAACCCTGCATCTTCAGGTGAGATATTGACCTCTGCATGAGTCAGTGAACGTTCCTCAGAAATGATAGAGCGTGCAGGAGCCCGCTGTAATTGTAAGACTACCCTGGACATTCAATCCCAAGGACCGTGTTACGTCAAGGTGGTAACTTGGTTGCACACGCGCCACAAACAATTAGCCATGAGATCGGTGTAACAGGCAGAGGTGAGAAGAGTGAATACAAAATGAAAATGGGTCCATCCAGAGCATGTGCTTCCCTCAGAGCTGCACAACATGTCCTACTGTGATGTTACTTACATGCCTTTTGCACATTTTAGATATTTCACTCATGCCTTTCAGGGTGGTTTCAGAAAACACATGGTGACACTAGGACAAAGACCTGAAAAATTCATGAACATTTCACAGTAAATATGGGAGACGTTTCCTAATTCCGTATCAGGTTACTGATATCCGTGTCATCCCAGCAGAGAGGATGGTCACAATCACAGCAACTACAAATTAGTTATGATACAACTACAAATTAGTTATGACGCATAAAAGACAGAGTTAATTCTGCTAATCAACTCCGTCTTTTATGCGTCATAACTGCTTAATTCTAATAACTGATCAATATGAATTGTCAATTTTCAAGTATAGCTTCCATTTCCTGTCTAACCAACATGTTGGGAATGTTTGTTTATTTGTTAATCTCAACACTGAATCTCTCTTGCATGCCGGCATTCAGTAAACAAAAATCTAATGCAACCCTTTTTTTTTGTATGAATGCAGTTTATTAGATGATTAACGAAACACACAGAGGAAGGCCTGCTGCTAGGTGACCAAAAACCCCCAAAGGCTGTGATGAAATGCTATCTCATCAAATACCTCAACCTGGATAGCTGCAGGAAAAGAGAAGAAAGGAAGTTCTGTGAGTGTGTGCTGTTGTGCTCTGTTGGTTTGGGCCAAACTCTGCTCATGTGACTGAAACTGGGGAATGCGAAGGGCAGGGAGGCAGCCTGGCACCTGGAGGGAGACAAGGAAAACTCAACCCCCCAACCTGATTTAACATAGACTCACTGTGTCCACTCACTGGGAACAGAAACTCACCAGTGTGCCGGCATGTGTGTTCATTTGAAGTATCTGGTAGAATCGTGTCTTCAAACAACTTCTCTTCTTGATGCAGACATTGTCTTTTGGAAGAGGAAATGTTTGCATAAGATTATCCTAAAACTGATCTGCGACTCCACAACCTTATATTGATCTTATTAACCTTAAAATGCAAAGAACTAAACAATGTTTTAAAATACAAAGGTAAAAAAAAATGCTTACTTTTTTACCTTAGGTTGAAAACTACTTTTTTTTTCTATAAAAATTGACCTACGGTACTAAGAAAAATGTATTTATAGCCTTTATGTAAAAAATAAGATATTTTATCATCTGAAAATATAAAGCAAAAATAAAACTTGTTTTTAAACAAAAAGAAATATTGCATTAAATCTTTAGAAAGAGGCTAATGTTTTTAACGTGGTTTAAATTATTTGCTTTTAGTGGTTTTTGTTTTTTCTTTAGGTTGCTGACCTCATAAAATCCCCTCCAAAATTTGACCCAGTAACAGTTTCCTCCCAGCTGCAGCTGGATCAGACAACATATCTGTCAGAGACTCCAGTCAATTCCAACAAAGATAACATATTTACCGGTCCTGACCTCTGAGACCATTTAGATTTTTTTAACACAGACTTTGGACCCCAAAAAAATTTCACAACAATGTAGCATCAATAGAACAATTTCTAATAGGTATTGAGGAACAGAAAATCATAAAATCAATAACAAAGATACACTTTAAAATTCAAAAATCACAAGCAATATATTACCTGTGAACTTTATTTGTGGTACTTTAAAGCCTTAATAGAAACTATTTTCTTTTCTTTCTAAGAGGAAAAAGTGTGTCTGTGTGTCTGTGGTTGGTTATCTAAAATGATCTCCCTTGAAAAAGGTCAAAATTGTTAAAAAAGAATAGTTCACATAGTTTTCTGTCTCTATGGAGTTTTGGAAATGTTTAAAGGTTTGGCATTATATTGCCCCTGTAAAAATAGTCCCATAGATCAGTGTTTTCCAACCTTTTTTAAGTAACCCGTTCAGTCAAAAGAATTGATAATTATTCACAAGTGGAATATACAATAATTGATTATAAAATAAAAACGATTTTACTTAATCTTTTAATTTGTTAAATGGTAATAGCAGATAGTATATTTTACCATTTACCATTTCAATTTGAACATTTAATTGTTAGGAATTTTATTCTTTCCATTTCAAATAAAAACACAAAATAAGTACAGTAAGCGGCCCTGATGCTAGTAAAGAATCAAAATAAATACAACCTAAAATCTCAAAAAACCTGTATTTATAAAACAGGAGCCCTCCGCTTGGTTTGGATGTGTGACAAAGCTGAAGGTGAACTCAAGCATCTAAGAAAAACACATTTTTTGGTTGATAAAAGATTGTTTAATTGATTCTTACAAAGCAAAACAGATCCCACCCCTATTATATTTTAGTACCTAAGAAACAAAATGTTTCTGTACCCTTTGCAATGCACTTGCAGACCACTAGGAATACATATACCCCCGGCTGGGATTCACTGATATTGAGCAATCATATTTGAACCATGTAGTGTGAAGAAGACATGGTCTGAGGAAAGTCTCTAGTCTTTATCCTAATTTCAAAAATCTCAAACTTCTAATTTTTAGTTCTTCTGAGTCGCTTTTGTAATCAAGTTGAATTATATTTAAAAAATTACAGAACAGATCATGTTTCCTTTTTTTAACTTTTTAGATTAGATTAGATTCAACTTTATTGTCATTGCACAGGTACAGGTACAAGGCAACGAAATGCAGTTTAGGTCTAACCAGAAGTGCAATAGCGGCAAGTTCAGGATAAATAATGGTTCTAATTCTGTATCTTCTTCAACAAGCTGTGAAACCAGTGTAACTAAACATTTGTCCATAAGGCAAAATGAGCTGAAGTTTGCTATATCATCATAGAAAAAGAAAAGTACATTTTTTTATGCAACTTCATTCAGAAAAAGTTGTTAATTGTTTCGGCTCCATCTGTGATTCTTTTCATTTAAGTTTGCATTTTATCTTGAGTACTTTAAAGTGTATGTATTCCTTCAGTAATTAGCCTTATATTTGGAGGATTCTTTTTTTTTTAAACCTGGCTACGTAATTTGATTGCATGTGCCGAGTGATTAGATTAGATTATCGATATGTTTATATGAAATAGAGATAACAAAGTAGGTCTGATAACTTCATTTACAAAGCAAATAAAATATCTACGGTATCATAATTAGGTTTTTATCAAATTTAAAAATCAGTTTGTTAAAGACAATCTCTACTTTTTTTATTCAAATATCTGCTGTTCTGTTAACAATAAGAATCAAATTGTTTTGTGAAAAGATATTTGAGATGAAAATAGACAGAGAGGGTCAAAAGCATGATGTTAACATTTCCAGCCATCTAAAACAGAAATATGGAGTTAATATAATGGCCAATATTGTATAATGTTATGTAAATGAAACCAATAAACCAGGTTAGATTAGGAATACTTAGTAGAGATTCAGATTCTATTCCCACATAACAACTCCCCATACGTTAGATGTAAGCTAAGATAAATAGTGGACAAGATTGTTTTAATAAAAAAAAAATGGTTTTAATTAGACCTTGTTTAAATTCAAATACTGATTTAATCAAATTTTTATTTGAATAAGAAACTTCTGACTGAGGACAAACTGTTTATGTATAACAGTCTGATGAAAAGGAAGCTTAGTTTAGTCCTTAATGTTCTGACTTTGTAAAGAATCCTGCAGTTTAGCTTCCTCTCCCACATTTTAGCTTTAATTATTTATTGACAGCGACCTTGGACAGCAAATATGTTGGATAGACCAGATATACACTATATTGCCAAAAGTATTTGCTCACCTGCCTTGACTCACATATGAGCTTAAGTGACATCCCGTTCCTAATCCATAGGGTTCAATATGACGTCGGTCCACCCTTTGCAGCTAGAACAGCTTCAACTCTTCTGGGAAGGCTGTCCACAAGGTTTAGGAGTGTGTTTATGGGAATTTTTGACCATTCTTCCAGAAGCGCATTTGTGAGGTTGCACACTGATGTTGGACGAGAAGGCCTGGCTCTCAGTCTCCGCTCTAATTCATCCCAAAGGTGTTCTATCGGGTTGAGGTCAGGACTCTGTGCAGGCCAGTCAAGTTCATCCACACCAGACTCTGTCATCCATGTCTTTATGGACCTTGCTTTGTGCACTGGTGCACAGTCATGTTGGAAGAGGAAGGGGCCAGCTCCAAACTGTTCCCACAAAGTTGGGAGCATGGAATTGTCCAAAATGTCTTGGGATGCTGAAGCATTCAGAGTTCCTTTCACTGGAACTAAGGGGCCAAGCCCAGCTCCTGAAAAACAACCCCACACCATAATCCCCCCTCCAACAAACTTTACACTTGGCACAATGCAGTCAGACAAGTACCGTTCTCCTGGCAACCGCCAAACCCAGACCCGTCCATCAGATTGCCAGATGGAGAAGCGCGATTCGTCACTCCAGAGAACGCGTCTCCACTGCTCTAGAGTCCAGTGGCGGCGTGCTTTACACCACCGCATCCGACGCTTTGCATTGCACTTGGTGATGTATGGCTTGGATGCAGCTGCTCGACCATGGAAACCCATTCCATGAAGCTCTCTGCGCACTGTTCTTGAGCTAATCTGAAGGCCACATGAAGTTTGGAGGTCTGTAGTGATTGACTCTGCAGAAAGTTGGCGACCTCTTCGCACTATGCGCGTCAGCATCCGCTGACCCCGCTCCGTCAGTTTACGTGGCCTACCACTTCGTGGCTGAGTTGCTGTCGTTCCCAAACACTTCCATTTTCTTATAATACAGCTGACAGTTGACTGTGGAATATTTAGGAGCGAGGAAATTTCACGACTGGATTTGTTGCACAGGTGGCATCCTATCACAGTTCCACGCTGGAATTCACTGAGCTCCTGAGAGCGACCCATTCTTTCACAAATGTTTGTAAAAACAGTCTGCATGCCTAGGTGCTTGAATTTATACACCTGTGGCCATGGAAGTGATTGGAACACCTGATTCCAATAATTTGGATGGGTGAGCAAATACTTTTGGCAATATAGTGTAGCTACAAGCTATTTTATATTTGGAAATGGTAAAGAAACCTGCATACTGTTAAAATAAATAAGTATTTCCCCAAAGTTTATTCCTGTCAGAATTTTGCCCTGTTATTGTAGTTAGGAAGGGATTATGTTTATTCTTTCATTTATCCACAATTTCTTCTCCTAAAAAAAGAAAAGATCTGTAGGCAAAACATTTAACATTTAATAGAAGCACTCTGTGAAGAAAAATCCAATCTTAAAAGTCTCAGACTTGAACTCATGGGTGGAAACAAAAATGAGTCCATGTCTTTGCACAAAAAATTCCAATCAAATGAAAAATACTTTCTCCTCCCTTACATTCCTGCTCAGCTTTAATCTGAGTCTAGATAAGACTGCAGAAACTTCATACTCTAATCTAAGCTGCAATTAAACATTTCAACATTGTTTTCGGGTGGCTCACAGTTGAGCAGTGATGTAAGACAGATCTGTGGAAATAATCCAGATAAGAAAGGCAAGTGAAAAGCTTCCTACCTTGAACAAGTCGAAAAAGTTAAATGACACCAGTAAATAAAAATCTTTTTAGAACAAAATTAACACAGATAAATAAACCAATACTAGATTTAGTTTAATACATTGGATACAAAATATTAGAGCTAAAATAAATAAGCTTACAAGCCAATAAGCTTCATTTTCACCATCAATTTCAAAATACAAGAAATCTGTAAATGAATTTCTCAGCCAGAGAAATTTCAAATTTTTGATATATGGCTTATCGAGAGTCCTGAACTACACTCACTGGCCACTTTATTAGGTACCCCATGCTAGTAACGGGTTGGACCCCCTTTTGCCTTCAGAACTGCCTCAATTCTTCATGGCATAGATTCATCAAGGTGCTGGAAGCATTCCTCAGGGATTTTGGTCCATATTGACATGATGGCATCACACAGTTGCCACAGATTTGTCGGCTGCACATCCATGATGCGAATCTCCCGTTCCACCACAACCCAAAGATGCTCTATTGGATTGAGATCTGGTGACTGTGGAGGCCATTTGAGTACAGTGAACTCATTGTCATGTTCAAGAAACCAGTCTGAGATGATTCCAGCTTTATGACATGGCACATTATCCTGCTGAAAGTAGCCATCAGAAGTTGGGTACATTGTGGTCATAAAGGGATGGACATGGTCAGCAACAATACTCAGGTAGGCTGTGGCGTCGCAACGATGCTCAATTGGTACCAAGGGGCCCAAAGAGTGCCAAGAAAATATTCCCCACACCATGACACCACCACCACCAGCCTGAACCGTTGATACAAGGCAGGATGGATCCATGCTTTCATGTTGTAGACGTCAAATTCTGACCCTACCATGCAAATGTCGCAGCAGAAATCGAGACTCATCAGACCAGGCAACGTTTTTTCAATCTTTTATTGTCCAATTTCGATGAGCTTGTGCAAATTGTAGCCTCAGTTTCCTGTTCTTAGCTGAAAGGAGTGGCACCTGGTGTGGTCTTCTGCTGCTGTAGCCCATCTGCCTCAAAGTTCGACGTACTGTGCGTTCAGAGATGCTCTTCTGCCCACCTTGGTTGTAACAGGTGATTATTTGAGTCACTGTTGCCCTTCTATCAGCTCGAACCAGTCTGCCCATTCTCCTCTGACCTCTGGCATCAACAAGGCATTTCCGCCCACAGAACTGCCGCTCACTGGATGTTTTTTCTTTTTCGGACCATTCTCTGTAAACCCTAGAGATGGTTGTGCGTGAAAATCCCAGTAGATCAGCAGTTTCTGAAATA
This sequence comes from Cyprinodon tularosa, assembly GCF_016077235.1. Classification (NCBI taxonomy): domain Eukaryota; kingdom Metazoa; phylum Chordata; class Actinopteri; order Cyprinodontiformes; family Cyprinodontidae; genus Cyprinodon; species Cyprinodon tularosa. Next base: position 795,657 of record NW_024038814.1, read on the forward strand.
CTCAGACCAGCCCTTCTGGTACCAACAATCATGCCACGTTAAAGTCACTCAAATCACCTTTTTTCCCCATACTGATGCTCGGTTTGAACTGCAGGAGATTGTCTTGACCATGTCTACATGCCTAAATGCACTGAGTTGCCGCCATGTGATTGGCTGCTTAAAAATTAAGTGTTAACGAGCAGTTGGACAGGTGTACCTAATAAAGTGGCCAGTGAGTGTATATTTGACAGAAAACCCAGAGAACACCTAAATAACACAACTAATGCCCTAACAGTGAGATATAAGAGGATAACTTCTGGAACAAGCAGCTGGTAAATATTGCCAAGCCAAGACATAGGATGCTAAAATATTTCCAAGCAGGACTGAATGCTGCAATTAAGTCTAAAGGTGATTCATTAAACATATGTTACCACTAAGGTTGCTGGTACCATAGCTGGGCAGACTTTGCCCTTACTGTATCCCATTACCAATGCCCTATGACAGCATCCATCCATCCATCCATCCATCCATCCATCCATCCATCCATCCATCCATCCATCCATCCATCCTATATAGATTAACTGCAAGGGATAAGACAAGATACAAATTTACATTTTTATTGTATTGCTATTATTGTTTGACATTGATATTGTGATTTAGAAAGAAAAAGAAAACATTAAAAAACAAAGAAATTTGAACATAGAAGTTTCCTGAAAAAATAAATTTAGTTTATCTATATAGCACCAATTCAAAGCACATGTCATCTGTTGCTGTGGGATTTAAACACCTTTTATGACAATGTAAAGCCTTAAGGATAGATGACACACATTTGGTTGTACCCTGCAACCAGCATTGACTGAAAAAATCCCAGCAAGCTGATAAGGGAGGCTGGTGCTCTGAAACCTGCTCTTTTCTGGCAATGATTAAGAATGTGGTCTTAACGAGAGGCTCTTATCTCATCAGAAACTGGCATTTGTCCTCAGTCTCTGCAGCCCCTTTCCATTTGTATCCCAACTTCTTTGCAAAACAGCCTTACTCTTCTGTTGACTTCAAGTCCTCGTCCTCCTATTGTCATACATTATTACAATGTTTTTTGCTCCATAGTTATGCTTCATACAATTTGCCTTTGTTAGAGAATGTCAAGTTTTACCAGGAAGCAAGGGAGAAGGCCCCGGTCTTTCTGCATGGGGTTTGCATGTTGTCCCTGAGCATGCATGTGTTATCTCCGGGTACACCGGCTTCATCCCACAGTCCAAAAACATGTCTGCTGCGTTAATTGGCTTCTCTAAATTCTCCCTAGGTGTGAATGGTTGTTTGTCCTGTTCGTCTCTGTGTTGCCCTGCGATGGACTGGTGACCTGTCCAGGGTGTACCCCGCCTCTCACCCGTAGACAGCTGGAGATAGGCACCAGCAACCCTCGCGACCCTACTTGGGATTAGCGTGTAAGAAAATGGATGGATGGATGGGATTATCAAGGACAGAGGTGTCAAAGGTACTCACATTCCTTACTTAAAGGTAAAGCTGAGGATGTTCTTTTTCCAGGTGGATCGTCATAATAAGTGGTCCTCCTAATTGTCTATCATTCTGGTGATATGTTTACGTGAGGCCGTCCTACGTGCTTGTCCCCATTTTCACTTAGCGGTGGGGAGTCTGACAGTGGAAATATTGGAAATCTTCTTTTGTAAAGTAAGCTTTTATGAGTGATAAAAACAGCAACGTATAAACAGAGCGTGCACGAAGAGGAATGGGCTCCTGCATGCTCTTGCACTCGTTTAATAGGGCGTTCCCTCTCGGGAGCGGGTACAGGGTTGTGCATGTGAATTTTTTGTTTGTTTTTTTTTATTGGAGAGGTTGGGTCTTTTCAAAAATTTGCAAAATCCTGAACTACGTTTAAGTAAGCTACTGTTAAAAGTGAAAGTACCAACTGAACTCCTTTACTTAAATACACTCACATTGTACTTTAGTACAAAAGTAAGATGGAGTGTTCGCCTTAAATCTCACGTCAAACTCATAACTGGCTGAATCCGGCCCTCTATGGCAAATTATCTGGCCTTCAAATAGTTATGTTTTAATGAAATAGATATAGACTGTTACGCTGGTGAAGTTTCCCAGTTATCCAGGTCATAGTCATTCCAAAAATGTAAACAAAAAAATTAAACTGGACTTTTTTTCCAAGTTTTTTCAAACTTTGAAGACATTCAATATGCATGTTTTCAATATGCAAGCCAAAACAAGACTTTGTTTTAGGTCCTCTCTATAAAGTTTCAAACTCAATGTTATTTCTTTTTTTTTTTCTTTTCTCAACAGTAGCCGACAGGAAAGGGGGTATGAGAGAGAGGGAGAGACATGTGGCAAAGGACCACAGCTCGGATTTGAACCCAGATCAGCCACATCGAGGACTAAGGCCTCCATACATGGGTCGTGTGCACTAACCACTGTGACACCTGCACATCCATTACTGACATTTTGAATTGAGAAAGTTTCCTGGATGAGAGGAGAAATGTCTTCAAACTTGGGGGGGGGGGGGGGGGGGGGGGGGGGAGTCCAGTGGATTAATTTTTGTTTTTACTTTTTTGGACTATAGACTGATGTTTTTGGCAGATTTTATTTTTGTAGCATCTTTATTAATCAGTGCATGCATGTGCTCACCAATTTGTTAGAGCATTCAGCAACCAAAACTTAAGCTCATGTTAAATGGATGCAGTCATGTCTCTATTTGCAATTTACTGTTTTGTTTATTAATGCCCATCTTCATCAGTGTTGCTGTGTTTCTACCAACAAACTGGACTTCAAGTGGACAGATTTTCAGTTTTGTTGCAGCTATTAAATTCATTGTTATCAATATGCATAAAAATAATGAGATTGTTTAAAGAAAGTGAGAAGTAGAAAGTACAGATATGTTTTCAGAGGCACTTACCGTAAGTAAATAAATCTTCAGAAGAATAGAACAAGGGCAGCAGCTAAGGATTTACACTATGATTACTTGGCACCTCTAATGTATAGTATAATTTATAGTGTTGGACCGCACTTTATGTCTAACTCTTCCAATATTAAACTGTTGTTTTAGATCAAGGGTGCTTAAGTCACCTTTGAGTCCATCCTCAAGAGCACCCCATTTTGAATACCCTGAATCAAAAGATGGGCTCGTTACCACACCTCTGCTGAGCTAAATGAAGAGACTGAGCCTTTAGATTCAGGTCTGTTAAGGAAGAGATGCATCTAAAAGTTACAGGATGGAAGCTCTTGATGACTTGAGCACCTGTTTTGGATGGACTGAGTAGGATGCATGACTCTGCTGCCCTCTAGTGGAAACAAACTAAATGAAAAGGAAATATTTTTCTGTGCATCACGAATGGGTCCATCTAAAAAGGATTATGAGAGAAACTGCAGTAGGTTTTATCATTACCAAAACGATTCTTTAAATCCTCTTGCAGAAATCTCTTAATTCTGAATGTTATGGCACAAAACTTGAACAATATGCAAACATAAGGTGCAGTTAAAATGTGCTTAGACTAGCATCTCTTTGGGTGAATCACCTTGTTTTGCAGAAGCAGCAGCTGAAAAACTAGAAATGTAACCAAACAAGCAGTCCTTAGCAGGGTGTTCCCTCTGCTCTGACTCACTTGTTTTGCTCCAGGCTGCGGTTCAGGACCAGAGTTACGCAATGTATGATCATCAGTTGCGTTGCAAATAGCAACACACAAAAAAATCTAAAGCTTTGAACTTATTGAAAATATCTTTTTTAATGATTTCTAAATTTAAATTCTCATAATGAAAAATAAATTAACAAAATTTTGGTGAAACAACAGTTGGAGTAGAAGGCAAACATTCAGTAATGCCCTATTAGTAATTTATGTACGTGTAAAGCTCACAGCAGAAGGAATAATAAAAAAAAAAAAAAACAGTTTTGATCATATATGAAGTTCTGATTTAAAGAAATAACAGCTTGCTTGATTTAAACAACATTAACCCCTTTAGATTTTTTTTTTTTTGGCACAGAAACACAGAAGATAACCACAGTCATTTGCTGTCCACATTCAACGCCATCCCTGCATCGTTCACTGGAGTGTAAAAATATGCAGCGTCATCCTCTTCGTAGATGATGGCCACAGTTTCACCACCATCCGACACGGCTGCACTGGTCTGCAAATATGCCTGAGGGAGGGAGAGAAAAGATACAATAAGAAAAAAACTGATTATAACATTTATCAGTAGGGATTACTCCTGACAGTAACAGGAGATGAAATCTAAGCGGCAGAAGTACCCTCTCTAGAAGCTGCAGCCGCTCTTCGTTGAGCATGTTGCTTTGCCTCAGCTGGCTCACGGTGTTCTCCAGCCCCAGGAGCTTCTCCAGGTGTCGGCGGTGGCGCTGCTGCAGAACCTTCACCTTTTTCTGCAGCTCAGCCACGACTGCCTCCAGCTGCTCCTTACTCAGACTGTTTTTATGGTAGCTGTTTGTGAAATGAACACATAAGAGAAAACATTTAAAATCGGGAAAACCCGTTAGTGAACTTTTTTTTTTTTTAGTACTCTGAATAAACTGACTAAGTGATGTAGTTGGGCTTTGTTTGTTTTTTTGCCTTTAAGGAAAATTAAACCGTTATTGGCAAGAAGAACGAAACCAAAAAGGAGTGTGAGAGAAACCAAAGTCTTTGAGAGGTTGCAGAGAACCCATTTGCTTTATATAGTCATCATATCTATATGGATGCACTTTTTTTTTAAAACAGAAGTTATTTTAATTTGTAGTATTTCGGGCACAGACACTGCTTTTAAGCTTGGTTCATACATTTCTAACAGGGCTGAGGTGTGAGTCATTCAGCTGATCCACTTTAAGCCTATCAGAGTCCTATTAGAATACCGAACTGGTCTAAGTTTCCATCATGAAGGTATTGATTTAATGGGTTCAAGATCTTAAGAGTTTGTCCTTTATTTTAAGCATTTAGTGGAAAGCACCAACAAACATAACAGGAAAGCAGCTCACAGTATGATGCTGCCATGTTCTTTGTCACCAAACATAGCTCTCATCATTTCATGCTAAAATAATTCAATCTTTTACTTCCAACCATGGAAACCTTCTGTATTCACACCAATGTAAACAAGGCTTTAGTACGGAGATCAGCCTACAGTGGGGGTTGGGTATTTAGTTTCCTTTATGGAACAGTGACCGTTTGGGTCAGACAGTTCAAAGATCATAACCAAACATTAATATTCAACCTCATCACCTCAACCTCACTGAGTATTGTTGGCAAATGCTTAAAAATCCATCTCAGATTGATTTAATATTGAGTTATAATCATGCCAGAAGCTTTTTAGGTTTGTAGTTGATGTGCAGCTTGATAAAGGGGCATCTGACAAAGGATTTATCCACACATTTTACCGTTTGTATAACCTTAACTTATGTGGATTAAAAAAGAAAATCCATAAAGTATACATCTCACTAATTTTTTTTACAATCACATAAGTTACTTGTACAATTATTCCATCTTTAAAAAAACACAAAGATAACTGTGGTTTGAAAACATGATTAAAAGATAATTATCCTGCGATAGCAGGGGTCGGTGCTCACCAGTGCTCCTCCAGCTGGTGATTCTCCTGCTCCGCCTCATCTGCGTCCGACATGCCTTCCCCTTCCTCTACCTCCTCCCTGTCCAGCCGTTCCACTGCGAGTACGAGTGATGAAGGTGCAACGTGTTTGGAGACGATGGGCAGAGTGGACGAGATGGGCTCGGGGCTCAGAGCCGACGACAGCACTGTGTCGGGCGGGAAGGCCAGCGTTCCGCTGGGAAGGACGTTGGGTACCGTCTCAAAATAGGCAACAACTTCCTCCCCTTGGTGGACCTGCAGGAAATCTTCAGAGGAGGGAGTGAGATGCTGGACTCCAGGAGGAGCCTCCAGCATCAGCTCGTTTAGGACCAGCATTCCGTCGGGACTCAAAATGGCAGCGGTGATTCCGTTTATGAGCTCAACCTGTCCACCCTGCGCAGAGCTTTCAGCCATCATCACCACCTCTGCACTTTCCCCACTGTTTATTAGATCGTCTACAGTCTGATACAACGTTAGAGGAAGATTTACACCTGGTGTTACTCCACTAAGTGATACTAGCGAGTCCACTTCAGTCTGGCGAGGGCTTTCACTCGACTCCATCAAACTGGTTTCTGCTTGTTCTAATGGGTCGGCCGCCAACTCAACCAAGCGAATCGTATGCATTTCTCCCAGGTGGGAGGCCTTTGTCCCATCATCTGACGCTGTGGGGCTTTGTGTTTTTTCATCTCTGAGGCGCTTTGGCTTCTTCTCACTGTGATTGATTGCTTTCCGTTTCTGTAAGCAGAAGCATCGTGCTCATCAGCACAGCGGTAGTGTTTCAGATAAACAAGAGAGAACGGTTTTATTTCTGCTCACCTCGGTTCCCTGGAAGACTGTAGGCACAGCGTCACTGTCGAGGTAACGGATCCCCCAGCGCACCTTGAAGCACGACGGGGCGAAATGTTCGTGGCAAATGTACTGATGTCGAGAAGGGGTCCAGTTCTCCCGCCTCATGTTCTTCAGCCACTGCTGCAGCCGCGCCGGGTCCTGTAGGGGGAACCTTGGAAAGCACAAGAGCTGCTGTCAGAAAGGAAGGCTAAAGGTCACATCTATGGCAAAAACAAAATAAAAATGTATCATGGATGAAGCTTAACGCTACATTTACAGACTAGTTCACATCAGTGACGTGCGGTGAGGTTCATAGCTGGTGAGGCACTGACGTCATCAGAATCAGATTTGCAAATAGATGCATAGATTGACAGCAGTTTACAGGTTATGTTTCACTTCTGCATCCTTACACATACAAACTGTAGCTCACAAAACACACATTTCCTTAAAAAACAAAACAAAATAAATGTTATTACTGTCTTACCTTTACTTATAAATGAATAGAAGTCCTCCTTATCTTCCTTCAGTTTTAAAAGTCTCTCTGTCTCAATGGAGATCACTGCCAGGGAAGAAAGCCTTCCTTGATCCGTCCTGTTCCTGCCTTATGTTTTCAGTCTCTTGAGCACCCCCTGCCATGAGGCAAGAGAACTGCCTGCCTCACCTCGAACTTGTTCTCTGCCGTTTATAATCGCTCATTACACGAAACACGTTACACAAACACAGTTGGTGACAAAAAGCTCTGTACATTATATACATAAGCCAAATTATTAGAAATAAGTTCACATATTACATTTGTTTAAACCATTTTATTGACGCCGTACAGCAACATGCTCTCTCCGCTTTGCAGCCAGCGCAGAGCCAGGGGTTGCGCAATCCAAGGTGAGGCAGAGCTCGCTGCTGCCTCACCGGCATCGCTTCCAAGCATTTGAATGGGAAAATAAGAAAATTCAGCGATTTTGAACAAATAAAAATCGAAATTGGTGAAGCTACATGAAAAATGAATATTTTTTAGTACAAACCACCGGATGAATATAACAATTTAAATTACTTTATGATTATATATTTTCTTTCTTTCCATGATGGCTGGTGAGGCACTGCCTCACCTGCCTCCCCTGACCGCACGTCACTGGTTCACATAGACAATCATAAAATGATCCAGTAACATTATAGCTGGTCCTATCACTTTCTAAAGTCTGACTCCACTTTCTCTGCTGCTACTTCGGAAATTCATTCTGCTGGAAAAATAGAAGCGAACAGAAGCCTTACTCTTAGTTTCCAGGAGAAAAAAAATAAATGAAGCTTGCATGTTGTTAACTACATTCAAAGTAACTAAAACAACATCAGCTTGAACTCCTTAACTATCAAGGTCGTTTAGAGAACAAGCCCTTTTATAACACCACATTTAGACTTTTCTTCCTTTGAATGTTTTGCTTTTGTCTTTTTTTGCTTGTTGTGTTTTTTAAATTATTTAATTATTCCAGAGCTTTAATTATTTCAGAGCTTCATTTACAGAAATAACTAGTGTACTTTCAATCCTTGCTCCTATGCAGATATGCTTTTGGTTTTCACAGCCAGGACAATTTCCCTTCTCTAAAATTAACGTGTTGCTAAAAAGACGTTTGTGAAATGTTAGTTGTCCTGTTGGAAGAAAAAAATCCTCCATCGTGTATTACTGATGAACGTATGAACTGGGCTTCATCATTACAAAAGACCAGATTCCTGCAGGCTAAAGCAAATCTCTGCATTTCCTCTTCTAGTTTTTATATGTAATATCTAGGATATCATCTCTCTAGTACTATGAACCCATTCCAGAGCTGCCTACATGCATAGAAGAAATCACTGCATGGGTTTACCGAAGTTTTCTTTAGCTGAATCATGACAAAACTGGAGTAATAGTCTTTATACCAAAAGAGGATGGAATAAAAGTTACCTCACAGCTTCAGTTAATACAGCAACAAACCACCAATCAGACTGTAAATCTGGGCGATGTGATGGAGTCAGACCTGAACCTTCAGAGACTCATACAGACAGTAACAAAGTCAGGCTTCCATCACCTAAAGAACATTCCCAGGATTAAAGAACTAATGCATTGAGCTTTAGTAGATTCATAGTCGGCCTAAACAGTGGATCAAACAGTGAAGCGGATCCAGAATGCTGCTGCCAGCATCCCCACTAAAACTAAGAAATTGGAGAAAATCATCTCAGTTCTTAAGTTCTTCAACTAGGTCCCTATATATCAGATAAGAGACTTTTAAATATTTATGTTAGTCTATAAGTCGCTGAATGACTAAGTTCCAAAATACATTACAAACTTCTTGTCAGAGTGTCAACCACCCAGACTATTCAGGTCTTCTGACTCTAATTTACCTTGCATACCCAGAACCAAACATGGAGAAGCCACCTACAGTTCCCAAGCTCAAATAATTAGGAGTAAAATCCCAAAAAACCGCAAAAGTCCTGGAACGATTAGTTGCTTTGAATCATGATTTTAAAAAATTATGTGTTTCAAGTGGCCTTTGACTGAACTGTCTAAACATCATTAGTCAAGATGTCAGTCTGAATTTTAAGTCTACAGTCTATGTCAGTCTACATTTTCTTAAATATTATCTATAATTTTCTTAAAGAAAATATTTGTTTTCCTCATGTTCGTGACACTGAATCGTCTTGACACTAAATGTGTTTTAGGGCTGAATGATATTGCCAAAAATCTAAATTGAAAATTTTTCAACCAAAATTGCGATTTTATTGTAATTTCCCTTTAAACTAAGTACAAGCATGTGGGTGTTTTACTCCAGGGTTTCATGGTCTTGAAAGTCTGCTCGTCAAGAGTTAAGTGCTGCAGGACTTCACTGTAACATTTGCGTGAAAAAGTTCTACTTTAACGCACAGATCTATGTGCTAGCTGCAACTCTCTGCTCCCTTTTGTGCGAAATTATATATCCATTTTAATATATTTACTGCCACCTAAAGGACTGGAGGGAGACATTTAGTCCTTACTCTTTGTTAAATGTGACTAAATATTGAGGACCTCTGCGATTTGGAAATTGCATTTTTCTAAATTTCAATTATAATGCAAATGCAAGTAATTGCCCGCCCTAACGTGCTATAAAAATATAAAATGCCTATCAATACAATTACTCAAAAGAGTTCTGCAAAACATCACATAAATTATGAAAAATCTCAGGACCTAGCATGTGCTTTCTTGACAAGAAACAAAATTTGCGGTATAGACCAGGGAAATGGCTACAATCACAGCAAACAATGACAACATTTTACTTAAAAAAAAATAAAATAGAAATCTGGGGAGACAGTGGCGTCAGGTGTAGGGGTTTGCCCTAAAAATTGAAGGGTCGATGGTTCAAGTCCTGGCCTTCAGTGTTGTTGTGTCCTTGGGCAAGACTTTACCTGCATCATCTACTGATGGTGGTCAGAGGGCCCGGTGGAGGCAGTATATGGCAGCCTTGCTTCTGTCAGTGGGCCCTAGGGCAGCTGTGGCTACGATGTAGCTTACCTGGGTGTGCAGGTGGAACAGTGGTTACAGCGTATGACCAATGTACCGAGGCCTTAGTCCTCAACGTGACCGACCCGGGTTTGAATCCGACCTGTGGTTATTTGCCAAATGTCTCTACCCCTCTATCATACCCCTTTCCTGTACCCTCACTAAGACTAAGAAAGTAGAGCACATCGCCCCGGTTCTTAAGTCCTTACACTGGCTCCCTGTATCTCAGAGAATAGACTTTAAAATACTTCTGTTAGTCTATAAATCTCTGAATGGCTTAGCACCTAAATACATCATAGACTTGCTATCAGTGTATCAACCCTCCAGACCACTCAGGTCTTGCGGTTCCAGCCTGCTCTGCATACATAGAACCAGAACTAAACATGGAGAAGCAGCATTTAGTTCCTATGCTCCACTTATCTGGAACAGACTTCCAGAAAACTGTAAAAGAGCGGAAAGCCTGAGTTCCTTTAATTCAAGACTAAAAACACATTTGTTTAGGGTTGCCTTCGAGTGTTCTAGTGAAACAGTTAAACTAAAACATCATTATTTCAACTTTATTTTCTTTAGTCCAACTGTTTAATATTCTATTTTGTTTCTGCATTTTTTATTTTATTTTTTCCTACTTGCTTTGATTCGGTTTTATTCTCCTATATTTTAATCATGTAAAGCACTTTGCATTGTCTTTGTACTGAATTGTGCAACACAAATAAATTTGCCTTGTCTTACTGTCAAAAAAAAACGAGCCACTACTGCTATAAAAACTCAAAAAATAAATACAATGTAGCGTTCCACCATCAGTGAATGAGTGTGAATGGGTGAATGACTGAATGTAGAGTAAAGTGCTTTGGTCAAGCCTCCTGACTTGAAAAAGCGCTATATATAGTAAAGGCCATTTTTACCAATAAGTAAATATACAGTTTAAAGTGTTGTACCATATAATTTGTGATTTGTGCGTGTTATTTTTTTTTTTTGGGGGGGGGGGTGTTTTTTGGGGGGAATTTAAGCTTTTTTCCGAGTCAAGTATTTTTCATTCAGAGTTGTTTCCTTCTTTTAGTCATCCCCCACCAATGGTTCAAATGGTTTCTTATGCTAAAAGCTGCACTTTCTTGTTAATGCTTAAAACAAGCCATTCTACGGTGATTCCTATTGGTTGCAGACAACAGCAGCCAATGGAAGGAGTTTGTTAGTCTTTGATGACTCACAGGTTAATGCCACGTGGTTTAACAAATACAAAACCATCCTTAGGAAAAGAATTAAGGACTCGACGGGAATTAAGTTTAAAAGCAGCCAAAGTTCAAAGAAAAATCAGAAATGTAGGAGAATCATTGCTAAAGCGAATGAAAAATGTAAATATATTAAAACACTTTAATTGTAATATAAAGGAAAAGTCAGCAAACCTTGGAGCAAATTATAAGGAAGTAGTGGATGACTTAAAAATTGTTTTAGATTTATACTACCCTATTATTTTAACAAACTCAGGAAGAATTTCAGAATAATAACGTTATTAACATTCCCAGGAAAGGAAATGTAATAATTAGCGTAAACCATGTCTTCAGCAACAAAATTTTAGAATTAAAAAAATGGGGGAAAAAAGAGCACCTATCCATGAAGCTTAATCATCTGTTTGTCCGTTCAAACATACAGACAGTTTAAAGTGAGACTTACTTATAAAAGCTCTTCCTTCGGCCGCTGCTCCCTGCGTCGCTCCGGCAGTTCGGTACCGAGCAGTACTTCGGCATCGCTGTCAGAACCTCTCCTGGTTCTTCGAACCAGATGTCTTCATAACAAGGTGAAACCAAAGTCCTTCCAACTCATACGTCTGCTGGAACTCGTGCAGTGCGTGTTGTCGACTCACGGCGCGCGGCTGACGAACGACGATCAGCTGGTTAGAAACGTCATACGTCATATACATGCGACTGCCCCACTATGATACGTCCTGTTAGGCTGTGATTGGTCCATTCGCGGTCAGACTGTTGATGACGCAGTAAACATGCGAAGATTTCAGCTGCTCAGATTATATAATAATAACTAATTTGCTCTAATTTGAGAAGGCATTCTCTGAGTTTGTTAAATGGGTTCACCAAAGACTCACTTTAAAATCTCGCACCATTTTTACCCAGTGGCAGAATTTTTGCACAAAAGATTTAAATTTGATTTAACATGCCGTGCCTTTTGTGAATGTCCGCATGAATCCCTTAATCATCTTTTTTTTCTGTCCTTTTTCTTTTAAACTATGGAGAGACATCAAAAATTGATTGTCCCTTAAAATTGAGGAGATCCAAGAAATAACAATCATCCACCTGTTGATGTTGACATGTTGATGACCTTGATAGTAAAATTTCAGATATGCTTAATATTGTTTTCTTGCTTGTCAAATATCATATTCATTGCTGTAAATGGAGAGGTTCTACTTCTTTTGAATTTTTCTTAATCAATTTTAATTGTATTACACCTCATCGAAACATTTGAAATCTGTTTCTGCCAACAAAAAAAAAGTAACTGCCAGTATTTCTACTTCTCTTTTATTTTAAATCTTTCTCTATATTTATACATTGGCCATTATTGTTTATGTATCTGTATTTGTTTTTAGCCCCATGTTCTATTTTTTTTTTCTCTAACCACGTTTTAATGTTTATACCTCAACAAGTCTTTGTACACTATTGGTTTGTTATATAAAGTAAAAAAAGATATATATATAAAGATAAATAATAATAATAATCAGTGGAACATTTAAACATGACTAAGTTCCTTGAAGTCAGTCAAACTTCTGTGAAATTAACCTGTCCAGTTAGGAAGAAGAAGCGACTGATCTGATTGCACATATTTTACCCGCTCTGTAAAGGCAAGGCAAGTTTCTTTGTATAGCTCAATTCAGTAAAAAGACATTTCAAAGTGCTTGAATGAATTAAACAATACAATAGAAGAAAAAAAAATAAAAGCATATAAAATGCGAATGAAGAAAAATGTGATAAAAGCAGGTAGTAAATCAAATAAAACAGTTGGACATCAAACTTACCAAACTAATTATATCCTAGTTAACAGTTCAACTTCAAATGGAACAGAAAACAGATGCAAATTGTAGAACAGTGCAGGTGGTGATTAAAAAAAAAAAAATTTTTTTCTTTATTCTTATCCATTATGTTCAAGATTTTGGTCACTTTGTCAGTGCTCTAACCATGGGTGCTTATAGAAAGAGGCCAGCAGGGGCCAGTACCCCTTCAGAACTGGTCCTTGTCCCCATTAGATCCCTATACTAAAGACATAATACTAAATATCTTTCTAAATATGATATGCACTGACACAGAAACCATAACTGACGGTCTCTTGGACTAGTTTTTTTTTTTTTTTTTTAGCTCACCAGTATCATTTTAATAATGCTATAAAACAACTTTAAGCTCACCCCATATTCAGATAGGATCACAGTTTTTATCTGCAAAACTATATTTTAGATGTCCAGAGCTGCAAGTGTGCAAACATTGCAAAATATGAGCTGCACTGTTTCTGTTAGTTTTTGTTTCATTTCCTCTCTGGAAAAAAAAAGGCCCATCCCAGCCCCCTGGTGCATACATTGCAAAAAATGGAAATCTAAAAAAGTTATTTCTTCTTAAAATTAGTGCATTTTTCTTGAATTAAGGAGCTAAGTGAGACACTCCAACAATTAAACAAGACAATTGACATATTATTTTAAGAGTACAAACACTCATTCCATTGGCAAATCATCTTATTTACCGACTCAAATTAAGGGTGAATGCACTTAAAACATTTTTACTCATTTCTAGATGGTTTTTGTGGTGTATGCTCTCGAAACACTACTTGCTCCCCCTCAGAGTTAGCATGAGAAAGTGCCTGCAATCCACAGAGGTCGCTCAGGCAGTGCAGCACATCAAAGAAGGTATATTAGAGGAAGAGGAGTAGCACTGCTATACCCCTACGGCTCACCACTAATGTGCATGTTTCTGCTCAGATTGTCAGAAAAGGACTATAAGGATGGTGAGAGCCCAACATCATGCGAGGGAACTGGCATTTGACTGGGAGCACCAAAATTGGTGGATTCATCACTGGTGCACTGGTGAGCAGGTTTACACTAAGCACATGTGACAGTCTGGAGATGCCATTGAGAAAATAATGCTGCCTTCAACATCTTTCAGTTAGGCTTTTGAAGGAGGTCCGACCTCAAGTTTTTTTTTTTTTTAGTTAGAAGTTTAACAATAAAAAATAGGTAATATGAAACAGAATATGTTAAAAAAAAAAGTGAAAATGAATAACAATTGCCTTGAAAATGACATGGCAGCACGAAGTGAGAGAAGCGACATTATGCATAGAGCCATCATTCTAAACCAGTATGTCAAAGCTGAATTAAGTGGGTTTTTAGGTCAAGTTATAAAGTTTGTTTGGTAAATGAAAAGTTGACATTGAAATAAAACATCTGATCTTATTTTTGCAAGTTTTACTGTTTAGATTTCTTATAATGACCAATTTAACTGTGACATAAAGATCAACTAACGGAAATGGTATCTTCTGGACGGCATCTAAAGGACAATAGTACAAAAAGGGTTGTAAATGGGATATGCATGTTACAGGTAGATTTAAAATAAGATCAATGTGTAAGATAATATTTATACTGATAATCTCAGAGTGATGGTTTTGACGTTTTTTTTTATTTTTACTATTGATGATTATGGCCTGTAGACTAAAACCAAACCTTTAGAGCAAAAAAATCTTTTACAAAATATTCATTTTTAGATTTAACAGAAATTGTTTTAATATGTATCCATCTACAACATTCTTACGTTTTGAAATCACAAGTTTCATAAAAAATGTGTACCCATAATTTGGGAACCACAAAATCTAATTAAACAATATTTTTCAGAATGTCTGGAAACTCTGACCGCCCCGTCACAGGTTAAGCATGTGTATCTTATAATACATTGGATAATGAAGCCTGCAGGGTGAAAAAATCCACTTAGAATGGAATCCACTCATGAATAATAAACTCTCATAATTATCAGATATCCAAGTCATAATTCTAACTAGCCATCTCATAAATATGAGAAACTATATCAAGAGACAACGTCCTTCATGAGTGGCAAAAAAGGGCTTCCATATGCAAGAGTGAAATTTTAAAGATGTGCAAAAAAGCTGCAAAGCGTTTGTTTAGCCCTAAATGCTCATTAAATCCTAGCATTTCTCCATTTTTCATTCTCCTTTTGAACCAGTTAGGAATCATCAGACAAGACCTATTGATTTAAAATGTTTACTATTAATTAATTGATTAATATTACTATTAACTGAGTGTTCTTATGTAGCTGCAAAGATAATTTAAACTTATCCAAGGATGCCTTTATGGATAAACGTACATAAAGCAATCTGCAGGATGTTCTTTTCAGTTTGGGTTTTTGGACACAAATCACTGAAAAGATTCAAAAATTCACCCTGAGCTGAAGATCATGTGCAATGATTTTGATGAAGTTTTATCAACAGCATAGAAACGACATAAAATGATTAAAAAAAAAACTTTGATCTAAATTTATCAAATCTCTTAAACAATCTAAATACAGATACTTAAAAATAAACATATAAAACCTGGAAAACAAGTTCATTCTGTAAATAAAGATACCAGTTTGTTTCTAAAATCACTGGACTGGCTTTCTTTATTCAATTTTCTCCAAACAATACACAGAATCTTTAAATGATACAGTATATATACATACACTAAAGTGTATTTATTTACCTAAAAAGTTCAGGGCCATTAGACAATATAACTGTGCGTTTCACGACAGGATCGTATTCTGGACGTTTGTGTTATGTAGAAATTCTCACATGGGGTAATATGTCTGAATACATCTTGAAGTGCCATCAGTGTTTGCTCACTAGTTGGAGTGGACTGTGCAGGAGCTGCCGAAATAGCGGCACAATATTGATGAAAGATGGAAAACTTGGAGCGACGGCATCTTCCCCAACAGGAAGCATTGCAGAAGTGCAAAATAAACGCTACCAGCAAAATACATCACTAATGGTAAACAGGACCTTTAGAACTGTACCCACAGTATATTTTGATTAGAAAAAGTCTGATTTTATTCTGGAAATATAGCTGAACTGATATACTGTAGATTGGTTTGAGAAACACTGACAGACATGTGGATCCATACATCCTCCTGGAAACCGTTTAACTGTGAATGGAGTTCAACATTATGCAAATTTCCAGAGTCAAAAGTTCCTCTAGCTAAAATCTGAACAATCATTTTCATTACATATCTTTGGTACAAACCAGTTAATTCAAGCCATTGTTTAAAAACCAAGCAGCTCAAAGAAGATGGATCTGAAATTCTCATGGTTGGTTTCCTTAACTCAGCAATGGTACACATTAGCAGGCAAATTGACAACGGAGACGTGGAGTTTTCCAGTTCCATTAAAAATATTGTGAAGGAATAAAAAGAAAACTGGACTGGGCTTGTCTAAGTGCGCTCGTCTCATCAGAACTACGCGTCGGTTTCTGTGCAACAACTAGCTGGAGCTTGAATGGGAGAGGGGATCCCTTAGGCTAAGCATGAATGAGGACATGTCCGAGCACCGGAGAGACTGAGGTGGCAGGGATGATTCGGGAGCGACGGCCGGTCAGGAGCGTCGCCGGCGGGATGTGTGCTGCCTCTACATCATTCCCAGCTGCATTAATGTGTTGGCATAAGCCATCGGCTTGACATTCGGATGAGGCTGTGGAGGAAGAGTATAAGAAAGGTAAAGATTAGGAGGTTCTGACGGACATGCCGACGACTTGTTGGTTAAAACTTATCTGCTTTCTCAAAGTAAGGCGTAATTATATAACATCTGCGAAGGTTTAATTCTAGAATCATCAAGTATAAATACTTAAAGGGGAACGCCGTTTTTTTTATTTTTAATTTTTTTTTTTTTTACATTGGGCGATTGATTTTACATCTTTTTTTTTACATATCCAAGTAACGTCTTCCTATGGGCAACGACTTGAAGGCACAAACTAAACTGTTCATAATTTATCATCTATGGTATGCCAGCATTCATAACATGTAGGCGAATCACTGTCCCCCAGACATCCGCGGTTATATTTTTTTATATTTATAGCTTTTGTGGAGTGTGTATGACGTCATCTGTGTGCGCCGGCTACCATTCATTCATCATGTCAGCTGAACTGCTGCTAGTTTTACTCACATGCCTGGGAGATGTCTAGTGCTACTACCACCGATGATCTCGCTCTAGAAATGGAACTGAACGATTCAGATTAGCTAGCCGAATGAATTGAAGGGGTAGAGCGTAGCCTGTGGCCCGGGCTGCCTGTTACAACTCCAATCTGGCGCATGGATGATGTCATACACACGCCGCTTCGTTTAAAAAAAATATAGATATAAAAAAAATGGGCTGTTCAGTGGCGCACTGCTGCCTTGCTGCAAGAAGGTTCTGGGTTCGATTCCCGGCCCGGGGTCTTTCTGCATGGAGTTTACATGTTCTCCCTGAGCATGCGTGGGTTCTCTACGGGCCCAGTGTAAAAAAACAAAACCCTTTTAGTCATGACAAGATCAGAGTATCCTGTGTGTCAGTGTCATAAGCCATCTGCATGGCATAGGAAATAATTGACTACCCTGGTTGTAAAACAGAGCTGGAAAATGGGGTATGCGTCAAGATAAGAACCAGGGCATCCCTGCCCACAGACCCTTTATACCGCAGCATTTAGGAAAACAGTTGAGGACCATAACAACATGGACTAACAGACTTAAAGGCAGCTTGTTCCCAAGTGCTGCCTAAGCCATCCGTCCCCTTTAGACTCAACAGTCATCGTTTTCTGCCCTTTATTGCTCCAGTTCTATTTTTTATTGCTTTAATTAATTTGATAGAAGTTATGATGCTTCAAACTAAGTTTCTTCATGTGTATTGGCCTCTGTATGCATAAGACTATTCAGATTCTTCATGTTTGGTTAAAATAATTATAGCTTATATATAGGTTTAGCTTTTTAAGCTGCTAGCTTAATTCTAGTTGGATATTTGAGACATGCTTCTATCATAATTGGTAGATTTTATTCTAATTGGCTAGATTCCTTTCCTTTACTCCACTTTAAAGTAGAAGTACATAAAATTTTCAGTTTTTTTCCCCCCTGTTTGTACATTGCTAACAGCAGCAGAACATACACTTGGTATACTGCCACAAATTATTTCTTTTTAAAGTCTTTCGTTAGAAAAACAAGTTTCTTTTTAAAGTTTTTTTATTCAATTTTAGTGGATCTGCAGACTTTCTTGGTGGATTTACAGTAACATCAGTGGGGGGAGGCTGAAGACAGGGGTGCTCCACTACATGCCATAGAACAGACAGGCTTTAAAAAACGTCATAATGATGAGGGAGAAGAAGAAGAATAAAGACAGTATACTGACCACAGCAGTGAACTGATGAAACTCTGGTTTGAGATCTGATCCCCTGAGATGGATGTATGCTCCTTTGTTTCCCATCTGATCACTGTTGGAAAGTAGAAACAGTTCAAGCGTTCAGCCTCATTCATCAGAAGATTTTACAAGTAAAACCTAGAGTCTTCATTCAGATGAATGTCCAGTGCATCATGTAGCAGGGAGATGAAGAGCAGCTGGGTGAGCCTACATGACAACATACCAGTAATTGGGTGCTGAGAACACGGTGATGACTTTTTCTGAGTGAGTGACCTCGTAGCCTTCTGATTTGACCTCATGACTTCGCACGATGTAGTCCAACTTGTTCTGCTCCAGGAAGCGCTGCGTCACATCTGGACCAAACTGACAGCTCACTCCTCGTTTGCTGATCGACCGGCCGTTCTGCTTGAGACAAAACAAAATGAACAAAAAACGGAAGAGACTCGACAGACCCCGAATTAAGTGGTGGAAGCAAACTCACCCGAGGCTGTGGATCGGACCACAGCAGGTCACACATCGGACCTGGGGAAGAAGAGCAGATGTGACTCTCATACTGACACATGCTTTCATTTGACCATAAAGGTAAACATGGAGTGTGAACCAACCTGAGTCTGGAGGCTGTCTGTTCCGATCAATCTTCCTGAGGTCCTCCAATGTGACGCCATCTTCACTGAAAAGTCCTCCATGCATGACCTGAGGCAAATGAGCTTATTAGGGTCATTGTGAATGTAGAAAAATATCAGCTGCAGTTATCAGGGAAGATCTCTTCTGATAGCCTTTTCTTTAATCAAATGTAAGAAAAACAGGACATTTAAGACCCTTTCTCTGTAATAAAGCTCATTTAAAACACTGAATAAACTCAAAAGTAGGAAAGGTATTGGGATAACCTACAAAACAACACATTTAATGTAAACCAAGCTGTTGCCATTAATCTAACGCAATGCAAACAGAAGGCATGGGTCAGTAGGAGAATTACAAAGTACCATAAGCCTGGGTTACAACACCCAAAGACTTGAGACAGAACTTATATAAAAATGAAATACGTTTTATTTCAGGCATCCTGCTAGCAAAAACAGAAAGACGGCGCTAGTATTAAGAGCCTAGTTTCAGAAACTTTCTGACCAGCTCAGCAGCAACACACAGATCAAATAAGCCAGAAGGGGGCAGTAGAGAGCGTTATTATAGTTTGCAAAAAGTGGCTTCCTTGCAGAAATCTCAGCAGCTTTAAAAGCCTCACGTGTTCAAGTCTTCCTGTGATCAGACATGTGATTTAATGTCTCTGTTTTCTCAAGGCAATAATCACACTTCTTAAACTCAATCAAGCATTTGTTTTGTCAGCACAGTTTAAAACTAGCTCTTTTCCCTGCATTAAATGTGGCTTTTATAAGCAGACATTGGAACATTTGATGCCAAAATAATGAACAAATGCTATAGTTAGTGAAGGAAAAGGGATTATCTAAAAAAAAAAAAACAAACAAAAAAAACACAATGAATATGTATATCTTTATCCAGGCCGGACACAGAAACTTCACTACAAAACAACAGATCATTTGATTTTGAACTTATCTTAAAATTATACTAGTAAGCAAGAAACATACATACTCTAAACAAGCCATTTGCCGAAAGAACAAACCACACAAAAAAGCAGCTATGCTAAAAATTTAATATTTTAGTGGTTTAGTTAAGATAAAGCCATTTAGCTCCACTTGGTTCAATTTTTTTCCCCCCAGCTTTTATTGTCATTACACTGTCGCTAGTGCAGCGCAATGAAATGAACTCTCTGCATTTAACCCATGCCCTTGGGGAGCAGTGGGTTGCCATTGAGCAGCGCCTGGGGAGCAGTGTGCGATTAAGGGTCTTTTCTCAGGGACCACGAGTGGCAGTCTGTGGGAGTGGGGCTTGAACTCAGAACGTCAGGATTCAAAGCTCTATACACTAGACCACCACTCCCTAAATTCTGTAAGAAAACCATAGAGCATCTTTTGCAATCAGATTAATAATTAGATCATTAACTAAAATAATAATAAAAAAAAACAAATACCCAAATAACTCAATAAAATCAGTTTCAGCCCCACAACATTTTATTTATACATTACCAAAAACCACAAACCATTAAAACACCTGAAGTGAAACTGAATCATAACCAAAGGCTGATAACTAGTGATGGTGAGATGAAGCCTCATGAAGCATTTAAACCTTTGGCCAAATAATTAAATGATCCCCACAGTTCATGAGGCTTCATGTGAACATGTCCCCACCTACTGGTGTAGTGCAGAACTACAGTTTGTGATAAAATCTGTGATTTTTTTCACAAGTGTTTTTCTTTTTTCCCCGTTTTAAGTTCCTTTGAAATTGTTAATGGTTGATGTGTATAGTAAAATATTTTTTAATTTTTTTTGTTTTTCTTAAATGTAAAATTTCTTAGAACAATCATTTAAGGTGCACAGTTTCTCTGCCATTTTAGTGAAATAAACTCAAGCAGTGAAAGTGTTTGTGCAAATTGGGCAATAATGAGCAAAATGAAAGCTGTTAGTCATTTTAATGCAAACATAATAGTTTTTCCACATTTTTTGGTTTTAATAGGATTGGAAGTTGTGGTCAACTAAACTTTTGGCTTAACCAACCTAATTTGGCAGCATTTTTACCCAATCTATGTTTTTACTGGGGCAAACCAATACAAATTAGTCTCATTAGCCAAAATACTTTGGCAACTCCTGTGGCTTGCTCATATTTTGATCATTACATTGTTTATTCTAACCAAAACAGTTTTAAGCAACTAGATTAGGTTGTTTTTCCAACCAATCTATTCTTAGAATCTATCCAACTGACAGCAAATTTCCTACAAACTCCCACATCTTGACTGAATACTGAAGCTGTTTAAATGTCCGTCAAAATTCTTGCGCTTTCTGAACCACTTCCCGAAGCGGTCACATGGTATCACCGTAGCAAGGCCTCGGACGTCATCAATTTTGGCCCCTCCTCTAAATGAATCACGCCTCGACTTGCGCTTCAGGGAAACGTCCCCTCCATTACTCGACACAGGCCTCAAAGCATCTCATAACATCAACGCCCTCCTTAAGTAAAATTTTATAAAACATACTAAACTCTTTATTCATTTAATGTTTTCTACCATTAAAACCTACCAGTACTTTGCTGTTGATACACTGAGCAAGAGGAAGCCACTGAAAGACCTCGCTGAACAGCTGGAACATCTGGGCTGTGTATTTGGCTTTGACCTCCCCTTCAAACCCATACATCTGGTTCATGTTGTCCGTCTCATGGTTACCTACAGGTAAATATAAATACTTTTATTATTGTTGACTTCAATATACAAGTCATTATCTAAAAAAAATTCACAACAAACATTGAATCCAATGGTTTTCCGTTTGACACTTAAAGTCAAAATAACTGATGTCAGATTAGCAGGTTATTACAGCTGCTACACCTGCATCCAGAGTGGGATCCGCTCACCTCGAAGCAAGTGGAAGTGGTCTGGGTAAAGCAGCTTGAAGCCAAATAGGGTGAGAATGACCTCAACAGAGAAAGAGCCCCGGTCCACAAAGTCACCATTGAAGAGCTGGAAGGTGTGGTTAAGTAAAGTGAAGCATAGATTATGAGTCTGACATATTTGGCTTTTGTCATTTTAGACCAAATCAGAACTCAGGAGGACATAAACATTATGCTTTTGTGGCTTTCTTTATTATTAGGAAGGATACGTAAGGATTGGTCTCTGAGGGTAAACCGTTCAACTCAAAGATGTTAAGGAGATCGTAGTACTGCCCGTGGGTGTCCCCACATATGGTTAATTTTTCTGTCTGGAAGAGAGAAAAATTACGTATATACTTTCTGCAGACACCTTATATAAATGTTTTTTTCTGAACTTAAAGGACCCTAAAATCATTTTACCTCTTTTATTGTGATTTCAACAAGACTTGGTAGCTTTGATAGAACATCCTTTACTTGAACTAATATCTGTGAGAATACAAAACAAAAAGTACAGATGTGAATCAAGTCCAGTAACAGTGACTCTGTATTCTTTAGCATCTATGACCAGGACCTCGTGTTTACCTGATAAGCACATTTTCTATGCAGTTTCTTCTGATCTTTAAACCAATCCATCATGTCTTTCATGAACTGTAACGTCACCTTCCCATCTTCAAGTTTGGGCCCTACGTAGTCGTCCTCGATGGCTGCAACAACAATAACGTTTAGGACAAACTTGTTCTTAACTTACAATGCAGCAAAATCAGCACATGTTGAGTTTAAGGTAAAGGGCAAAACAGAAAACGTACTCATGCTTTCGATATCCAGAGAGTCAACAACAGATTTCTTTTTGTCATCACTTGCGATGGCTCTCTCAAACGCCTTCTGTTTCACAATCTTGTTACATTCTTGCCACTTCATTCTTGCATCCTTGTCATTCGGTCGCACCTTTACTACCTGGAGTGACAGGGGGATAAATTAGACAATTAATTTTTCATACAATGTTTAACTTGCATTTGAACCTAGATCTCACAAAGACCAACAGTATAACTTTTTATAAACTGATTAGAAAAAAGTTGTGTCCAGAGCACCAATGAAGACGCTGCAGTTCATATGCTATGCCCTTTGGTGGCGCTGTGACAAAGCAAACTGCTACCATAAAGGCCAGGGATTTGTCCAGTCTGGGACTCTTAATTTAATAGTTATAGTTTATGCTTTCCAAACTCACCAGCAGGAAAGCTTCAAAGGAAAAGTCCAGTCATATTCAGAACTTCTGAAAATACTTTAAATTTAAATTATTAAATACTGTTCAATAAATGATAAGTGTTTTTAATAAAGTGTAATTTTCATTTGAATGTGCTTTACTGGAGGCAACCTTGTTTGTCAAAGAAAACTACTGCCACCCGCCGGTTTGTGATGTCACGGTGCGGTATCGGCTGTTGAGCAAGTCCCAGTGCTGTTTGTCACTAGCGCTATTATCCAAGTAATCTTTAAAACATTCTTCTTCCAAATGTTGGCTACATATTACGTGTTTTTTCTCTGGCCAGAAGTTCATTGGCAAATCCTCCCTCTTCAAGTTGAGAACCCAGTGACAAACCCATGGTGGATCATGAATCGGAAAGGTGAAATAAGTCATTTTTGTTTCTCTTTTACCTGATGTATTACAACATCCAACTGCCATGCACGTGGGCATTGTCAGTTTAACTATAGCTCTGGTGAATTTCAATGGTGAAGTCCTCTGGAAATCTTCAATACTATATTTTCACGACTATAAGGCGCACATAAACGTCTTTTTTTCCCCTCAAAATGTGCGTTGCGCCCTTTGGTGCGGTGCGCCCTATGTGTGTTGCAACTGCGACTTTTGAGACCACCTCATTGAGGAGATGATGAAAGAGTGGCTGAGGGAGGTGAATGTAAGGAGACCAGGTGGTTTTTTCCCACTCATCACCATCATCTGTTAATCTGACTCCATGCGTGCCCATCTCACAGCAGATGTGAAAAACATGGTGAAACAAATTAATGCTGTGCTCGCTGTGAACCGGACGCAGCAGGTGCAGCAGAAGCAGCGAGTTTACATGCAAAGTCAACGGTTGACGAGCGTATAGACGCAGCAAAAGGTCCCGCAGCAGCACGTTGGCGGCGCGCTCCCGACGCGCTGCGCCTGTCTTAAAACGCGCTGCTGCTGCTCGAGATGGAAAAATTGAAGTTTTGCTGCTGGAAGCGCCGCATCAATGAATCAGAGAAGCTGATCTGGGAGCTGACAGCGAGACAGACACAGCACTCTGATGACATATGATATTAAGGCAAATGAAAAAGGCTGGATGGATGAGGAGATGATGAAAGCGTGGCTGAGGGAGGTGTATGTGAGGAGACCAGGTGGTTTTTTCCACGCATCACCATCGCTTTTAATATGTGACTCCATGCGTGCCCATCTCACCGCTGATGTGAAAAACATGGTGAAAAAAGATAAACTCTGTGCTCGCCGTTATCTCGGGGGTCTGACAAAGGAACTTCCACCGCTTGACATCGGTGTGAAGCGGCCATTCAAAGTAAGGCTGCGAGCGGCGTGGGAGCGATGGATGACCGACGGAGACCACAGTTTCACGAAAAGTGGAAGGCAGCGCCGGGCAAATTACGCCACCGTTTGCGGATGGATTGTTGATGCTTGGACTAACGTGTCTGCTGGCTCTGTTGTTCGAGCTTTCGCAAAAGCCGGCATTATTTCTGAGGAGCCGCGCTGCACAGAAAGTGACTGACAGCGAAGAAGGGGAAATTGGCATGTCTGATTTAGCGCAGCTGTTTAATTCAGAAACAGAGGATGATGACTTTGATGGGTTTGATTAATACTTTGTAATAAATACATGAATAAAGCACAATCATACTCAGTTTTGCTCCCGCTCTATTTTTCTACTTGAAAACTTAATTCAACAGCAGCCTCTGGGCCGGGTCCCCTCCTCTTCACAGCGGCGGCTGGCAGGTGTTTTTCATCTAAATAATCTAAATCTTGCAGCTATATTTGCTGTGATCAGTGGGAATAAAGTAGTTTTAATATGTTTTTAAGTGAGAAAGTCCACCTGAAAACTTCATAATTGCAGTCAGTTCATCCAGATTATCCATTTCTGTCGGAGGCGCTCAGACCCCCACATACCAGCGGTGCGCCGACAGTAGAAATCCCTTCATCAGCAGCCTCTAGGCTGGGCAGCCTCCGGGTTCACCGCAGTGGCTGGCAGGTGTTTTTCATCTAAATAATTTAAACTGCAGGCACCAGGATACCGGTAATAAAAGCGAACAAATTCCGTCGGCAGGTTTCAGGATTTTAAGTTAATTTAGGAGTGACCACAGCGCTGTGTCATCTGCGATGTGTCTGTCTTACGGCCAGCTCCCAGGTTTGATTAATACTTTGTAATAAATACATGAATAAAGCACAATCATACTCAGTTTTGGGCCCGCTGTATTTTTAAATACGCAGTAGAGGTATTTAAAGGTAGTAGAGGACATGTACCTGTATATAAAAAACGCGCCCTATAGTCCGGTGCGCCTTATGTGTGTGTTAAATACAGACATGGCACACATAACTGAGACTGCGCCTTTTAGTACGGTGCACCTTATGGTTGTGAAAATACGGTAATTGTTGTTGATTGCAGATGTGTCAGCAGTTCCCATTGATTTTGCTTGTAAAGCGGGAAGAATGGCGCTAGGCTTACCGCACCGTGACGTAACTGCCGGAAGATGTCAGGAGTGAGGTGCTACTATATTTTGGAAAAAAATGGCCGGTCTTAAACTCAGTAATCACGACGAAAATTACTTTTATTTTTTTACTGATTAATGCTAAATTCATTAGATCCCAGCGTATTAGTTTTAGCTGTAGATAATGATCCATTGATTATTGCTTGCGGACTGGACTTTTCCTTTAATAACACACCTTTGCGGTTACACCTTATATTATCCCCATATGGATGAAGTTCTTGTTAAGCATAAGGATAATTTCTGTGAAATGTGACAATTGACAAAGAATTAAAATTTTAGAATTCAACTTTATTGTCACTACACTGTCACAAGTACAAGGTGATGAAATTAACTCTCTACATTTAACCAATGGGCTGCCATTGTGCGAAGCCCAGGGAGCAGTGTGGGGTTAAGGGTTAGGAACCCAGAGTGGCAGTCCATGGGAGTGGGGCTTGAGCTCAGAACCTCTGAAACCCGAGCGTAATGCCCTAACCACTATGCCACCCCACTCTAGTCAGTTATTAGAGCTTTCTTGTGGCATGAAATACGCTAAAATATATCTAAAAGCACCACAAAGCCTCAAAAAATTATTAAAAGCAGAACAGAAAGCGACTGACTGCTATTCAGAAAAGCTTAAAGGTCTACAGCATCTTTTCTCACATTTAGGACTATAGCAGACCACAATAAAAACACTAAACATTGGACAACTTTAAAACGAATGGCTACTTGAATTTTAGCAACAGTGCTAATAAGCCATTCAATGAGAGACAATTTTGCCGTTCCATCTCTTTAAGGGCTGGTAATATGCATAAAGCAGGATTGCTGCCACGCAGAAGGGAACAGAGGGTCACACAGAAACCCATGCATACGAGCTTAGAGAAAGTATTTCTCTACACAACAATAAAGTAAGGTGACCACGGACCCTGCAGGCACATTCAAGGCCATGAAAATAAAGAAACCCTGAAACCAAACGTGTACAGATGCTGGTCATAAAATTTGAATTTCAGGAAAAATAATTCCATTGAAAAGGTAAAACTTGTATATTACATTAGTTTATTCCCCAGAGTCTTCCTGATGATTGTGCCTACAGAACTAGACAGCGAGCATTTAAAGGTCTTTAAAGGCACACTATGCAACATTTTTCAGTTAATGTGTTCCATAACGTTTTGGATGATTAAATGAGTCATTTCAGGTTGAACAAAGGTATTCTCGGCCGCCCTGGTGGTCTGTGGGGGAAATACCGCACTTGCAATTGCAGGAGCACCGACCCGCACCCACAGGCTCAGAAGTCTCGTGAGAGTCAGTCTTGCTTTACGGCGAGAACTGCTACACCCCCCCAGTTAAAAGCATTCTCGTTGCTAGCACAGTGGCGATCTTTGTGCAGTTATGCTACGTTCACGCAGCAAAAGCAGCAAAATCGCGTCTGCTGCTTCATTTTTGCTGCTTGTACCAGTTAGTTCTTACGCTGAAGCAGCTTTGCTGCTCTGGCTGCGCGGTGCAAAAGTGGGTCTGACGCGCGTTGGGCGGAGCTTCACTATCCTTTCTTTGCCTTGCAGCTATATTTGCTGTGATCATTTGGAATAAAGTAGTTTTAATATGTGTTTAAATGAGAAAATACACCTGAAAACTTCATCAGTGCAGTCAGTTCATTCAGATTATTATCCTGCCTTCAATATTTTTTCTGTCGGAGCCGCTCAGACCCCCACATACCAGCGGTGCGCCGACAGAAGGAATCCCTTCATCAGCAGCCTCTGGCCGGGTCACCTCCTCGCGGTTCACCGCGGCAGCTGGTAGGTGTTTTTCATCTAAATAAGCCAAACTGCATATTCTGCCGGCAGATTTCTGCATTTTAAGTTAATTTAGGCGTCAATAAACTGTTTAAGAGGAGTGATCATCAGCGCTGTGTCTCTCTCCCTGCGTCAGATGATTAAACGCGCCCGACGCGCTGCTTCAGCTGCTCAGACGCACTGCGCCTGCTGCTCAAAACTCGCCGCGGGACCTTTTGCTGCGCCTTGACGCGCGTCAACCATTGACTTTGCATGTAAACTCGCTGCTTCTGTCGCGCCAGCTGCGGTGTGAACGCAGCATTAGTCATTCGTTGCGTTCGCCTGTCTGCTAAGCTCAAAACAACCGCGCCTGGCTTGACGGAGAAACCAGGAGAACAGCTGTGCATATTTACGACAGTGCACTTTTACTTTCGCCCTCTGGGGGGAGCCTCGCTGGAAAATCAACACCGGTTGCATAGTGTACCTTTAAGTTTTTAGAGAGAGATTGCTGATATGACTGTGGCACCAGGTGTCTATAATATTAGCTGGTTCCATATTATTTCCACAGTATTTCTGATGCAATACTTGAAAATGCACATTAGAAAAAGCTGATTGAAAAGAAGAGTGAACAGGGATTTATGGATCAAATCACAGTGCGTTTTGTTTTTACTTTTGAAAGTAGAATAAGCCGTCAGCGTCTCTGGGTTCACCAAATTCCCAGAGATGGAACCAGTAAGGAGAATGCCACCACCTCCTCCAGAAGCTACATCTGGATGCTTTCAGCTGTACTTCTGACTATCCATGACCCAGTTTGGGGCCCTGTTGTCCAATGTTTGGGGACGAATCACCTGCTCGCGAAAAATCCTGATCATGCATCTCTAAATTTTAGACCACAGATCAAAGCAAGTATCTACTGGTAGTCATATTTGATTTCTCACCGTTTCGTAGTCCTTAAGTGCAGCTTTAAATTTCCCCAGCGCCATGTTGGAAGTTGCTCGGCGGTAATATCCTTTTATGTAGTTCTTGTCTGCCTCCAGGGCCTTCGTAGCATCTGCCAGGGCATATCCATAGCACTCTGTGCGCAGGTATGCCAAGCTTCGGTTGCTGTAGTAGATGGCATTGGATGGATTAAGCTCAAGAGCCTCCGTGTAGTACTTGATAGCATTTTCGTAGTCCTTTTCTGGAAAAAGCATATAACTCATTGAAAGGCTTAACAGTGTTTTTAATGTGGAAAATCTAGAAGATTATGCCTTTCTTGATATCTAAAAAAAAAAAGACCAAAAAAAAAAAAACAAAGTACCGTACACAGAAATATATTATTGAGGTTCTTATCAAGTTTGAACCATTTAGACCCCTCAGATCAGCAGAGACCAAATGACAGGTTTTCTCAGGCCAAAAAAAAAAAACAAAACAAAAAAAAACTGAGGAAGTCAGAACTGATCTATAATCTTCAGCTCTAGAACAAAGTCTCACAAAAACCGAAATGTGCAGAAATTGTTGGCTCCTTTAACTGAGGAACAGAAATACCTGTTTATTCATTGCAACCTTTGAGCAAATAGTTTAACAGGTGAATTGTTTACATGACTGAAGTAAAGGACTAAAATAAACTTCTGCAATGTTTTACAAAGATTTGAAGGTCTTTCATACATTTTCATGCAAAGTGGTTTGGATTCCTTTATGTATGTGATGCCAAAACTAAACACCCTTACATGGAATATATTTAGATGAAGAGGAAAAATCCAAGAAATTGTGAGCTTGAATCTATTAAAGGTTGATGTTCTTTAGTCTGAATTCAAGAGCAGAGGAGTAAATTTTTTCTGTCCTGTTGTGCCAATGTATTTCTGGGAATCAATGTCCCAGAGCTAGAAGATTGCCCAAAAGATTTGCTTTAACAAGGGGACTGTTATGATTGTTGCCCTAAGGTACTTTGTGTTTATAAGAAAACTGGGCTCTACTGGTGGCCAGTAACTCTTAAGGTGGACCCAGATGAGAGCCCAGGGGTGAAAAGTCTGAAGGCAGCCCCTAGTGGGGACCCCAAAGGGCCAGGAGGCTCAGGCCGGGCAGCCTCCAGGAATCAGACAGTGCCCAACAGAGTGCCCAATCATGTACTTAGAGAGTCATCAGCAGACACAGGCACTTCCCATAACCGAGGAGCATAAGAGGAGGGAAGAGACAGGCCCTGCTCATGCTGGAGAGCAATAATCTAAGTAGATGTGGGTGCTATTCAAGGAATGCTGCACAACATGTCATCCCATTATCCGTGTGTGCATCAGTCCTATAGCAAATTACCATTTTAAATGCATAATCATTGGCTGATATATTTTAGGTGTTATACACTACATTAGCATTATGCATGCCAATATGGAATTCAGCCAGTTGGGATGCAGTCTCTTAGTAGAGGACGCCAAAAAAATAGGATTGGCACAAACAATAAGGACCCCAATGTGTGGAAGCAATGATTAAAAAGGAGGAAAATAAGCATATATCCCATATGAGAGCATTTCTGCAATATTTACAACTAGTGTCGCCATCTCCTGATTTCCTCACAATAAACAGCCCAATTTTTTTGTTTTATATCAGAGGTATTTAAGGTCCATGGTCCAAAACGACTAAAACTAAACCTTTTTTTTAAACTTAGAGTTTAAAGAGATAGGTGCATTTTGATCTTCCCTTTTTGTTTTTTGATTACTAACCTCAAGTTATTTAAAAAAAGAATGACAATAGCAGACAATATGCATTCAGACAACCTTTTCAAATTAAGGATATGCCTGCTTCAGATTTTTTTTTATTATTATTATTTTTTTTTTGCTTTGACAACATATCCATGTTACAGTGTCGGGCTCTCGCCGTTTAAGCTGACACTTCAATTCCACCTGAGAAGATATCTAAATAAATGCTCACTGTTGACACTATACATGATTATTCCCAAAACAGTAAATAGGTCATCTATACAGGGTTAACTGTATGTCTCCAACATACATGAAGGCTTTTAGCAAAATACACTTAAACTGAACTGGGGGAATTGAATAATTGGAACTTAGCTGTTTTGCTAGAATTAATAGTTGTATATTTGTCATCTTTCTACTTAAAAAAAAAAAAACAGCAAAAAAGTTTAGTTACAGTCCATCAAATTTTGCACAAAATTCTTTTAAATGCTGTAGTTAAAAATATCTAATCTTCTGTGCTATATAGCTGAAAATATAGCCCAATATAAACCTTACATATCAGTCAATTTAGATTATTTTCATTTCAACCACTTCAAAGAAGGGTCAGGAGAAAACAGGTTGGAATTAAATTATAACCAAAACCGTATTTTAAAGTTAACCTTTTAAAAAAAATAAAGTTCAGCCCTACTTCCAAAGGTTGGCTGTGTAAATTTTAGGGCCTTAACACCTCCCAGAATGCCAAGTTCTGGATCAGAAATCACATTGTGGAATATTCTGCTAAATGCATTTTCTATTGATAATAATAAGGTGTTTAACACTAGATATATCGATAATGTTTTTATTCCAAGTCCTATTAGGATGTCGTTTTTGAACATATTCCTTGAAAGTCATGGTATAAAGTAGTTTTATGTGTTTGTTGAGATGATCTTTTAAGTGTAGGTTGTTCTGGGAATTTCTATTATGCTTTATAAAAATTAGTTGATCAAAGGTTAACAAAAAACAACAACAACAAACAAAAAAACACTCTTGATAACAGTGAAACTGGTGTCAGCATAAAACTAAGAATTGTAATCAGTAAAATGATTAATTGAAAGGTTAAAGATTTCAAGAGGAATAGTAAATTACAGCTTAAAAACAAATCCCATGACAAAACAAGTCAGTCTGAAGTTACAGGGATAGTGCAGCAATACTCAGTTTTAATCTCTGGGAATGAGGACTTTGACTTGCATTGTCCATAACTATTGGCAGTTTGGATTTCAAATCTGTCTAACTAAAGTTCAAAGTCAAAACAACATGGTTAGCATACCTAACGCGCTAATTCAAAGGATTAACATATCCTTCACCAACTGGAGGCAGGGTATCGAGTGTGTTGGTTTAAGTTAAGAAGGCTCAACAACTCCCAGCTTTAAACACGCGATGACTAACTAAGAACATTCTAGGAGCTTTGCCTCAACCAAACACAACAACACCACCTCTATTCACTCTAGTGCTATATAAAAACCTCAGTCAGAGGTTTACACCACACCTCCGCAGGTTCCAAATCAGATCCGGCGGCGGCGTGTTTCACAGAGCACGCTGACAGCTGCGTAGCTAATTGCTAACCGCTGCTGGAATGAATGGAGTTTAGTGTTAGCATCAGCTTTGCGTAATAGTTGAACCTGCCTGTGACTGCGAAGCGACGAGAACTTGTATCCCAAAATAATTACTGACGGCGTGATAGTCAGTGTCCTTCTGTTGTAATAAACGCCATACTTGACAGATTCTCTGAATTACCTTTGAAGAACTTATTTGCCTTCTCCTTGAGTAGCTCTGCTTCATTCGTTACCTCCGCCATCTTCTTCTCACTGCCGTAATACGGTAGTCAATGGTCGCAAAGAGCTTCCTCCTCTTTTTCTTTGTCTTCTTCTTGATCTGTATTGGCGGTTTACCGATAATTCATTACGTTACTGCCACCTACCAATAAGGAGTATGAACATTATACTAATTAACCCAGTGTGAAGTTCTTTAAAAACTTTTTTTTTTTTACTTTGTGTGTGTCCAAAACTATCTCAGCTGTTCAAAGAAAGACAGCATAAATAAATATAAATCAAATAGTGAGGGTCCATAAGCTTTTTATCAAAAAAATATTTTAAAAAAGGGTCTGAAACCCAAGGTCTATTTGTTTAAAATGCTGGAGATCTTATTTGTATCAAATATCTACTTTTTTTTGGACTTAATTGAAGCGTACATGCTTCGTTATTTTGACTTTACTTAGTTTTATACAGCACAATTTACAACAAATGTTTTTTTTCAGCACTTTACAAGATAATCAAGTCTATACTTTAAGATTTAAATAAGAATAACCCATTCAAAATGGTTAAAATTCCACTGCATATATGTTCCAAAGGGATCCTGGTGATAATACATTTCAGTCACATTATAGAAGTCACGTCAAGCAAGCATGAAGGGAAAGTGGGGAAAAAAGAAGATTATCTAGTTCAGAGACAGACTGTGAATTTAAGATAACTCAGACAAAAATACAGGATCATTGCTCTATGAACTACAGAGATAAAGCTATCTTAAAAAACAAAGTAATGGTAGAAAACAGAAAATATTGATGTTTGACTTAAGTTAAATTGTTATTAAACTTCATACAGAAACTGTATATATGATGGTCAAAATATGACATCAGCCTTTCTCTCTCCCCCATACGCTTTATTGAGTAGGACACTATTATGCAAAATAGTTATGTGTCAACACTGTTTCTAAAATAAATGGCTGGAATATTTGGCCAAATAAAATTACAAATCCATGTTTTATATATATATATATATATATATATATATATATATATATATATATATATATATATATATATATATATATATATATATACGGTATATATATATATACGGTATATATATATATATATATATATATATATATATATATATATATATATATATATATATATATATATATATATATATATATATATATATATATATATATATATATATATATATATATATATATATATATATGTGTGTGTGTGTGTGTGTGTGTTGGTGTGTGTGTTGTGAAATGGGTTTTTGTTAAGCTTAGGGTAGGGATTTATGGTTAAGGTCAGGCTAAGTGTTTTGTGTGAGAACTGAGAACAGGAAATAATTTTGCTGACATATTAATTTTTTGTTTTGAGGCCTCCCTTTTTTACCACCAGGGGTCAGTATATACCATATAACCGCATATGAATACTACAATACCTTTTACTTTAAAGCTCCTTACATAACACTCAAGTACTGCAAAAGACAAAAACAACAAAAGGACAGTCAACAAAAAAAAGAAACCTAAAGATAACAATAATTACAGAAAACATGCATATCTTATAAGGTATATGAGGCAGGTTTCAAACTAAAGAAGGGAAAGAAGACAGAGAGATAAAAAGAGAGGGAAGAAATGTGAAGGTGGAGGAGCTGGGACAACAGAGGTGGGCAATGCTGTGGATGGCCTTCAGGAAGGAGGAGTAATTTAGTTGGATTCTGGGTTTGATTAGGACAAGTGAAATTGTTGTAGATATTTTTTTGAAGTTTAAGACAGAGCTAGGATGTTGTTCTATTTTATTAAAACATTTTTGTAAAACAGGAGTTTATTGTTAAGAAAAGGAGGTTATTGATGTTGCTTGTATTTTGCAGGTGATGTACAGCTGGGTATCATCTATCTAGCAGGAAAACTAGAAATACAAGTGATAAAACCCAGGAAAGGAGCCCTGTGGCACCCCAGAAGTGAAAGTAGAGGAGTGTGAAGGTTTTTGTTCGAATGAACTGAGAGTAGCCAGGTAAGTACCTATCTGTGATGTCAATAGATGGGGAGTGGGTGGAGTGGGGGTGGAGTGAGATGTTGTCAAAGGTCAAACTCAGATCATTGAAGATGAGGAGACCATAGTCACCTGCCAGAAGGAGGGTGTTGGTGATTCTAATTGGGGATGTTTTGTTGCCATGGCAGGGGCAAAAGCCTGGCCTGGAACTACTCATAATAGCTGTTGGTGGTTAGATAGGAGATAGGAGACAATTGTTTTTTTTAAGGATTCCCAAGATAAATGGAAGGTTGCATATGGGGAATATTAGGGTCAGAGCAAGTTATCTTGCAACTTTGAAAGGAGTGGGAGCAGGTCCAGTTGTCAGGGAGGAAACGAAAGACAGGACCTGAAAAGGACTGTGGAGAGGATGGAGGAGGCAGAGGATTTACAATCATGGAAAATAATTAGACCACCTATTCGTGTTCTGGAGGAGTATTACATGAAGAATACAATACCCTTGAGGTGGTGGTAACATGAAGAAAGGAAATAGGAAATGGCTGTTTAAGGGTCGGGGTGGGGGTGGAACAACAGTGTTGAGGTGCTGATGCATGATGAAATTTTTTTCATTGAAAAGGTGTCAAGTAGATTAAGTGGTCAATATAATAAAGATGGAGAGAAATACGTTTTGAAGGTTTGACTACCTTGACTATTGTTATTGTAAGCACAAAAAATGGTGTTCATGGCTCTGGAGCAGCTTGATAAACTTGAAGATATTAAACGGACAACCAACTATAGGGACAAGAAGAGCAACACGTGGAATAAAAGAAAAAAGCTATTGGGTTTCTTGCATGGAGCAGAAAAACAGGAGATTACATCAAAAAGCAACTTAAATACTAGGAGAGAATGGAGAGGAAGGCAGGACAACTAGATGAAGGAAATTAGGTGAGATTGAACAACAGCTGGTGTGGACTAAGGCAGGGATCTAGCTAACTAGGAGGAACAAAGCAGACAGAAAACTTAGAAACCCAAGGAAAAGTCTAACAGAATTATCCAAATGTTATAAAGCATAAGTTCAAACAAAGAATGATTGACTAATGGACAACCTAAGAAAAACAAAAATTCTGGAGAACATAAACAACAAAAGAAAAAAACACAAATGTCTACATTAGTAAATGATGGTTCTGTGAATGTCCACCTAGGTGTTTAGCTTGCTTTTCCTTGAGGGCCCCCATTCTTCCTCACTGTCATGATTTTCTTAAGGGATCTGACCCACATGCAGTAAACCACTCAGAGAACCAGGGTAAATTTTGAACAGGTTTATTGATGAAACCAGCGGGGTAAGATTCAGGAAACACAGTGAACTAGTGAACCGGAACTGGAAGAGGGAAGTATCAGTGGTTAGTTCAGGATCCGTGGGAACTTTGAATGATGGCTTTAGAGAGACAGAGAATATGGGACTCACGTTAGTGGAGAAAAACTTTCCTCCCAAAATCCAGTCAGTGTGGGTTTTTCCAGAGGTTGATACTCGTTGGAGGGCGGACAGGTATACACTAAGTTGGACCCAGAGGAGCTATTGAGCGGACTTTCACTTGGGAATCCAGGAATCCAGGAGGAGTTGAACTGAGCTTGTGTAGGTTAATCCCCTGCTCAGTTTGAGACTCAAACAATCCTTCCAGGGGGAGAAGGCCAAACATCCAGCTTGCAGGAATGCTTCCTGCCGAACAGGGAAAGACAAAAACAGGTTAGGCTCAGCGAAAAACAAAGACTAAGTTAGACTCAGCAAAACTCAGCTTGGCTAGAGTACCCAAAACTGGCAAACCCTCTGGACCGAGGTAGTGACAGTCCATGGCTTAAATAGTCCTCAGTGATTAGTCAACCAGCCGCAGGTGTGTGAGAGGACCAACGAGGTCAGGGCACTACCTGGTGGTGGAGGGAGAGAAGACACAAAAAACACAACCTACACAGCTGGATTCCTAACACTCATTTATACTAGGACCTGCAACTCAAGTTAACCTGGGGTATAGACCTGGAGAGGCTGATAAAGCAAGATATAAAATGCACGAAGAGATTGAGTAAAGAGTGCAGAATGTCATGAAAAGTAGCTACTAGGCCAGAGGTGGGCAATTCCAGTTCCTGAGGGCCTGTATCAAGCAATTTTTAGATGTGTCCGTGGTCCAACACACCTGAATCAAGTAATACGATTTTTAAGGGGACTCTGGAGAAGCTGACCGCATACTGAAGAGGTAATTCAGCCAATTGATTCTGGTGTTTTGGTCCCAGGACAAATCTAAAAGTTGCAGGATACCAGCCCTCAGAAATTGGAATTGTCCACCCCAGTACTGGGCTGTCTGATGTGGAGGAATGGTTTGGATATTTCTGTAAGTGAAAATGCTAGATTTGTCAATGGTGGAGGGAAATCAAATCTGGGAGCCAATGAGAGGAGAAAAGCATCACGAATAGGGGAACAGGCCATATGACATGTTGTCAGTAGTGATGCAGAGGAAGCAGATTAATTTCAAGGTGTGCCTTTTGACGTACAATGGAAAGTTTGAAAATGAATATAGCCAAGGGTGTCATAGCATTTGAAAGCTCCTTTGTCCGTGGATGGAAGGAGGAAGTTTCGAACAAGTGTAGCTAGATGAGAGTTGTTCCACAAGAGAAGAACTCTTTGTGTGGTTTAGGAGAACAGTAGACTTTGGCATTTCTGATCAGTAAGGAACGGGGCAGCAAGCAATGCTTTCCGTAGAACAGACTCAAAGAAGAGAAACTTAAACACTTGCCCACTTCTCACAGTAGATAATCATGTGCTGGCTATCTCTTTGTGGTCAACACCCCAACCAGAGATCTGAGGGGGACGGTGAGTAATGGACTAGATTGAGTTCATGGATGAGGACTATAGGTACGACATTCACTCATGATGAGATTATTTATAGTCCAGCAATCTCTTTGGAAATATCCATGAAATAAAGCAGTATAATCTTTTAGTCATTCATATAAAGTAAACCACATTCACAGGAGGCTTCCAAGAAAAGATTTAGGCATGACACATGCTGCCGTAATTGTTCGAGTGTGTTATGTGTGGATCATTAGATGCTGATTATTATAATGGTTCATGTAAAGGGAATTCTTCCCAGGTATGTCTGGAATTATGACTTTGCCCTTTTCTCAAGTATGCACTTAAAGGACCACTTTCTGCTGGTAAATATCACGGTTTGTGTCGCACAGGGGTGCAGAATTACTCTCAGTTTCCTTTTGTTCCAACAGCCTCCAATGCTGTCAGATGCTGGAGTGGAAATTTCCTGTGGTGAGTGGTAGCCTTCTGTTAGCCACAAATAAAGCAGGAAAGGGGACATGGCACAGGTGCACAACTTTACTCACCCATACATGGCAGCTGACGCACATCCAGTCTCTCATTACTAGTTTGCAAAAACATCACGCAAACTTAAAAAGGAATGCATTCAAGCCAGGAAAAGCTTTTTCTTTGCCCCAGATATTGTTGTCAAACACTGTGGCGTCAGGATCCAGACATGCCCTCTGCGGCAGACAGCCCTCTGATTTGGGTTTTGTGGCTTTGGTATATTTTTACGATTAGGGTTAGAAGTTCAAGCGATGCACTCAGGACCAGTGTGTGTCACAGAGGATGCAGTCCAGTCCAGTCTCATCTTGTGACTCATGAGTGAGATCCCCGCAATGAGGAGTAAACGGCTAAAACTTGAGTGACTCACTGCCATCCCTTTCACATAATACTTACCTCAGAGAGTGGGTTCACTTTCTCTTGCTGCGAGTGGCACTGACTTGTCACTCTCTCTGAGCCATACAGCTTGTAATTCTGTGATGGTTTTATAGCAGTGCTTGAGGGAGGTGGTGGGAAGAAGGAAAACACAACAAGGCTGAGTGGGAGCGAGCTGACGTTACAGTCTCAGTAAACGCAGACAGTGAGTGGGTGAGACGGTGTGGGAAGGGAGAGTGGCAAAGGAAATTTGGCTTGCTGAGAGGGAGCCTGAGGGCCGGGGAGTGCTGTCCTCACGAGTGTACGATGCATGAGCCTTGGGGGGGGATCCTAGGAAAGTTAAAACAAACACAAACGGAGGAACAGGGAGATATACGAGCAACCAGAGAAAAAAAGAAGGATGAAGGTCAGGGGAATGTGAGTGAAATTCCAGGGCTGCAAACCAATGAATGATGAGGTCTCAGAGTGCTCGAAGGATATGGTTACACAGGGTTGTTCCAGACCTTTTTTACTATTTATTATCTTCCAGCTTTTACAGTACATATAGTACAGAGGTATTCATGACCCTTGAACTCTTCCACATTTTTTTATGTTAGTAACTGAAACAGAATTGTGCAGGGTTATGAAATGAAAATGACACATGGTTATCATTCTGAGAAGTGCGGAGTGCTTTTTTATTCATCTTTCTTTACTTTGATTTAATTAAATAAAATAATGATTTAATGCCACTATAATACCTGGATAGAATCTGGAGACCTGAAATTCAGCCAACACATGCAACAAGCGTTTAAAGAATGTATTTTTCAGTAAATTGTTGTTGCAGGAACAGGAAGTGACTTAAACTAGAATCGCTGTGGAGAGGAAAACAGGGCTAGTGGCTGAGAGCAACTCAGTGGTGTTTGGGAAGCACCTAATGAAAGCCACTTACTTCCTCACAAGCAGAAATGTTGCACTGGCTCAGATGATTGATTCCATAATTTGACAGAACAATCCGGAGAAGGGCAGAGGAAAGCAGACATGGTCATAAGAATGTCCAAAGATCAGATTCAAATCCACAATTCTAAATTGATATAGCCTAAGGTCGGGAACTCTTGAGTTTTCGTTTCACAACGTCTGCAATAAATTAGTTCAATCAACTCTAAGTGAGATTTTAATGAAGAAATAAAAAATAGGAGAATGTGCTTAAAAGACCAAGAAACAGGACTACAGCTGCAAAGGAGCGGAAGATGGCAAAGCAGAAGATTGTTGCTCGAGTTAATACGTACATTTATTTGAAGTTTACTATGGAAGGCTGTTTTTATATTTAATAAAAACACTCTCCTCCTTGTTGTCCCATTTGTAGATCACTAAAATAAGATTCTTCCTGATCAAAATCCCATTCATAGACTGAACTGTGCTAGTATATTTTCTAAATAACATTTTTTGCAGCAGAAACTGAATTTCAGAAAGCAAAAACACAAAATTATTCTTGTAAGAATTAAGCTTTATATACCTAGCCTGTTGTGACCATGATAACATTACGGGTTTATTTCTTGAATGGTAGTGGATCAATGTATCCATTTAGATAAAAATCCTCTGGCAGAAATTGAGGATGAAGTCTAAAAACGTTCTAATAGGTAGGATCTATGCATTTTCCAATTGGGTTCCTTTTCAGTTTGATTTTGTCTGCTTTTACACAGTAAATACTAAGTGGCTGTTTGCAGCCGCGCTTCAGATGTCATCATCCCAATATAAGGCCGTTGTTAGGGGCTATCAGTTCTATAGAATGGCTCCAGATTGTGCCAGTATGCTCAGTAGGTTGTTATCACGTGAGTAAATCCTAATACCAACCCTAAGGTAATCCCCCCCCCCCAGAATCAAATATTTCTGTATGTAGCTACTGTAAAAATGAATAAATAATAAAATTATCCACGTCGCTCATATTAAACAAACCAAAAACAAATAAATCTCATATAATGTCAACTGAGTTGTAGAATCACCCTCTGATAAATAGGCCTATTCAATTCTCTGTGAAAAAATTGCAATCATTCTTTCATAAGATCCTTGTCAAACGATCAAACGATGTTTGTGTTTAAAACCTAATGTGTCTAACGGATCTAGTGATTCTATTCTTTTTAATGCAAAAACTACGACAAAATCTAATTAAATCTGAATATAATATAACACGATTGGCTGTAAGAAGACCCAGGACAGAGGACACTCTGACTTTACTGAACAAAACCTGCTGTCGACTAAGGTTAGCCGTGGTGAGAATGTTACCACAGTGACTAAAACAGAGGTTGAGTAAACTCTTTGTGAAACGGAAAACTCAAAGTTTCCCACATTTCAGGTTTAGAAAATGTTGAGTTTTCCGTAAACCTGCTTAGTGAGACGGACCCCAGAACCCAACAGAAGTATGCAACAGGGGGATGGCAGACGGCAGAAAAACAGGAACAAGACAGCTTTCAAGAATCTGGCAGTTACCCACTAAGAGACCCGGGAATATCTATTGCTCCTCCCAGCTGTAGTGGCTCCTGGTTATTTGAGCTGCCGTAGCTTTAACCGCTCAAAGCTTGTTTCTAGTGCAGAAGAGGGAGCAGGGAGTGACATCATGGGACTGGACACAGCAGCTTCATTGGCAGAAACAGAAATTAATTATCACAGCCACAGCGGTTTGCTTGAGAACATTAGTGAATAAACAGCATAATAAAGATCAGAAATCAACATGTCGGAGAAACCGTTAAAAGCTGTTGGTCATTTACTCAACATAGCTGTACTTTATGGAATATTGTTTTGAGAAACACATAGGACAAAAACCACCCCGCAGAATAGTTCTTGTCAGATAAAACAGAAACTAAATATATCGCCCTCCCCTTTGAAAAGCTGTGTGGACAATGATATTTCTAATATTGCAACAGTCTGGTAAAGTAAGAAAAATGGTAAATAAACCAACCAACCAATATCACTAACCTGAAAAGCAACAGAAAGTTTGCACAACTCACTATTCCAACTCGCTACAGAGGCATGTAGGAAATGGAGCATTTTTCAATACCCCACAGAGGTAGAGATACCAGTGATATCATAAAATTTTTTTTGAGCCAACGATCACAATAATTAAAAAATTCAAATGCGGTAAAATGATTAAACATGAGGAGAGAACAAACAGGTGGACAGAAAAGCAGAATTTTTTTTACAAAAGGGCAGTAAATTGTCTAAACCATGCCTGGGACACGTAGACAGCACTATAAAGCATTTATTCAAGGTTGATTTTGCCAGGTAGTTGTTCTTAAAGGCTGCATAACACTTGAGACTAGAACAGAGGTTAAAAAACTCTTATTAACATGCCTTGCTGTAAATGGTTCCAGAGCTGTCCTGGAACCATTTAGACTAAAGAATAATCCAGTGTAAGAATCACAAAGTCAGAGTTCATAATTTCAATTTACAGCCTTTTCTGTCACTTTTCAAATGATAAAAAAACATAAATGTTAATTTTTTATTACATAAAATCCCAATATAATAAATTTTGTAGTTGCAGCAAAATGAGAAAAATACTATATTTCTGAGGACTTTTGTTTATCCATTGTCAGTAAGAAGAAAACTTCTCCTAACTCCCAGCACCGACTCTTGAAATGTTTCTACTTATTGCCAGAAATAGTCCTCTGCCCCCTCTGACCAAGTAATTCACTAATGAGCGCTCGACTTCATGGAATCTGTGGGGGGTTGCACTTATCTGAACCACATGTTTTTCTAAGAGGCAGGGCAGGGATTTTTAAACCCAAACGAAAGATAAATTGTGAATTAAAAAAAAAAGGAGTCCCACCCTTTCTGCACATTTTCGTTCATGTTGTATGTGCTGTTTCAAAAGTAATCCCCCCTTTTTTTTGTTTTTTTAAAATCCCCTTTTACGCTGAATTGTTTCTGACTCACAAATTGCAGCAATTGCACAAGCTCTGAGGTATTACAAAATCTAACCTCTGGGTTCCAACGAATCCTCCTGCTGATTGGTTTAGCCATCAGCTAGTATTAACATGAGATACTGTGAGTTCAGTCAGGAGAATGTGGAGCTGGAAACTTTATGTCAGTGGAAAAAGAAATGTGATGCATACCTGCTGCTGTTTTACCTTTCCACATTAAGAGCTGTTTTTCCTCTGTGTTTCTTGGCCTTGGAAGCAGAGTGGTTAGGGTGGGGACTGGGTGAGCGTATAGAATGCATTCATGTTTATATTTTGTTCAGCTTCTGTTTACATTTCTTGAAGAGCTGTTCGAGGTATAAAATAAGATTGTTACCTTAAGTTCATCCAATAAAAGCAGCTACAATTTGCTCTTTGGACCTTAAACTATGTCCCTTAAATAAATCTTGACCCATCTCTTTTTTCTACTCAATGACTTATTTAAGTTTAATATATCAATTCTGTTGGAAACTTATATCTGAGCTTTAAGCATAACACAAAAATATCGCTGAAACAATCAATTATTAAAATAATTGTCAACTAATTCATTAATCCATTAATTGTTTACTGGAGTGTAGAGACTCTAAAACATGCTTTTAGCTGACAGAGCGACCCACTTAGAGCAGCAATTATAAGATTGTAAAAAATATAAAACATTTTTGCCTTTAAGATAAAAAAAATGTTTTCATCCATCAATATGCTCTAAAGAGAACTTCACTGGAAAATTTCCAGTTTAATTTTCGTTAAAAAAAATTACTTTAAGAGGCTATCCAATTATTAATTGAAAAATAATTCGACAGATTAATGGATTTGTAAAATAATTTTTAGTTGCAACCTTACCAAAAAATCTTAATCTTATCTTTGGCCGTTCCATTTCTTAACTGTAAATACATAGAGACACATAGACATATATATATATATATACATATATATATATATATATATATATATATATATATATATATATATATATATATATATATATATATATATATATATATATATATATATATATATATATATATATATATATATATATATGAAGAATAATACATCACACACAAAGGAAAAGAGGACCAAAATGACAAGCAATTGACTTTTAATAAAATAGGCAAAACATTTTGTTATTACAAATGAATTATCTGAGCGTTTTCTTACTAAGCATGTTCTTTGACAGAAAGCTGAATGTTACGTGCACAAAGATGGTTTCTCACAGATCTTTCCTACCAGTACAATTCTATAATTCTCTTACTCCAATATATTTTTTCTTCTTGCAAATTTCTCCTTACTCCACAATCACATTTTCTTGATGATTGTTACCCTTCTGTGTATCTGGATATGATTCTATTTTATTCTAATTTTCAGAACTTTTCCAAAGATATGTGCAAAAGAGTATCTATATATAAGGGCATACTTATCCCAGCATCTGGTGTGTGCCTTATTTCTTTTAGCAGAAATATCTCTGCTGGTCTATAATAAAGGTAGCAAACAGTGCTTTCCACCCTTGTGCCTGCCAAAGATTTAGTACCACATATAATAAAGGGGATTGGGAAGTAAAAGAAATATTGAAAATCTTATCCTTGGAAAATTAAAATCTGCAGAACAACCATTAAACTCTATGCACGTGATTCCATTTGAGTGAAGGTGGAAGGAATTTTCTGTCCAACCACTGAAAGTCCAAATATATGTGTTGTGCTAAATGGTTTAAACTGGAAAGTGTCACGGTTTTCTGAAGCTGTTTTACCCACATACAGAAAACACTGAGGAAACAGGAGAAAGTTAAACAGTT
Source organism: Cyprinodon tularosa (assembly GCF_016077235.1). NCBI lineage: Eukaryota > Metazoa > Chordata > Actinopteri > Cyprinodontiformes > Cyprinodontidae > Cyprinodon > Cyprinodon tularosa. Next base: position 838,816 of record NW_024038814.1, read on the forward strand.
TATTTACACAGAATGGTCATATTGCAAATTGACTTCTGGGAACCAGGAACGGGAATGGTAGGGGTCACTGAAAGATGGACAGGAAAGTTAGACATATTAAACTGAATGGAAGGAAATCTGACTTGTAGAGAGAGCTTACTTGGAGGTTGGGGTTTATCCGCCAGGAGAGAGGATGAGTCGGTCCAGGAAATTATGTGATTCTATGTACTGAAGGAGTCCGCGTGGAAGCGAAGGAATCCAGGTGAGCACAGAGGAGAGCTGATCTGGTCAAAAGGAGCAGTGACTTTAAAGGTGCTCAGGGCTGCCAGCTGGAAAAAGCACCAAAGGCCTTACCTTGAGCTTTGTGGATGTCTGAAGAACTCAGAAACTTTCTCATAAGCTTGAACCTTGGGAACATTAGTCCACAAAGGTTAACACTTTGGCACTGAAGAGCTGGCAGCAGGCTCCTTAAGTAGTCCGATGCTTGATGGGGAACAGGTTAAAGGAATAGTACACCCAAAACATGATTAGCCTTCATTTTCTACTCACCCCCATGCTGAACAACACTCTGGAGTACTTTTTTGATATCTCAAAAGCATCTGGAGATCTGGGAGGCTTCTTGCTGTCTGCTGACATTCAAATAATGGCAGTCTATGGCGCCCGAGGCAGAAAGGTCCATAAAAGTCCACAAAAAACGTGTCAATATTCCTCCATACTGCTCGTCCAATGTATTCCAAGTGTCCTGAGTGGGTAGCATCCAGAATTTGCTCGAAACGAAGTCATTTAGAATGTTTTTAGAGCATAAACAGTAGTATATAGGATTTCCTGAAAGCGCGCGCCTGCGCGTTCATGACGCTACGGAAGGCGGCAGACCAAACCAGATGAAGGTGCGCATTCAGCGTCTGCTCTGCCGATAATGCAAGCATAGAAGAAGAAATGTGCTGTTTACCTGTGCAAAGAAAGAAACAACGAAAGAAAAATGTCTGAGGACTTCAGTGTTGAGGAAGAGCATGAGTTCTTTGCCGAGCTGAATGCGCACTTTCATCTGGTTTGGTCTGCCGGCTTCCGTAGCGTCGTGAACGCGCAGGCGCGCGCTTTCAGGAAATCCTATACACTACTGTTTATGCTCTAAAAACATTCTAAATGACTTCGTTTCGAGTAAATTCTGGATGCTACCCACTCAGGACACTTGGAATACATTGGACGAGCAGTATGGAGGAATATTGACACGTTTTTTGTGGACTTTTATGGACCTTTCTGCCTCGGGCACCATAGACCTCCATTATTTGAATGTCAGCAGACAGCAAGAAGCCTCCCAGATCTCCAGATGCATTTGAGATATCAAAAAAGTACTCCAGAGTGTTGTTCAGCATGGGGGTGAGTAGAAAATGAAGGCTAATCATGTTTTGGGTGTACTATTCCTTTAAACCTATCAATATGCCACTCAGAGAGAAAGGGATTCAGTAGGACCTCTGGAGGAGAGGCTGAAAACTGGTTAAATAAAGGAGGAAACTCCCAGATCCCAACACAGAGAGATAAAGCAAAGGTTGAGCTTATAGGTATTAAACACCCTAGGTGGATCTATCAACCAAATTTAGCTCTTATTTTAAAAAATTAATAAAAAGCTTGTTTGACTTAAGCTGAAATGATCTTAAAATGTTGAAGAAGAAAAAAAAACTTAATAGCAAAAATAAAACATCCAGTGACGCTCTTTCCATAGGAATTGAAGTATGTTCAAAATCATTCAGTTCTGTTGTAGCTTTTCTTTTTTTAAGGTGAAAGGAGCATAGCAGGCGATTTTTCAGCCCATTTTTGTATAAGCATCAAAGGATTGTTGAATGTAACAAATGTCTGTGAATGGAGGCAGTGGTTGTTCTATTTACGGTAATTGTCAATTAGGCTTCTGCTTTTTTTTTTTTTGTTTCCCGGGAGTGAGAATGCTTAAAATTGTTGTACTGTTCTTTTTTCATGGTGCAACATACCCACCACTTTGCTAAACCATGAGGTGTGCTTGCGGTTGCATGTTTCTAATTTTTACACCAAATTAAAGCTATGTCATTGTGAACAAACTATTTTTTATTCTTGTGTCATCTAACCATAAAACAATGGATCAGATGCCTTGATGTTTCAGATGTCAAGAAGGATTTTATGTTTCTTTCTTAGAGGAGGGCCCTCCACCATGTTATCATTTGTGGGACCCAGAAGCAGCAGCTCTGTTGGACTCTGTGCTTTGAGATAAAACCACTGGTATTGCCCATGTCCTGGAATTAATTTGTAATTAATTTTTCCTCTTACATCATTTTTTTTATTTTACATTGTGACCAGTGGAGGTGGAACATATCTAGTTCTGTAGTTTTGTGATACGCAGGTATATAACATATCAGCCTTTCATGATGAAGGAGGGAGAAGGACAGTTATTTAATGTAAATATCCTGCTAAACATCTACTAGCGTTTAGCTGATGTTAACCATCTGATAACTATGGTGATTTCCTGTTGCCTGGTCTGGTTGATAAAGCTCCCTGAGCTTTCTGGCTTAGTTGTTTGGCGTCTGTGATATTTACAGACACACAATAGGCTTTATAAATGTTAGATTATGGTTTATTTTGGTTTAATGTTCCTTGAAAACTAAAAACGAAACACATCAAAATTATAAATGCAATCATGCTCCGTTTCAGACAGCACCCAGCTTTACAGCATCATTAATGATGTGATTCTGAGCATTGAGCAAGAATAACTCAGTAGTTGTATCCAGCAGAAAGCTATCCTATTTTACTCAACAGGTCAATAATCCATCGTTAATTTGAACTATTCAGTTAACAAACCTTTCTGAAAAAACTAAAGGGGAAAAACTGGGTAACAGTATCGGACGCCTTCTCCCTCTCTCCTCTATCTCCTTCCTTTCTGTTCTTTTTTGAAACCCAGACTTTGGGGTGCTGCATTTTTCAGCCACAGACATTTTTACCACACTGCTGCTTATTTACACATGACAGATGTGGAGACCTGAGCACCAAACCATTTATTGCAATTTCACGGGAGGGGTGTGTCAATATATTCATGCTTTGCTTCGCTGTTTACTGCTGAAAAATGAGGGATAACATGAAGATTATGTATTTTAGTGCTTTATTTTCTTTTCATATTTGAAAAATATAGTGGGACACATCTTAGGCGGAAAGATATGTGCATGGCACCTAACCCTTTTGTTGAATTCATGGGGCTAAAGTGGCGTTGGATGTAGGAGTTTACCTTAAAATTGAAGGGTTGACAGTTCAAGCCCTGGCTCTGGTTTTCAGTGTCTATGTGTCCTTGGGAAAGACCCTTCACCCGCATTCTCTAATGATGGTGGTCAGTGTATGGCAGCCTCACTTCTGTCAGTGAGCCTCAGGGCAGCTGTGGCTACAATGTAGTTTGCCATCATCTGTGTGTGAATGTAGTAAAAAGCGCTTTGGTCAAGTCTCATGACTTGACCAAAATCGCTATATAAGTACAGGAATTTACCATTTAATAATGTTTAAAGATAACCAGATACTATGCTTAAATGTCAGTTTGTCTATTTATCAACTTAAGGAGAGTATTTTCAGTTTTTATCCCATTTTTGTCACGAGGCACTTAAATCGTGAACTAAATCCTTTCCAAGATGTAGACATGTGTGACGCTTGAACAGATAAAGTAAGAATAATTGTGTTAGCCTCTGAAACCATGACTCCATGGCTGACTCTGGGGCCACACACAGTCTGACTCCAATTGATTCTTTATGGTGAAAATGCGATGCAGACATGTTGACGTTTTTTTTGATTGTTTAACTTCAAGCAGCTCTCTCATCCAACTGACTGGCACCACAGGAAATAAAAAAAAGGACCGGGTAAACAGATAATTAGATGAAATAAAAGCAAATTACAGTGGGAAGTGAAAACAGCTCACATTCCTTAAAAGTTAGATAAGGATAGAAAACCATCTTGCTGGATGAGCTCATCTTTCAGCAGAATTTTTGCCTTATTTGGGCTGTGCATGTAAATAACTATCTTACATTTCCAACCTCCTTTTTCCCCCTTTCTTTTGTTTTATTTCCATGTGCCATCAATCAAGATGTTCCTATTCACCAATTCCCCCCAATTCATCCTAATTCTTTTTAAACACACCACTTACACCTTTAAATCTTGTTTAGCCATCATTCTCAGGGCTACATGCCTTTTGCGTATCCTCCCTGGCCAATTTTGTTCTTTTTTTCCAGCAGCAGTTTAGTGTTTGATGTGTGCTGGGCACGAGAACAAGTGATGGGATACACACCCCAAACAGGAAATGAGAAATTCAGGCAAACAGACTGGTGCCTGTGTGGTTCACAGAGAAAGACAGAAAGTTTCATGAAGGATAACAGACAGACAGAATGGAGGATGTGAAATAGACGCATGAATCAAGAGGGTGTAGATGTTGAAAAGGTTGCTGTTTGTGAGCACAAGGGAAGAAGGATTGGGGATGTCCTGGATTTATTAATATAGCTGGCCACCCATGATGAGGCTCTTCAATTTCCCGTGACAACAAACACCTCAATTAATCCAAGAATGACAGTTTTATATGACCTCACCTTATTTTTTCCAAATAATATGTCCACTGCTTAGAAAAGTGTTCATCCCACCTAAATTTTTCCTCATTATGTTAACACATTATGTCAGGTTAAAAGTGCCCACCTGAATGTATTTCGATTAAATTTTTCATGGTAGGGGCCAAAATCCAGATGTATACTGAAATAACATGTAGATGCAGCCATTTTTCAAAATGCTTGAGTCAGACTGGCTCTTAATTTCTCCTCAGCAGAACTGGATGGCATGTTAATAAGGGATTTTGCCATTTACTTGAGGGGTTTTGGAAAAAATGAGTTGGAATAAGCTCTTAAAAACAAAGTTTGGCACTCTTGTAATAATATTAACACAGTGCTGTACATAAGTGTGGATAAAAAAAAACATATATTTTTTTCTTATTTACAAATTAAATTCTGAAAAGTGTTGTATGCATTCGTTTTAGCACCCTTTAATGTAACTCTCCTCATAAAATCTGGTAAGACATACAGCCTTCAGAAGTTGCTAATCATTATATGGAATCTTACCTTGCAAGAAAGATGAATAGTCATGAGATTTTTGAATTTAGAAAGTCAAGAAGATACATCTTTTCAGAAGTCAATAGATGCATTAGCCTTAAATACAGAAATGTTGCCAACCAATGAAATACACTGACACGTAGGACGTCTACTGGAAGCGGCAGGATGAAGCAAAACAAACATGGCTTTACTGGTGGTTGACCTGTAAACTCTGCTATTTAGTCTGTTTTAGCTGAAGCACCCTCTATTTCTTTTTTGAATAACGAGCAAAATAATAGAATTGTGCATTTGGGAATCAGAAAGATGTCTGCACATTTCTTCCAGCTGGATTTGGCAAGAATTTGATGTAGGCCTAACTTTGCTAGTTGTGAAACTTCCAAATCTGACACTTTAGGAGACTCCGGGACTAGAGTCATGGCTTCTCACCTCTAAATGCTTTCATTCAAGGTGTAGGAAAACAATGCTGGAATTTGTAATGGATGAAGTACATGCCACATACAAATGGTAAGTAAATACAAAACCCATACATTTGCACATTTGATACTTCAGCGCTGCTACTGCTGCTTTGATTGGCAAAATGCTCGACATGGGAGGCAGGTGCCACTTGGTGATTTACCCAGTCAGCTCGAAAAATTGTACTGAATGTCTCTTTCTTTTGTGAATATTTTCCACAGGAGCCTTTCCAGATGGATACTGTGTAGGATTCAAATTAAACTACAACTATCAATCTGGCTTATGCCAGGTTAAATAGAATCCACCTACATGTTAGTAAACCTCAGTAAAGATTTAGCTGGGCATGGAAAGCATTAACAGTAACATGCAAAGACAAAGAATATTTATTGAGTAGGAAAATGTTTTTTTTTTTTTTTTTTTTTTTTTTTTTTTTGTAGATGTAAAACTAAGAATAACAATGTAGATAAGAAGTGCATTAGTTGGAAAATCAGTCAGGAGCGTGACTGTGACATGATGAGCTCCAGAAAGCAAATGATATTAATTGTCCTCTAACCACCATTTTTATGGAAGAGACCAATAAGTGTTGTTGTTAACGCACAACAAGAAATACAGGAGACTAATAGAAGGCTCTTTGATTAAATAAGACCGAAATCAGAATTTGTGGCCTACATGCATGCTAGTTTTCAACAAGCCAACTGAAATTACTTTTCAGTTGGACCAAAAATATAAAGGCTATAGGAGCAAAATGGCCCCAAAATACCTGCAGGTATAATTCCATTATAAGATGGTACAGTATTGAGCAGGGACAGAGTTTGGATTTGTATCATCATGCATTTCTTTTCTTTGATCTGGTAGCTCTGGTACTACTTTGTGTTGTTTGATCACATAAAGTCCCAAGTAACACATTAAAAGTTGTGATTTAAACACAACAAAATAGGAGGCAGGGACAATCCAGCTACATCAATGCCGAAAATCTTTGTAGAAAACAGAAAACAATGTAGACAATAATTTGCAATGTCCACAATAGTTTAAAAAAAAGTATATTGCTCCAATTGATGATGGATCCCTTTAATATAAAAAATTGGATATTTACATACTTGTTACTTACTATTAATGCAGTTTGTCACGAGGAGCTGCATTTTGGAATCCCGGTTAATTTAACCAGGATGTTTTTTCTGCCTTTGCTCCCACATTAAGCAGCGTATCCAACATTCAGTGCCTCTTGATTAATAGTTTTGCAAGCTGCTGTATTCACTATATTTTTTAAAGCAGGGAAACACACCAGTAGCTCAGTGGAAGTCTGATTAAGTGTGTTTATTAGTTAACCTCACCTGGAGGTAATGTCCTCTGTGTCACTCCCACATCCTACAGCTGTGCTAGCATTTTAGAAAGACAGACCCGTCCAGTGGCTGAGCCCATAAAACAAGAGGAAGGCCTGAGGATTATCTATCAAAGTGACAGTGGCACATAAGCAGAGCGCTTGTGTGATCTACGGCGGCCCTTTCATCTGGCCTCTCAGTTGTTTTTTCCTCTAGTAGTTAACAGTAGCAGCGACATGTTGTGGCCAGTTTATTTTCCTTCGCAGCCTCTGCTTCTCCTGTTTATGAGCAATGAACGACACATGGTCAAGTTTTCCCACAAAAAGCAAACCAGCATCATAAGTGACTCAGGATGTCTGGATCCACACGGTCTGACCATTACATGACTGTAGAAGATGAAAGAGAAGATACGACCCTGCTAACAATGTGGAGGGAAAGCTGGACTGTTGACTGAACGGTTGTGATCATCAATCAGACTAAATTGTCTCAGTGGTGTAAGAAGCTGAGATCTGATGTGGTGAGGCATAAATAGCCAGAGAAATCTTCAAAACAATCTTTAGATTTATATTTTGTCTATCCAAACCACTGCATAATTTTACACTTAGAGAAACTGGAACACAGATGTTTTTTATGCCACAAATGAAACAGTCAACTATGCCAATACTAGATGTGAAGCAAAAATACAGACGGAAAGTATCCAGGCACAAACACGCTGACCATCCAGGATGTTGTGCAGGAGAGTTTCCTCTTCCTGTTGCTTTTACTGTTGGACTTTCCTGTAGGTTAGCACTAACTGTTGGTAGACCTTTGGGTACCTTCCAGACTCATCACCGAGCCCCCGTGTTTTTTATCTCTAGGGAGTAGAGTTCCTTACTGTAAAGTAAGTATTAGTTCATATCCTGCTCTCCTGGGTGGCCGGGCCGGGGGAGAAAGCGTAAGCTCTACATGTAGGTTCTTTTTGCAGCAGATGGCCTCCTCCCAGCAGGTGCGTCTAAGAGAAAATGAGGACCACACGAGGTGATGGAGACACATCTGTTTTTCAGGTGTTATAACTACAAAAATAAAAAGCAGATATAATTCATCTATGTTTCACTGGATCTCTGGACAAGAATCCAAATTTAGTAACTCCAATTTTAAGATAAAAAGCAGACTTGTTAGATCAAGCTGAGAATAGAAGCATGAGAATAATCATAGTGTCAGATAATTGAATTACTTTCAAAGTGCATATTTTCTTTTACTAGAGCACCATTATTGATTTTATTTTGGTCGGGATTCTTTAAATCTATGTAGAAGCTGTTGTAAAGTCTGATTTATCTAAGCAATACTTTCCAGCCCCACAAGACAGTTAGTAAAACTATTACATAGAAAAATATACATGATGAAAATCAGTGGTTGAGAAAGTATTTAAGATGATTGATCTAAATGAAAGCAGCAAAACCACTTTAGCAAAACACTCAATTACAACTACAAATCATGCCTTCGGGATTCTGGATGCGCAACTGAAGCGTGCCTTTTCCCTGACACACAGAGAGGGATAATTCCATAGTAGAGCTTGTCTTTATGTCTGCACAATCATGTATTTCGGGAAAAGACTGCTGTAAGAGTTGATAATACTACTGGATGAGGAAGACATTCTTTTCCGAAGAATGGACCATCCATGAACAACCTCCTGGACAATTCTGTAGTGTACAATAAATGAGAGTTAATTCACTGGCTGTGCTCTACATGTTTCATTGGATAAGTAGATTAGTCAGTGTTTTGGACAAGATGCTAAAACCATGATACCTACAAATTTTATATTCTAACACTCAATGCTTTGTTGTGGCAAATTTGTTTGTGTTTTGCGTGTGACTGATTTACTAAATTTTTTATGAGAAACCATGCCTGGAGTTTACATAGAGGGTCCAAAAGTAGAACATGTCAGGTGGGTAGCAGTTCTCAGGACAGAAATGCCTTTTGTTTCATAGGTCAGAGGAGAACCAGCATGGTTTGGAACAATAGATAGACATGAGCTCAAATAACCACTCATTACAACCAAGATATTTGGATGACCACCACAGAACACATCACTAGAATAGAAAGCAGATGTGTCACAGTCTTTGGAGACCACAGTCTGTCAGATAAGAGAAGCTTTAATTTGCACAGGCACAATAACATCCCAAAGCAACAGATTTGAATTGTAAGATTCTGGTTTCAGGTCAGAGCTTTTATGCAAAACCTAGTAAGGTTTGATCACATTAGTACAAACTGGGAGTGACCAAAACTTAACAACCTACCTGGGAATTGTTATTGATGCTGTCCATCTCCTTATGACCACAAGGTACAAATCATCTGACTCCAGCAGGATGAGCATTTCTGATGGATGTGAAAAGGGGTCTGCAACCTGATGCTTTGAAGAATGAGAACAAGCAGAAGAGTGCTGCAGTTCTGTGTTTGGGCCACAGTAGAAAACTCCATCCTACCTCTTTAATTACAAACGTGTTGGGAAATCAAAGGTAACATGGTGGCATGGGCTTTAAATATTGATACACAGCCTGATTATACATCTGAAAAACACAGCCAAAAGGACTGGGTGTATCTATTTCTGCCTTAATATAACTTTACTGACTTGATATAAACAAAAAATTTTGGGAACACATTGAGATTGCTTAAGGGCCTCTGGGATTGATTGACAGATAAAGTCACATCAATTTGTTGGATTTAGTCTCTGACTAATAGAGGTTGCAAACCCCTAGAACTGATCTGGAGGCAAAGTTCAGTCCAGCAAATATAAAACAAACAGAAATGTGATCTTTCTTTTTTTGGAAATAATGTGGAAAGTATTTTCTCAATTTTTAACCTCCTAGGACCCCTAAAATCCTCCATATAAAAACCCGTCTCCCAAAGGGCAAATTCTATGTATAATCTCATGGCCCACACAGGACTACACAGGGGAGAAATTGCTTAATGGTCTGACCCTGCTGGCAAGGGACAGCATTTATTAAATCTTCATCTGCATCTGCTTTTCTAAGAAATTAGCAAAGAACAAGCTGTAATCTTCTTTTCTCTGATTGGTGTCCAATCTTACCAGCAGATCATGAATATATTAAATAACTGGAACTGGTTAATCAATAAGCTATTAAAATCAAGGGTGAAACAAATTAATGGTTATCAGTTAAATTTTAAAAATCCGATTCTCCTCTGTGTCCCTGAGCAGTACTGCAGAGGGCAAAAGTTTAGTTTATTCCCCTTCACAGGTTGATGATTTTGTTGATGGGGTTGGTAGTTCTCTACGTACTGCCTTAGACAACGTAACCCCTCTTTGAAAAAGAAAATTTTAGAAAGCTGGCTCCCTGGTTTAATGCAGAGCTGAGCAATCTGAAGCAAAATGCTTGGAAACTGGAGAGAATTTATCGCTCCACAGGCCTACGGGAATCCTACCTAGTCTGGAAAAATAGTGTACTGCTGTGTGACAGGACCCTTTGTAAAGCAAGAGCATCATATTTCTCCTAATTAATAGAGGAGAATAAGAATAATCATAGATGGGTGAATTTGGCCCAGAGCCATAGCTCTGTTGAACCGTCCATCCCACCTTCTCTTAGCAGTAATGATTTTATGGGATTCTTTATAAATAGGATTGATCTTATAAAAAGTAAGATCATTAGCACTCTAACTATGACTGGTTTATCTCTGGAAGGTGAGGCAGCATCTGAGGTAGCCATAGAATCTGAACCGCGTTTAGACTACTTTCATCCAGTTGAACTTTCAGAGTTAGCAAAACTATTGTCTTCATCTAAGCCTTCAACTTGTATGTTAGATCCAGTTCCAACCAGATTATTTAAGTAGTATTTAAGTATTTAAGTAGTATTTAAGAAGTATTCCCCGTCCTCCATTTTAGATGTGATTAATCTATCCCTGTTACAGGGATATGTTCCAAAGGCTTTCAGGTTACTGTAATTAAAGCTACAGTGTGTAACTTTTAGCGACATCTAGCGGTCAGACTGCAGACTGCAGCAACATGAACATCTCCCCCCCACCGCTTCTCCCCCCCAACAGTACGGCGAGTGTTACGGGACAAAATGTCTTCCACGACATCCGCATCATCTACCTTCTCAAGTGATGAGGTTTGTTTACATAGATAATTTTACAGATAGTATTTCATTAGTCTGTGTAGGGTATAGATTTCATGTAGACTTAAGATAATAAATATACCCGTTATTTTTTCTACATCGTTGTGACATTTTGGCGATCTCGCAATCGCTAGTTTGTTGGCTCTGCGCTGCCGTAGCGCAAAGATGTCTGCCTCCATGGCTGCGAGACCCGCTCCTATGTAATTATAAATAACGAATTCTAAGGCAACGCAAATAATAAGGTTAAGAGGCTGAGCTCGTAGATGATGATAAATAACATAGTTATGTATAATATATTACATTTCTGACTGTATATCCCTGTAATTATTACACACTGTAGCTTTAAACCTTTACTTAAGAAACTGTCTCTTGACCCAGATGACTTGGTCAATTATAGACCTATATCCAATCATCCTTTCTTATCTAAAATTCTTCAGAAAGTAGGTACCAAACAAGTGTGCGACTACTAACACCATAATGAACTTTTTGAAGAGTTTCAGTCTGGCTTTAGAGCTCATCATAGCACTGAAACAGCTCTGGTGAAAGTCACTAATGATATTCTCATGGCCTCAGATAATGGACTTGTATCTGTGCTCGTCCTGTTGGATCTCAGTGCTGCATTTGATACAGTTGACCATAATATTCTTTTAGAAAGACTTGGATATTTTGTAGGTATTAAAGGAACAGCACTAGACTGGTTTAAATCTTATCTATCTGATTGATTTCAGTTGTTCACGTTAATGACATACTCCAGGGTTTCCTGTGGAAAAAACATCAGATCAGTACTAGGACCAATTCTCTTTACTATATATATGCTTCCAATCATTAGAATTTTTAGACAGCATGGGATTGATATACACTCTTATTCTGATGATACTCAGCTATATCTGTCTATAAATCCAGATAAAGCTAACCCACTACAGAGATTACAGGCATGTCTGTAAGACATAAAAACCGCTGGAGGTTTCTTCCTGTTAAAAGGGAGTTTTTCCTCTCCACTGTCGCTACAAACATGCGTAGTGTGAGAGATCGCCTTCCAGTCAATGAGTTGATGATATTTTTCTTATTTTTCTGACAACAAGTCTGACAACGGAGAAAAGAGCAGAGATCCAGGTGGAAAAAGGGTCCCAGTGTTCTTGCGCACCACGCTCTTCTAGCTGGTCAAACTTCACTAGGTGTTTTCTGCAATTTCGGTCATAAAAACAAAACAAGCCGACCTCCCATCTGCGGCACTGTCTGCACTAAGCATGGAACTTCCCATGCTAATGGCTTGGATTGAATAGCAAACATTGCCCCCCTGTGGTACTTGCATGTTACTATCACAGGTTGTTGAGGACCACCCAGGAACATCGTTGGTTCTAATCATAGCCCCGGCCTGTATAAGAGTCCGGCCAGTATTTACCTCCACCGACAGCCAGACAGGCCATTATTAGAGACTCGGCTGCTAATGGAATACAAGCCAATATTAGAGGATTTATGGTATGTTATATTGTTTTCCATGAGTTTCCCAGATTGTTCATGCTTCTTTGCCTTCTTTAAAAAGTACTTTAAGTCAGCCCTACATGTCTTTATCTATGTTTATCTACGTTTGAAAAAGGAAGCAGGAAAGCAGAATAAAGCGTTAGCCTCACTGCATACAGTTAGCCAAGCCTTGTAGTTAAACCAGGTCCTGGAAAAAGACAGAGTGTCCTCTCTCCATCTGTCTTTGGACTGCTGATAAATGTTAATGTTCAGCTAATATGGTCTAAACTATTTCCCCTCCAGCTTCTCTTGGTAAGTTTTCTTTAAGCGACTTTACTTCCATGACTCGACCTGTCAATCAGCCGCATTACGACTGTGACGACAGTTCCTGCTAGCGCGGGGCGCATCTCTCCTGTGCCCAGGGCTCTCATATCCTTTGTATTGCAGAGGTGCTACTGCGCATGTACAACTTTTAATGAATCAGTGGCCAAAGCGTGAAAATACATCACCAATCCAAAGACGAACAAAACAGCTTTACTCGTCATTAAAGATTAAATATTTATATTCCACATGGAAATACTATATATTAATGTATTTAGAAATATTGTATTTCATAATTTAGTTTTTATTTGTTTTTTTATGTCTTCGGGTGAGTGGGGCGGTGCCCTAGCACCCTCTATTGGCCAGCCGTCACTGGGGGTGATGAATAAAGTTATGACAAACTTTATTTAAAAAATGGTTTAAGCACTAATTCTAGATAAACACTAATGTGTCATGATCATAGCTCTGAGAGCTGGCCTAATTGCTCATTTCATTCACCTGCCTAACTCTGCCCGGTTTCCAATTACCACTCACCTAATCCACCTGCACCTGTTTCTTCATATACAGGTCCTTCTCAAAATATTAGCATATTGTGATAAAATTAATTATTTTCCATAATGTAATGATTAAACTTAAACATTTGTATATTTTAGATTCATTGCACACTAACTCAGGTATTTCAGGTCTTTTATTGTTGTAATATGAATGATTTTGGCATACAGTTCATGAAAACCCAAAATTCCCATCTCCCAAAATTAGCATATTTCATCCGACTAGTAAAAGAAAAGTGTTCTTAATACAAAAAAGTCAACCTTCATATAATTATGTACAGTTATGCACTCAATACTTGGTTGGGAATCCTTTTGCAGAAATAACTGCTTCAATGCGGTGAGGCATGGAGGAAATCAGCCTGAGGTGTTATGGAGGCCCAGGATGCTTCGATAGCGGCCTTTAGCTCATCCAGAGTGAAGGGTCTTGTGTCTCTCAACTTTTTCTTCACAATATCCCACAGATTCTCTATGGGGTTCAGGTCAGGAGAGTTGGCAGGCCAATTGAGCACAGTGATACCATGGTGAGTAAACCATTTACCTGTGGTTTTGGCACTGTGAGCAGGTGCCAGGTCATGCAGAAAAATAAAATCTTCATCTCCATAAAGCTTTTTACCTTCTCCCCAGTCTTTCTCCAGACTCTGGCACCTTGATTTCTTAATGACATGCAAAACTGAGCAACAGTCCAGTGCTGCTTCTCTGTAGCCCAGGTCAGGCGCCTCTTCCGCTTTTTCTGGTTCAAAAGTGGCTTGACCTGGGGAATGCGGCACCTGTAGCCCATTTCCTGCAAACGCCTGTGCACGGTGGCTCTGGATGTTTCTACTCCGGACTCAGTCCACTGCTTCCGCAGGTCCCCCAAGGTCTGGAATCCGCCCTTCTCCACAATCTTCCTCAGGGTCCGTTCAGCTCTGCGTTTTCTGCCACACTTTTTCCTTCCCACAGATTTCCCACTGATGTGCCTTGATGCAGCACTCTGGGAATGGCCTATTTGTTCAGAAATATCTCTCTGTGTCATACCCTCTTGCTTGAGGGTGTCAATGATGGCCTTGTGGACAGCAGGCAGGTCAGCAGTCTTACCCGTGATTGGGGTTTTGAGTAATGAACCAGGCTGGGAGTTTTATAGGCCTCAGGAATCTTTTGCAGGTGTTTAGAGTTAATTTGTTCATTCAGATGATAAGATGCATAGCCTGTTTTCATGATATGCTAATTTTGTGAGATAGAAATTTTGGGTTTTCATGAGCTGTATGCCAAAATCAAAATATTTCAGTTAGTGTGCAATGAATCTAAAATATATGAATGTTCAAGTTTTATCCTTACATTAGGGAAAATAATGAATTTTATCACAATATGCTAATATTTTGAGAAGTACCTGTATGGCTCAGTCCCAGCTATAGGGGCCAGATTGTTCAGGTTGAGATCATTGCTTCGTGCTTTAGTTCATGTTCTCATTCTCTGGGGCCAGTGGTTTGAGAGTTTTTTAGTGTTTTGTAGTGTTTTTGTTTTTCTGATCATGTTCTGCATCTCAACTTCTGAGCTTGCCTGTTCCCATCTCAACGTTCTGCCTGAACTCTCTGTGGACTCTTGGAACTCTGGACCAGCCTGTTCCTGTTTTCATCAGAATCCCTGACTGGGCTTCGGACTCCTGGACTTCTAAGCCTTCCTGTTCTGATCTGTTTCCTTGACCTGGCTCGGACGTGGCTCAGATATAAAGAAGCAGGAGCAGGTGGATTAGATAAGTGGTAATTATGAACCAGGCAGAGTTAGGCAGGAGAATGAATTGAGAAATTAGGCCAGCTGTCAGAGCCACAATCATGACATAGGCCATTTATCAATTCAAAACAACGCGAGTATGGAATCTGTCCTTGCCAAGTATGTTTTTGTGAAAGACACAGGAAAGTAGAATGGGAGCGTGCAGCATAAATATGGATCAATTGGAAAAGAAGCGTGACGTCACCACATGCTTGGCTCGTCTGGTGCTGCATTTCCCCTCCTGTTATTAATAGCCACATAATAATAAAAAATATCACTTAAATAAATAATAATTAACAAAGTCAGATAAACACAAATCAATTTACCTTTTTGCCAAATAAAACATAAAAAATTGGCATCAGAGCCAGCAATATTTCACACATAGGTATGCTGAGAGCGGGCTGCTGCAGACGGGCCAAAATTAGCCCTGGCTGCGGTTACCCTCGGAGATGCACTGATTGGCGGGGCGCTCTTAACATCAGTACTTTTTTTTTAAAATACACACTAAATCAGTAAATGGGCCATATAGTGATGCTTAAAACTATAATGTTCTTGCCTCAAATGATCTAAAAACGTACTTTTATAGAACAACAGCAACAGAAAAGACACCTTTTCACTTAATGCTCTGAACTCTGTTGTGAGCGTTCCCCTGGAAGCTGCTGCTGCCGCAGTGCATTCTGGGACAGCTGTCAATCTCAAGAATGGACAAGTCTGCTCTGATGCATACTCGGTAAAGAGGGAGGGGCAAGAATAATCTAGGGACTTTGAGCGTTCTCGGTCTTGTGTTCTTGTGAATTGGAACAGTACTAGGGCTGAGGCTGATGATGTTTCATGGGTACGCAAGGACATGAGAATGGACAAGGACACATATTGAGAAATGGCCCCAATAACATAGCGCCATGCTAAAAGCTCTTAATTCAGGCAACTGAGACAAAGTTAAAGAGTTTAATTGTTATTAGGTAATGTACTCAGAGTGAGAGGGAAGCTATGATTGAGTCCACATGGAGGTGTTCCTCAATAGAGTACTGATACTGTATAGGTTAAAGAAATTATGCCAGAGCATCTGAGGAGGGAGTTAACCACAGGAGTTTGGAACAGGCTTAACCTGTGAAAAACACAGAGCTTTACACAGGACTTGGTCTAACACCTTTCTCAAGGTTCAAGCTCCTAACAAAGCTCCACTGATGAGAAATAGATGGAAAACACCTGTGGAGCTACACCATGCAGAGAGGAGGAGAGGAGAACACAACCAGCAGAGCACAAACCTGCTCAAAGCCTGGTTGATATGAGAGTTTAAGATTTTTCTGATTCACTTAATTGCAGAAAATATAATTGAATGCTGCTTTAAAATTAGATCCACCATGTCTTTTAGTTATAATTTTTTTTGTTGAATGACTATCATTCACGGATGTCATTCCATTAGCTTGAATACGAGTCCCTAGCATAGTTATAAATATACTAGTATTACTAATGGTGATTAATGATACGCTTGTAAAATTTGGAAGCTAAATAATGTTTTTTAATCTTGTAAGGGAGATTTTGGAAATCACAACTGGATAATAACCTGCAAACCTGCAAACTATTCTGCACAGAACCCCAGATAAAGAATAGAGCCACAGCATGGGATGGGGGCCACTGAAAAGATCCATTTATGTTCTTTCATACTATTTTTTTTTAACTCAGTAGTACAAAACATAGGTCGTTTTGGCTGTAGCACTAATGCTACCAGCTGTTTTTAGGTTACATTTAAGCAGGATATAGATATTTCTCTATTCATCCATAAAATGGACATGAGAAAAAAATATTTTGCTGGTATCTACTACTAAGGAAATATATGACCTTTTCTCTGTGGTGTATGATTTTAATGTTTGAAGTTTACTTTGAGTTTACTTTTTAAGATGGAAAAATCAAGAATCTCGCCTCAAGTGCCACAAATGCAAAATGTACTCCAAACACAAAAATGAGGCAGGCAATCATAAAATTTAACAGAAACAAAAAGGAAAAGTGCTACAATCACACAAACTAGAAAGAAGTCCAAATGCCCTTCAAATACATAAATCTGCTGCAAACGCAATGCTGAAAAACATCAATAAGGATAAAACAGACAAAATATATGCAAATGAAAAATACTGCAAGTAGCAAAAACAACCAAAGACTACTGTATTGCAGCGGCAGGGCACCAACCTTTTTACAATCAATATTGGATATACACACTGGAAACTGGCCCCTAAATCAGTAACAACAGGAATTTATTAAGGTCATACTAAATTTAATGACCCTAGTTTTAGGTTTCTCACCCACCAATTCTCATCCACCATCACCATTTGACAGAACTTTATTGGCATAAATATAGACAATCAAGTAACCAAAAAAACAGTATTCTACTAATGTAGTCAGATGTCAGTTATGTAAACGTCTTGAACTTAGAGAATAAATCTAAACTTTTTATTACCTTAAATTTAAATATAAAATAATTTAATGAAAATTATTTGAAAAATACTCCAAAACGAACACGTTTAAACCTCAGGTATGTATTGTAAAAATGGCCACTCCCTGCCTGTGCAGTATGGTGCCTCTCAAAACAACACCCAATTAAGAAAAGCTGCAAACTAGCTCTGCGTAGCAGGCCAACTCCAGACCATTAAAGGGACAAAACCATAAACATTACTACCTATCAGTGTCTATGGACCATATCCTAAGTAAGGACATAAAAGGGACCCCTTTCCAGAGGACATATGGGAGGAAGAAAAAAGGTAAGCTTCCCTTTGAGTCTTTTTAAACACAATCCTAAACCACCCTTTTAAACAACCCTTAATTATCTAGTGTAAATGAAGATCTGTTGAGGATGCCTTGATTGAAGGTGTTTGGTGGCATATTACCTCCAATAAGGCTCGGGCACATGACGTCACACGTTGCGCGGCAGCCATATTGATAGCTGGTCAGCCCACTGTTTACACTTTGACTTCGCGCCTGTAAGGACTAGCTTTCTTCTGCTAGTAGTTTGCTTAGTTTTTTGCCGTTTCATTTTACCTCTGCTGTCGTTATGGTCGCCCGTTGCTGTGTCGTAGGGTGTAGTAGCGCAAGCTGTGACTGGACGGGGGAAAAAATCCCAAATGGATTGTCTTTTTACCGTTTTCCAACCTGGAGGCGTCTCAATGGAAAACAAATGTCCTCCATAACAAAGAGTCGCCGGCTAGCATGGGTCGCTGCTGTAAGACGGCCAAATATAACTTTCAACTCAATCCCTGCGTCCATGAGAGTGTGTTCCCGGCATTTTAATTCTGGTAAGTTACAGAACATACTGTTTTTATTCATGTATCATTTCAAGTTAACCGTTGTTGGCTGATCTGTAGCATGTAGCATGAGCTGAAGTAGGGTTGTGTTCCAGAGGGTTAGCCAGGTCCACTGAAACACAAAATAGTTGTCCTACTCTGTTTATTTTGTCATTAATAGTTTATAATAGGGTTAATAGTTTTGGTTGTTTCACCAGGAAAGCCAGTAGATTTGTTTAGATACATTTTTGATGTTTTACGTTAGCGCCTGCGCCTAGTCTTATCACCACACCATGTTGAGACGGTAGCTTACCTTGGATCTAATGACTGTGTTCTCATTCGGTTTGATTACTTCCATGTCGTGAACTTTTCCATCTGTCAGCTGTTTGTAAGCCTCTAGCGACTTGTAGCAGCGAAACTCTTCATGTGTGTAGGCACTGACGCCACACACTAGATACGAAAATACATCCTCCCTCGCAAACGGCGGTAGAAATTCTTCCCCAACGCACCACTCCTTGCTTTCTACTTCGTAGGGATCAAGACCGTTTATGAAGCCCATCTTTTGCAGATAACGGTCCCTGGCTTCCCTCTGCAGTGTGTCTCGGTATATTCCGCATCCTTTCTTCGCTTTTAACATCGCTGTTTACTCGTCTTTCTGCTCTGTCTCTATGCTGTTTTAGGTCTTTGTTTACCGTAGCAACTAGCTACCAATATGGCGGCGTACCCAGAATGCAACGCGCTGTGCCCGAGCCTTATGGAGAAGGAAAGCAGTCGTTTCTATGGCAACAATGTGACTCCCCATGTGCATGGCTGTATCTCTGTGGCACAGTTTGACATGGCATCAAACAATTGCCCCTTTCTAAGAAATAATTGACAGACTGGCTATTTAAGGGCCACTTGCCATGGCTTGGTGGTTTGGGACACCCCTTACAACGCGGACCCTCCGTAGGAATGCGCAAATTGAGGTTTAGTGCTTAGGGGAAGTGTAGGTACCAGATCTCAGCCAGACCCTGACCCTGCTCATGATGTCACAATATGGTGTCATACTGTGATTGTATTGCACCGGTTTCATAAGAATCAAATCTCTTCTGGAGTCTTAACTTTTTATGACCTATATTTGCCCTTATTTTCTGTTTCTTTGGCAACTAAAACAGTTTAAAGTAGAAAAACAATCATTCTCAGTCTTGAAGGCAAGTACTGTGTTCTAAGACAGACTGAGCTCTGCCATTTGATATAGGTGATATAAAAAGTCTCAGCACTTCCTTTAATTATTTTTTATTAAGATTTGATGGCAGGGCAGGATAAATGGAACAGCTTAAAAATGATTAACTGAAATGAATTTCATGGAGATTTTTTAGTCAAAGAAAAAACACTGTTATTCTACCTCTGGCAAATGAAAAGTTCTTGACACAAAGTTAAAAGTCACGTAGTTTAATACAGGTGACTGAACTGAGCTAAAAGAGGCCATTTAGCTACTGAGCACAGCTAGCCTCAGTGCTAACCAGCTCCACCCTTTTTACCATGGTCTGGCAGATACTTAGTTAACCAAAAACTGATTTTTTTTTTTATTTTGTTATCCATCAGGTAGAACTTCAATCATCCGACACACTTAAACTATGGATGCTCCTGACTCGGCACATGTACGCTGCATTATCTTATAGTTGTCCATGCAAGCACAATGTTTACATCATTGTGGTAACATTCAGCCAATCATATAGTGTAACGTCACTTGCACTGGCCCCGAGCAGATCTGACCACCTGAGCAGATCTGGTGGTCAACGGTTTGGGGTTGGACCTGAATATCTCTTAGCATCCTGGTTACGACACTTGATGTTCGACTCCCCCTATTGGTATGGAGTTACTTTGCAGCACTTTGTAACTTACAGTTGAATTTAGACTTCAACCATTGTTTCTTTGCATGTTTTTTAGGTTAGCATTATTTATGTATTTGCAGCATGTTTATGTACTTGTAGCACATTTCTACTTGCTTTCTCTCTATTCTTTTGGGATTTCTGTTAGCCTTTTTGTGCATGCAGTAGCTTGTATTCGGAGGGAAATTATGAACTTGCGGTGCGTTTGTACCTCTCAACCTCAAAGATACAATCTTAGCATACAATCTTATTATCATGCCCTTTTTTAAAATGATCTCATGTAATAGAAAGGAACATGCCGAGGTGACATGTAATATTGACTTGTTTCAGCCTCTGCCCTTCGGCAGGCAGCTGAGCAGCATCCAGAGCAAAACCAACAAGCTCAGAAACAGTCTCTACCCTAAAGTTGTTGGACTAATAAACTTGGGCTGCACTTAATTCAGCTTCATTTATTTCTATTTCTTTTCTTAATTATTAAACTCATTCAACTGAGACCTAAGTTAAAATTCCGCACCACAAATCATGCCAATTTGAGATGGTTTTACAATAAAGACTTTTGGAATCTGTTATGCCGACCATAATCATCTGTCATCCTGCCTATTCACTACAAAGGGTGCTAAAGTATCTGGGGCAACTGGTTATTATTGCAAAAAATATGTAGAATTAGATTCACAAGATGCTTTATTTTGGTCTTGTTTCTTTTTACAATCTGTTTATAATAAAATGTCCAAAACTGAGTAGAAATTGTACTTATTTATTTTTCTTACTTAAAATGATCCGTAGGCTGACAAGTTTATCATGTCCAGTATGTATGCAGACACACATGGGCATATATATGTACTGGAAATCATTCTAAACTCAGCAAGTTTCAAGAAGGGTATACAGCGCTGCTTCTGTGTGTGCATTGGAAAGCATTGGGAGTAAAGAAGGATTGCATAAACCAAACCCATAACTACATCCAATGTGCCCCAAACACAGGAAATGGTTGTAAAGGAATGACTCAGCAAGCTTTGACCTCTGCCATCGCTCCAACTCCCTAACACCCCCACCCTCTTCTTTAGGTCAGCTTTAATTATAAAGAAAACATTTTTTTTTCTTTGTCGCAACACCCTTTGGTCTCCATTCTCTGTCATTTTTTTAGGAGTGCATCCCAAGTTTGGAGATGAGTCACAGCTTTCTCCTCCACCCTTTGCTCCCATAAACTCTCTCTCTGTATAACTCACATACACTTGATTTAGAAAAGCGAGAAACAGCTGTCATACAGCTGCATATTCTATCATACTCACACAGGTGTGCATCACAGGAGATAATCAAACACACTTGTTGTTCGCATGCTGAAGCTTTTGTGTCGGTTTGCTTAAAACTAGCACACACTCATACAGCCATGCACATACACAAACACTTGTATGCAGCTTCAAAGGATGAATCTCATAAACAGGACTGGGAGGGAGGAATGTGTTGTTCATTGGGGAATTCAGAGCTGGTGGAGGGGGAAAGGAGGGGCTGTGCTGACCCTAATGTCCCTCTGAATGAGAGCAGGGGAGGAGAGGCTTTCTCTCTGCTGTCATAAGCCTTTCAACCATCAATACAGCAGGGAGTGCCTCTAACACAGGAGGCCACAGACCACGGCTGAGTAACGTAAAACAGACCCCAAGCTACCTCACAGCCCCCTCACATGAATATTAGGTGTCAACATATAATGTAAAACAACCACATGCCTGTGCTGCATGCTAAAGGTAATAATCCCATCTGTCTACCTTCAACATTCAATGGAAGAGTACGACTCGTGACAATCTGTGATGTGTTCTTACATTGAATCCTGCAGACTTGCTCCTGCTTGGTTTTATTGCATTTTCGCTGCTTGTTGGTATGCTTTAGATGAAGGTATGATTTTGAATTTTGATTCGTTTTTGTCACCGTTTTGTCACAAGTTTCTACTTCTACAGCAGTTTATGAAGTTTTGTCATTTCTTTACGTTTTGCAAATCTAATCTTGCTTAAATTGATGTTTGCCTTATTGTCATTATTCTAATCCAACCCCACTTGTATTGGGTGTGTGAGATTGTGGTTCAGGTGGACCCAGTATGCAAGAAAGCCATCTCGTACTCAACCAAAAACTATAGAGATTGACTGAAATTAGAATTAAGACAATGCAAAATACATAAGAAATAAGATATAAGAAATAATAATAAAAAAACAAACTGATGTAGTAAAAAAAATGGGGACAATAACATAGGGGTGGGCGATATGAAGAAAATTATATCACAATATCTTTGGGCTATATCACGATACGTGATATATATCACAATATGATCAAATAACCTTGAAAAACAAATGTTTTTAGCCACATAGTGCCTAACATTGCATTGCTATAGATCAAATCAAGATGTCATGTTCATTTTTTTTTTAAAAACTTATTCAAAATAAAAAATGTATTTAAAATGTTTTGCTTGAAAAAATGTTTTAACCATCAGCTGCACATAGAAGTTTTCACAATTTACAATATTGTGATATCAGAGCTTTTTCGTGGTCAATAGAACTGAATATCCCAGCGGCCAAAAGGAACATCAAGGAAAAATCTGAGATAAACTTGATATAAAAAAAATGACTCTTTTGTGTGTCTTCATTTTGCACTGGATGACTTTTTAGGCCGTGGAATAAATTTGTTTAACTTTTGTAGCAATGGATTTTCGGGCATGTTTTGGAAATTACAGCATTTTGTGCGACATCCTCAAATCCAAACCACTGCCATATTATTGATCCAGTGCTGTTTTTCCTTCGGCTCCAGCTCGTTTGGATCCTCTTCAGACTT
This sequence comes from Cyprinodon tularosa, assembly GCF_016077235.1. Taxonomy (NCBI): domain Eukaryota; kingdom Metazoa; phylum Chordata; class Actinopteri; order Cyprinodontiformes; family Cyprinodontidae; genus Cyprinodon; species Cyprinodon tularosa. The sequence goes on from NW_024038814.1 coordinate 861,799, forward strand.
GTTTTCTTTTTTAGCTGAAACTACCACGGTTGCCATAATCCTCGCTGTCTCCCCAACGTAAGTAAAGGCTGATGCTCATCGTTGCGTGTGCCAGAATGCTTTCTGGTTTGGAGGAGGAGCAAGTGATGTGTTCATAACATGCAGGAGAAACTAAACTAACAGTGAATTAAATACAACTGCTCAATCTTGCCATGAAAGTCACTCAATCTAAAAGAGTAATCTAAAAGAAAATTTAAAATTAAAAATACCCACAGGTTCTCCTTATTTTATATGTCCATGGAAATATTTACACACGAAGCAAAACAGAATTATCACAAATGTTGAGCTCTATTTGACCTCTGGGTATCTAAGAGTTTGCTGAAGGAGGATCTATTGAGGCCAGAATTAGTGGAGCTCTGGAAACTGGCACTTCAGCCCCTAGAAAAGGGATGGATGAGTTTGGAAAGGGATATTGGCCTTGTAGAAGAAGATAACAACGGTGATACAGATGTTGTGGACAGTCCAGGAAAGGATAATACTGGAGGCAGCACAACAGAGGATGCAAGAGATGATCATGGAGATGCTGATGCAGGAGAGGGCGCAGAATTGGGTGATTGTGATTCGCTATGTTCGAAACCAGCTTTTTGATACACAGAGATAGAGTTTGAGTGGAAGAAAAGTTAATTCGTTCTAAGTAAGTATGGACTGTTAAGCACTAAAAAGTTTGATAGGGCCCCAAACTAGCCATACTTAGGCTGCACTAATGCTGAGAGGGCAGAGGAACTAAATTGAGTTGGTTCTGCTGCTGTTAGTAGGTGACTTTGGGCCAGCTGAAACTAAAGGGCTGGTTATTCTCCTGCAGCAGGGTGTCGCAGTGAGCTTGTTGCAGATATTGAAGTCTGCACTATTTTATTCCACGCCACAACGCAAGCTGTGGGTCTTGATACGGCCGAGGCGGTGAGGAAGTGGGGGCAAGTTTGTGCGACATTGGAGGGACATGAGGGCGAAAAAGAGCGCAGGATCCAGGTGAAAAAAGGTTCCCATTTTTCTCGCGCACCTCGCACTTCTAGCTGGTCCTTCTTCACGAGTCGTTTTCAACAATGGCGATCATACAAACAAAACAAGCCGGTAAGGTAACAAATAGGAAATACACAGAGTGTAGAGCGGATGTAGATTTGACCAATCAGAGGCCTCCTGTCTGCGGCACTGTCTGCAGTCAACTACAATTTTGGAGAGGTGTACCAAAATGTCTGCAGAAGGGGCGGGGGCATATTTGCGCTGACTGCGACACTCACTCAGACGCCCTGGTTTCTCAGTATAAACCAGCCTTAAAGGAATAGTACACCCAAAACATGATTAGCCTTCATTTTCTACTCACCCCCATGCTGAACAACACTTTGGAGTACTTTTTTGATATCTCAAATGCATCTGGAGATCTGGGAGGCTTCTTGCTGTCTGCTGACATTCAAATAATGGAGGTCTATGGCGCCCGAGACAGAAAGGTCCACAAAAGTCCACAAAAACGTGTCAATATTCCTCCATACTGCTCGTCCAATGTAATCCAAGTGTCCTGAGTGGGTAGCATCCAGAATTTACTCGAAACGAAGTCATTTAGAACGTTTTAGAGCCTAAACAGTAGTGTATAGGATTTCCTAATAGCGCCCCCATGCGCTATTAGGAAATCCACGATTCTACGGAAGCCGGCAGACCAAACCGGAAGGAAGTGCGCATTCAGCGTCTGCTCTGCCGATAATGCAAGCGTAGAAGAAGAAATGTGCTGTTTACCTGTGCAAAGAAAGAAACAACGAAAGAAAAATGTCTGAGGACTTCAGTGTTGAGGAAGAGCATGAGTTCTTTGCCGAGCTGAATGCGCTGGTTTGGTCTGCCGGTTTCCGTAGCGTCGTGAACCCGCAGGTGCGCGCTTTTAGGAAATCCTATACACTACTGTTTATGCTCTAAAAACATTCTAAATGACTTCGTTTCGAGTAAATTATGGACGCTACCCACTCAGGACACTTGGAATAAATTGGACGAGCAGTATGGAGGAATATTGACACGTTTTTATGGACTTTTATGGACCTTTCTGTCTCGGGCGCCATAGACCTCCATTATTTGAATGTCAGCAGACAGCAAGAAGCCTCCCAGATCTCCAGATGCATTTGAGATATCAAAAAAGTACTCCAGAGTTTTGTTCAGCATGGGGGTGAGTAGAAAATGAAGGCTAATCATGTTTTGGGTGTACTATTCCTTTAAGCCTGAAGTCTGTGGCTCTGCTGCTGTTCTCGTATTTAATGACGGAGATGCTGTTGCAGCTCACAGGGGATGCCCTGTAGACTCTGCTTGCTTTTTTTTTTATTGTCAACAAAAATGTGTTAGCATGGCTTAGCGGGTGAACAAATCCCACATGCAACAACATCAGATGTTTTGAAATGTGTTGTTGGAAAGGTGTTCATCTAAGACAGTGTTTGCCTTCATACACCATTGAGATGCAAGGCAAAAAGCAGTACTGTATTGTTGTATCACTGTTAAATAAGTAAAAACTGTTGTCTTGTATTATGTAGATCAGAGATTGTTAGGAATCTGTGTTGTTTATCTTTACTAACAGTTTCTGTAGTGTGTCAGGCAGCTGTTTTTGAGAAGGCTTCCTACATTTATTATTAGACAGCATGGGATTAATTTCCACTGTTATGCTGATGATACCCAGCTATATCTGTCTATAAATCCAGATGAAGCTAACCCATTACATAGATTACAAGCATGTCTTGAAGACATAAAAACCTGGATGACTCTTAACTTTCTGCTTCTGAATGCAGACAAAACAGAAGTTATAGTCTTTGGACCAGAGTCTCTGAAAAAGAAACTGATTAGCCAGTCACTTCATTTGGATGGGATTAAACTGATTTCAGATAATAAAGTAAAAATTCTTGGTGTTATTTTTGATCAGGATCTGTCATTTAAATCCCATATCAAAGAGGTTTCTAGATTTTCCTTCTTTCATCTGAGGAACATTGCAAAAATTAGAAATATCCTGTCCAGGGGTGATGCTGAGAAACTAGTCCATGCATTTGTTACTTCAAGGCTGGACTATTGTAATTCAGGAAGTCCACAAACTGTAGTTAAAAGCCTTCAGCTGATCCAAAATGCTGCAGCCAGAGTTCTAATGAAAATTAAAAAGAGAGATCATATCTCACCTATCCTGGCTTCTCTTCATTGGCTTCCTGTTAAATCCAGAATAGAATTTAAAATCCTCCTTCTCACATATAAAGCCTTAAATGGCCAAGCTCCATCTTATAGCAGAGATCTGATTGTTCCTTATGTTCCTAACAGAGCACTTCGCTCTTAATCTGCAGGTTTACTAGTGGTTCCTAGAATTTCTAAAAGTAGAATGGGAGGCAGATCTTTTAATTATCAGGCTCCTCTCCTGTGGAACCAACTACCAGTTTTAGTCCGTGAGGCAGACACCCTGTCTACTTTTAAGGCTAGACTTAAAACTTTCTTTTTTGATAACGCTTATAGTTAGAGTGGCTCAGGTTATCCTGTGCTATCTCTATAGTTATGCTGCTATAGGCTTAGACTTTTGGAGGACATAGGGACCCCCATTTCATCATTCTGCTTCATTCTCTCTCTGTTCTCCTATTCTGCAGAATCTGTTAGTTCAATCTCTAACCTTCTGCTCTCTCTGCTTTTCCTCAGAGTAGCTTTGCCTCGTCTGTTCCTGTTTGGCTGTGACGTCATCCTGGAAAGAAACCTCAACTGTGCTGCTTCCATCAACACCCTTTTTTATAGATGTTGGAGATCGGCCTGTTTTCCAGTGTGGTCCTGTTTCTCTGACCGTGACTGAGTGGATGTGCTCTCTTCGTCCTCTGGCATGGGATCTGCCTCGGAGCTCATCTGCCTGGCTGTGTGTTTCCTGGACGGGGCCGCGTTTTACAGCTGCTTTTTGTATCTCTGCTTCTGTCTCCTTGAACCCCAGTCGGCCTCGGCAGATGGCCGCTCACACTGAGCCTGGTTCTGCTGGAGGTTTCTTCCTGTTAAAAGGGAGTTTTTCCTCTCCACTGTCGCTACAAGCATGCTTAGTGTGAGGGATTGTATTTGAGTCAATGAGTCAATGCAATCAACTGGTTTTCCTTAGATAGAAAACTTTGTATCAATTTGACTGTATGATCTGGTTGAACTGTAAAGTGCCTTGAGATGACATGTGTTGTGAATTTGGCGCTATATAAATAAACTGAATTGAATTGAATTGAATTACATTTATTAAATGGATATACAGTTATAGGGACGGTTAAGTCCAGTGTTAGGCTGAGTGGTTACCGTCATCCCACATAAATGCTGACAACCTGATACAGATAACTTAAGTTCCTAATTCTTGAACTTTATACAGTGGTGACATCCTCATTTCTTTTATAGTTTATAAATAAAACCTGGAATTACACCCGATAACAATTTAAACAGTGTTTTACCTTCATGTATTTGGCATTTTGTATAACTATTGGCCTGTAGCCTTTGGTGCTCTCTCCTTAAACAGCAGACTTACAATAGAATTGTATCTGGACCTGCAGAGGAGTGTGAGGGACTGAGGTAAGAAGCATAAGGAGTCACAGGAATTCATTCCCAACTTGGGTTTTTATTTTTAACCCAAAAATCCAAACTTAGAAGTCATAAAAAGAAGTCAAACAATAAAGACCAAAATTTTACTCCTGTGCCCTGGCTGGCTGGTTAACACATAAGAGTATATATTTTTATATATATATATATATATATATATATATATATATATATATATATATATATATATATATATATATATATATATATATATATATATATATATATATATATATATAGCCTATACATATATATATATATATATATATATATATATATATATATATATATATATATATATATATATATATATATATATATACACACTAGCTGATCAGATCAATAGCACAATAGGGGTAGTTAAAACTAGTCAAAACTAAAACAACAAAAACTAAAAAAACTCTTGATCGCTATGAATAAATGTATACAAGTACAGTGAACTAAATGTGCGTGCTTCCAAACAGAAGCAGAGAATAAAGTTTTTTGCAAACTAAAATATATGTGTACTGATTAATAAATAGAGGCGAAGGTGCATTTATGGCACTGACTTTTAAGGTGTGGCCATGGATTTGGCAATAACAAGGATCAATCATGCATTGATACAATCCAGCCTCCAGGGGTGTTTTTGGTGTGCAGCAGTAAAATTATGACCATTCAAAAAAGGACCGGGATACATTCTCTAATGAGGAGATGGTAGTAATGCAGGAGGATCTCATCCCTGTAAATGAAAATCACTCTTTTAACTTCTAACTTAGATGATTTTCTTTTTTTGGAGCTGATTCTGTTGTCATTAAAAAAAAACTGCTGTTTGTCTGAATCAACCATCTCAGTAAGTCAGACTGTCAGGAAACCAAACCTCTGAGTTTAGCTCATTATTTTGGTGTTCTTGTATTACTGTTAGTGTCATCAGCTTTTCCAATCAAGCTCTTCACACACAGCTGTACTTCATTCAAGTAATTAAACAATTACTCAATCCAGTAACCTCTATCCATGTATGTAAGTTATCTGTTTTTAACCACACCTTGCAGTGTTTTTCTAATTTGACCTGTTTGGACCTGCTGTTCCCTATGGGTCCTGGTTCTTACAACGGTTATGATCGTTTTCATTTTTTATTCTCGTTTAGCTTTATTTGTATGGTATGTAAATATTTTTTTTCTGTAATTCAGTCTTAATTTTTTCCTAGAAGGGGTTTGCTAGTTTTTAATAGTGACTATTACCTTAATAATACTTAGTTTTAGTTTAGTTTTTGATACATAGGTACATTTTAGACAGAGGAAAGGTTAGAGTATTATACTTGTAAAATTTTGCATATAAGTAATACAATTTCAAAGCAAGATACAATAAAAAAAATTGTTTCAATTAAAGCTGATTTGATCTGAATCTGTTGGAAGCTGGAGAAGTACCTCTCTTCTCCAGCAGAGTCCGCCGTGGATCCTCCTGAGCAGAGCCCTCTGCACAGCTGCTGCTCGTTACCATCATCAGGAGGACCCACTACTTAAGCTGTCTTCAGACCTTGCCTCAATGCCGCAGTGTTGAGCCAGTTGGAAAACCTGATCCTCCAACGTGAATCTCTGGAAGAGCTTTACCCACCGAGCCTGCCCTCAGAGCCAAACCTGAAGACTTCCCCTGGATTCTCTTGCAGCTCTGGACCAAGAGCTGGAAATCCAAAGTCAAGGTCTGCTACCTTTCTAGAAGCAAGACGCTGAAGCAGCTAACGGACTCTCTCCAGTTCCAACAACCTTCCTCTCCAAGATCCATTCAAGGACCCACAAGGTACAAACCAGAGACTATCAAAGGACAAACCGCTAAGAGCCCAGCTAACTAACTGTCTTCCTCACAGACTCCGGTGAACCCGTTTGCCCAGGACCAGAACCAGAACATACTATCGTTGGATTGTATTCAATAAACTCTGTTAACTTTTCATCTGTTTCCTGTGTCGTGGTGTTCTGCATAATTGGGTCACATTAGTGTACCGATCATGACAGAATCCCCTGTTGAAAGAAAACCCAACATTTTACATCAGCTAGTTTTGTTAACGCACAACTTAGTTTTGGTTAGTTATAGTTTTTCCCTTCAAAATTACAGTTTTTATTTACCTCAGTTAATGAAAATTGTTTCTCCATTTTTCTATTCAGTTTTTGTTTGTTTTAGTAAACTTTTGTTTGTTTTTAGGCTGTCATTTCATTAAATCCACATTACTTTAATTCTATCTTCTCCCTGCCAACATTTACATCCTTCAAATCTGCAATCATCTTAAGCAGTAGGAACTCACCAGTAGGAACTTACTAACTCACTTCTGCTGCTCACTTCCCACTTTGACATCTAATCGTCGTTCAACCTTTGCAACCTACATATTACATGGAAACCTCTCATTGTTCTCACTTTGGAGTTAAAAAAAAAAACTTTAAAAAGAAGAGACCCATGTTACCAAAATACACACAGCTAGTTTAAGAGTTTGCTTATTCAATGAAAAGACACACATCTTCAGTGTAATATGTATTCCTAATTGGTTGTGTTCTTTTTTGGGGGGGTTTTATGACTTCTTGCTAAAACAACTGAAAAGCAATTGTAAAGCTTCCTTTAGTTTGTATTCTTGTAATGTTTTACTGGATTCCAAATAAAACAGCTATTCTTGGCTTCATTCTTTACAAGCTAGTGTGACCCCAAATGAGCATTAAACACTAAAATGCTCTATTTACAGTGTATTCCCCTGGTAAAAGATTGTGCAACTAAATTTACAGTGGATATAAGGACCCATTTTACCACACTTGGTCTAACCATCATCATCATTTCCCACTAGTGTAAGTTCCACTGTTGGTGTTCTCTAATTAAATAATTATATAGATGCAAACTTGCCTCTGGGTAAGTAACTGACAATTGCATTGTTGTGTGTTGAGATCCCAGAGCCAGGGACTCTGCGCTGTTTATTACCCAGGGAGATATTTATTGGGACAGTCTTGTCCCTCTGGGTCCATGGATACGGAGAAAGTCAGAGAAGGAAGGAAATGGTGGGGGCCTTATCGTGAGAAGGAGCCAGTGCTGAGGTTTAATTGGTACCTTTCCTTTTTTAGAAAACATTTCTTAGTGAGGGGCAGAAAATGAGTCAGGCAGCATGCTTTTTAACCAGAGTCAGACACTCTCACATAGTGTGTACCATACTTTCTCTTTGTAGTTTTTACTTTGAAGGGTTTTTTAAAATCCCCCCTCTTCTTTGATCCTTTATTTTTTATACTATGATGTCGGCTACTGGTTATTTCCAAGATAAAAGATCATAGTCACCACCTGGCATTGGGGAAATGAACAATTCCCTTTTGCAAACAGATTTTCCCCATTAAAATAGATTTTGGACATGCTTTTTTCAAGAACATTTAAAGGCAGAAATACAGCAAGTAAAATGCACCATTTTGTCATCTTACCCTATCATGTTTATTTCAGGATGATAACTAAAATTAGTGGGAAATCTTCAAAGAGCTGGCAGAGGTAAGAAAAACATGAGAACGTGAAGAAAAGAGACAAAAGAAAAGATGTGCCTGGCTGCTTGGATTGTGATAAGCATCTTAGCTGAACCTGCAGGTGTAGGATGTCAGCAAAGCAGTGCAGGTGATGAGGAGAATATTTGCCTTCTCCTTTCAAACATTAATGGATTTGCGGATTCTGTGTGAATTTCTTTTGTCTCCCGTTGCCTCAGGGTGGGTTACCAGTGCGGGAGAGTTCAACGTTCATAAAGTGGGCTCCTCTCTGCACCTGGTCCTGGTTTACACCCTGACTTTTATATTCCACAGGTGTTGGTGTATTGGGTTTATTTATTTTTTTTAACAGTGAGACTGTAGTGAAATATTCCTAGTTTGTCTGTTTATTCTAGTTTTTTGTTCTTTGTGCATTTAGATTTATTTATCTCAAATCTCTCCTGGACCTTTTCTTGGGTTGATTCTGTTTGGTTAGTTTGTGTTTTGGTTCAACTCTGTCTTTATTAATAAGTTTTCTTCCCTCAGTCTCCATGGTTACCTTCTGCTCAGCTGCTTCACATAATCACCTGATATAGTTTATTTTAGTGTTGGCCATTGTTCATTTTCTTTACATGCTCATCCCACCTTCAATCATACAAACCTTTATGGAAAGGTTCACCACAAGTTTCTGGTTTTTCTGGACATTATTAAATATTTTCATTCATATTTATTTTTCATATCAGTAGCAAAATAAAAATAGGCTGTGAAAAACAACCTATAGAATTTAACCCAAAAAGTGAAGCTAATAATTTGAACCCAATTTGGATAGGATAAATTCACTCAAAGTGTATTGATGAACTGGATCTAATTTCAGTAGCTATAAAACATCAAGAGAAATCTGGTAAGGTCTACAGAAACCAGAGATGGGAAGTACCGAAGTACAAATACTTTGTTACTGTACTCAAGTAGATTTTTCTGATAATTTTACTTTACTTTACTACTTATTTTTATAGCGACTTTTTACTTCTACTCCTTACATTTTTACACAAATATCTGTACTTTCTACTCCTTACATTTAAAAAAATTGGCTCGTTACTTTAGTTTTGAATCATTTCAATGGAGTTACCGTTATTATTTTTCACGTCATCAATACCAAATTCAATCTAATTGGATGGGAATCTACGTTGCATTTGACGCACCACTACAAGATGAATCGACAGATTCGGCGGTATTCATTGGCGGCAAATCATTGCAGCTTGGTGGCGGTGGCGTTAGCATAGTAGCATGGACGACGAGATGATTGAAAATGAACACAACGGAGATCTAGTCCTATTGCTAGACATCCATTTAAAATGTAGGCAACGGCATGAAAAAAGTGGTTTCTACTTTTACTTTTATACTTTAAGTAAATTTACAAGCCTGTACTTTGTTACTTTTACTTGAGTAAAGAAGTTTAATCAGTACTTCCACTTTTACCAGAGTATTTTTTAACACAAGTATCTGTACTTTTACTCAAGTACAGAAAGTGAGTACTTTTGCCATCTCTGACAGAAACTCAAGCATTTCCAACACAGAGAGGCCCGTGACCTTTGGGCTATGAAGCCCAAATTTTATGTCTTCATTCCCATTGGAAAATGTTCATAATTTACAGTGATTAAGGCTTGAAAAATTATTTGAAATTAAGGCTCTAATCAATTTAATCAATTTATATTTTTATATTATATTTATATTATATTACTTTCAATATCAGGGAAACTCCCGGAACTTCAGACTTGGGATATCTGCTTTCAGGGCTAATTGCTGTAGGCTATTTTGTGGGGAGGAAGAGAAAGTTATGAGTCTCTTTATTCACCTAGAAGTCTGCTATGATACTGGAAATAAAGAACTCCTGCTCGACCCAATAGATAGGTATATTTTGCAGAACCATAATTAATTGATCAACATACCTTTTTTACATTTGTATGCCGATTAATCAGAATGTTCAGAGAATTTTTTCTGTCTTTAGTGATTATTTGGAAAACATGGATGTCATGCTCATTAATTTTTCTGTGTGATTAATGTAGATTGATCCTAAATTGGTTGTGGCACCTATCAGATTTCAGCTTACCCTCACAATGCACACTGGTCCTGGCCTGCCCACCACTCCTACAAAAAATGGTTCTGCCTGGCTTTATAATCCAGACTGACAGCTGCCATGTCTCTTATCAGTTTAAGGTAAGGTTTCTCAAATTAATATTAATTGCATTGATAACATGATGGATTGTTTACAGATGTTATGTAGAGGATTTACATCAGCTAGTGAGAGATTGCTGTGTTTTTGACCCATCCATTCCAAAGTCTGGAAGTACTAGCAGATGCCAGCTAAAATTCATTCAGACCAAAAAAAGTTTGCAGACAATTTTATCTCCTAAAATTGCCACCTGTAATCAGCACAAGCCACATCCTAAAATGATTTACCTGTGGTACATCGTTGTCTTTGTTTATAACTTAGCATGTGCCGCTCACCCTAATCAGTTCATGTTCTGATATAAAAAATTCATTTTTAACTAGCTTGTATGTTTTGAACTTATCTTATCTGTTCTTTTTTTGTGTGTGTGTGTGTGTGTGTACCTTGATACAGCTCCATAAATTTGAGGCCTTTATTATTGTGCCATTTGACTATCCATTAAAGACAAATAATCATCTTAGCAAACTTTATCCTGGATACGGTTGCCAACTGTCCCTTGAAAAACGTAATCGCTCCGTATTTAGAGATCATTTTGTCCCGTATTACTGTTAGAGTAAAAAAAATAGTTAGTAAAAAGCTAATGGAAAATGAAGAACAAGGGCACGTTAGATACAAAACTTACAGTAAACTTGTTACCGGGCTCGGTACTGCATTGTAATCAATGAGCTGACAACATATTATGCGTGAAATCTAGCAGGGGCTTAAAGCCATTAAGCAATACCTGATGACATTTAACCAAAAAGCCATTTATTTCAATAATGCATCTTAAGTGAAGCGTAATTTTTGAAAGCTAAGATGTTAGCATGTAATCACAGAGTATATTTAACATGGTTAGTAGTTGCACTGTTGGCTCTAAGCAATAATGTTTTGTGTCTTAAACCTGAATAAAAGTTTTGAGTTTCTTCTAAATTCCAGATATGTGAGTGTCCGCATGCATTGATCTCTTTTTCTCTCCCTGTGAGGAACTGGGGAACTGTTTTACCCCCAGACTGATTGAAAAAAAAGTTACTTGCCATGTGTCACCCCTTATGACTCTATGTGGATATAGCTGGTGCTGACAATGAAATGATTAGCACTCAACAGCATGAGAACTTTGTTTTGAAGGATCTTGCTTGAAAAACTTGAATCCAAAGAGGAATGGCACCCTCTGCTACAAGCCTATCTATAGTATATTCTGTCAGACTTTTAGGCACTCTTAAGTTATATTGAAAGGTCCATATATTATTATATTCTATATATATTATTATATTATACAGCATTTTGAGGTCTGAAAAATGTTTTATTTAATTCAGTTCATTTATATAGTGGCAATTCACAACACATATCATCTCAAGGCACTATACAGTTTACCAGATCATCCAGTCAGATTGATTCAAAGTTTTCTATCGAAGGAAAACCAGTTAATTGCATCGTCTCATTGAATCGAATGCGATCCCTCACACTACACATGCTTGTAGTGACGGTGGAGAGGACTAACCAGGCTGCTTTTGAACAGATCATTGACAAGTTGATCTGTTGTCTTTTCAGCAAAAAACAATATGACAATGTGACAATAACATTTTATACCAACTTTTCTTGCCACAAGCTTTGAGAAACCCAGTACTCCATAGCTTACATGATGAAATGGGCCATTTAGGAGTCGAAAGAACAGTTGAATTAACCAGATCTCGCTTCTATTGGCTAAAGATGGCTCAAGATGTTGAATCAAAGATCAGTTTCCAAGGTGCATTAAAAAAGGAAAAGACAGCCTGACAAGGCAGAACCTGTGTCCTATAGAACTTGTTTGTATGGATTTCTTGTCCATATGACCTGACAGTCACAATGTCGAGGATATTCTGTTAATAAAGACCACTTACAAAATATGTGATAGCCAAGACCAAAAAGCCTTAACCGTGGCCAAATGCTTATGGGAGCAATTCTTTTTTCATTATGGGTTCCCGGAATGACTTCTCAGTGACCAAGGCCATGACTTCAAGGCACAAGTCATCAAAGAGTTGTGTGCCTTGGTTGGTACCAAAAAAGTGAGCCCCTACCGCCCTAGGGGTAATCCCATTGAGCGTAATAACAACACATTACTCAGTATGTTGGGTGCACTCACAGACAAAGGAAAATCCAAATGGCGCGATTATATCTGACCTCTCACTCATGTGTATAATTGAAGGAGGAATTATGTTACTGGTTTCTCCCCCTATGAATTAATGTTTGGGCGCCAGCCTCGATTGCCCATAGGTATAGCCTTTGGTCTACCAGTCCAGAAAGAAACAGTTTTGTCTCATTAACAGTATGTAAGTAACCCTAAAAAGTACCTGAGAGAGAGTTATCAATTAGCAGCAGGCAATTCAAAGAAAATAGCTGATAAGAACAAACGCAGATTTTCCATGAGAGTAAGGGAATCAACACTTGACCAAGGCGATAGAGTCCTCGCTCAAAATCTGCGATTTCGTTGCAAACACAAGTTAGCTGACCAATTGGAGCCTATCATTTACGTTGTTCTAAAGAAAGCTGGAGATATGCCTGTGTAGACAATCAGTCCTGAGGGTCAGGAAGGGCCTTTGCGCACACTCCCCCATGACCTACTGCTCCCTTGTGGGTTTTTACTCGAGGAGAAGGAAATGGTAGAATCAAAACAAGCCTCAAAAGCTAAAACAAAGCGAACTCCCATTCTTTCTGAAGACAATCCTCCTGACTCAGATACTGAGGATGTCTATAGTCTATGGTTCTATCCAACAGCTATCGAAACAACCAGAAGGATTGTTTAACCAAGCAGTATGACAGAAAAAAATGAATGAGGCATATGGAAAAGCAAATAGGGAATGTGGAAACTTACCCGAGGATCAAATCCTTAGCCACCCTATGGAAAAAGGAAAGGAAATTGGAAATCAGATGAGACACAAAATAACAACCTGAATGGAAAACTACCCGAATTAACACCAACCGAACTAGAAACAGAAAACACCACAGAATGTGAGGATACCGAAATCGAGACTGAAAAGACATACCATTCTTTTTGCACTGAAACTTCAGAGAAAGTTGAGCAGTCCAAAGATATTGAACAGACTAAATAAAACGATGCTGGACTTCCAGATTCCAGTGATGATCAGACTGCTGGTATAGTCCGCAGATCTGAAAGACGGAGAAAACCCCTTCTAAGTTTACTTACCCCCAGCTTGGTAGACCCTTGATTTCTTTTGCACAAACCATTCTAGACCTGTTTAACAAAGTTTTGATTGAAACCTTTGAAGGTGCTCATGACCCTTGAGACAACATGAAGGGAATCATGTTGATCTAGAGGGGGAAGGTGTAACCCCCCTGAATAAAAGGTTCAAATGAAATTTTATTTAGATTAAAAAACGGCTTAATTTACGTTTTATATACATACTGTGTTTTATTTTGAAAACCTTGTATTGGTCAAAAAACAAAATTGAGAAGAAAAGTGTAGGGAGATAAGAAGCACGTTGTTTGTGATTTTCCTTTCTGATGTTATAAGAAAGGAGGTTTTTTGAATACGTGGAAATTGATGCATTCAGCCTTGGTGTCCCACGAGGTTGATGAGGAATGATCCATGATGGTAAGCCTTCCCAGTTGGATCGTGAGCTCTACCACATCATTCAACAAATTCTGTGGTAGGATTGTGTCAGTCTACTTACAGAGATCAAGAGGACCTTCTTCGAATATAATCTCTGATTTGACTAATCCCCCTGACTGACTGACTAATGGACTTGAACTTTTATTGAAGCTCTGAAGCAACAAATACTGGAAGAACATTCTCAAGAAGGACATTATTTTTTCTTAGTTTTATTTTGGGCCCAAAGATTGTTGTTTTGTATTGTACACTTTACAATATGTGTTACTAAAGGTACAGTTAGCTATAAATACCTGTGTCCCTCACTTATTGCTATCTGCTAAGCTCCTATGAACCTAGAGCGTTAGATGTGTACATACCCGAAATTGGGTTACATATACTTTATCTACAATCTTACAAATCACATTGTAATGTTTATTTAAACACCAATAGAATCTATGAAGACATTATCTTTCACCTAAACTGCTAAGTTTTCCAGGTAGACGTCTAATAAGAGAAGCAAGGGGTTCTGTAAAGGTCTGGAGGGGCTGCAGTGATCCTAAACCCTTTTGCTCTTCAGATTTGAGTTGTTCTCTCCAAGAATTTGGCCTCTGTTTAATAGAGAGGGGATGACAGCATTTGTTGAAAGAATTTGTGAGAAGTCTTGTTTTCAATTTGTAAAATCCGTCACTAGGAAGTCTAGGAATTTCCTTTCGCGACTATCACTGCACGTCTTTCGCAGGCATCACTGTAATTGTCAAAATCCTGCCTGTCACATCGCTTTGTATCCCACCGCTGTTGATGGTGCCTCTACAAAGGGAAAACATGCAAAATGATCGCTCAGGTTACCAGAAAAGCATTTGGTTCAGGCTCTGCAGTAGCCTTGCACCTTTCTTTGATTGAATACATTTTGGATCAACTTTGAGATGCAGTATATTTTGATTCCTGAACTGCTTTGGTCATCATATCACCAAAGATGAAACTACAGGCCTATGACTGAACAGAGTCCAAGCTTAAGGTGATGCCACACCCTGATGACATGGCACAAATAATGCCTTGCTGCCTGCTAGTTTACATTCGGGCTGATACTGTAAACATTGGATGGCGGTCTTGTCTCATAACCTTTTATTACATGCCTTTGGTTTCATTTTCAGTGGCTCATCTTGGTAAAATGTGAACAGCCATGGTACAATGAACGCAAGCAACACAGTAATCCAGCTTTACTTTAAAGACAAGCTCAAAGTTTACCTGAATGTTTTTGGTCTGACATCTCCTGTCTGTAGGCTGTTTTAGAAATATGAAGTCTTTTAAACATGTGCACCAAAGTGACTCTTACTGGGAGCCAAATGTATGTTTATTGACATCTGTGCGTATTTTTGAGTGCAGTGCACCTGGGACAACAATGGATTTGAGCAGCTGTGCGTTTATCAAGCCGTGCAGCAGCAGGACATCAGCGTCTGTTATTAAACAGTCAGGAATTATACCAGACCGCCATACGCTGCTTCAGTTTTGATCACCGGTTCAAGCAGAAGATCAGTCGATGTGTAATTGTAAATGTCACACATGGTGTATTAAGACAGAACCCAAAACAGCGTTTGACAAACCTGCGGAGCAGCGAATCAGCTTACACGTAACATGATCAGGTTTCAAAGACAACGTGTAAAAGAGCCACGCAGCAAAAAATGCCTCAGGGGCCAATATATTTACTGAAGCTTTCGGTTTTTGTAGGTGAAGCTACGTGAAACACACCCAAATGGTTACAATTAAAGGTCCAGTTGTGTCAAAAGTGATGAAAAGCAACAACAGAATAATTTTCTGGTAACTCATGCGGTAGTATAAAGTCGGCATGTGGATTGAATTAGTTGTAAAAGAACACCTGTTTGACCTCGGAGCACTGTGGGCCTCTGGTCTTAACTCTTTGTATGCAAGTTTTTCTTTTATTCCTCTTTGAACTGAATGCGTATTCTGGGACGTGCTTCTCTCTGGCAGGAGATGTCAACTCAGCAATTCGCTCCAGTCCAATGAAATGCTGCAGGGTCTGGAAGGAAGCAGCTGCTGAGAGACGAACACCGGTCAGAGGGACGAGCCAACTTCAGTTTACCTTCCCTCAGGGAGTACACGGTGAACAACGTAGAGATTTACGACCCTCTTGTTGTTTATGTTCTCTCTTTTTTTCTTAGAGCAAACAGAAATTGCTGTGCATCCATTTTCAGAACTGTAATGATTGGAGCTTCTATCAAAAACCTGTGTTTTCCTTTTTTAAGGGCTTGCTAATGACTGTCTTCTTGGAAAAACAGCCCCTTATCTCACCAATTACATTCAGCTCATTAAGATGATGTAGCACACACTGTGCTTTTAAATCGATAACAAATCTGAACTTGGCAATGCATCAGTAGAGTTAGAAGAATGTTTCATCCTTCTTCATTTATCTTGCCCACAAGGAAAATTTTTGACACAGGCATCCAGTGGGAGGAAAATTGCCCTAATTTTCTGGTAATATGAACCATAACAAAAATCTTGCATCAATGCTACCTTCCCAGTTACATACATGACCTCCTTGCCATTCACTTGCAGAAATACAACACATTTTAACACTGGTTGAGCTGTGGCTGTGTGTCAGTGGGTTCAATGTTTTCATGTGTACAGTGCGAGTGTTTAATTTTCCATGTAGTCACTGCCCTTAAGTCTGGGAATTACAAACGGGTCTGGACCTGCTCGCTTCTTTCCCAATTCAGCTTCATGAGCTGACAGTAATCCCCTGCCTATGGAGGCACAGGGCTGGCAGGGTGGGGATGGAATAGATTCATGGATGGTAAAAAATGTTGGGATGGCATGAATCCCTTCAGGGAGGGTCAGTGCCAGGAACTGAGCTGCATGCGCAGCGACTTTTATGCTGTTTTTCTTAAGTCAATCTAGTCCAACGTGACTTACTCTTCCTAAGTAAATCTAATATTTCCAAAATAATACTTCAGTTTTCCCAGAAAAAAGTCAAAGAGTCGCAGGCGTGCACATAAGTTTTCCGATGGAAGATGTTGTCACACATTAGATTGAGTATCAGCAGCCTGGTTTTATATTAGTTTGAAGAAAACTGACACTGTGAATCACTGTAAATTGAGCTTTTTTTTTTTTTTTTTTTTTTAGAAAATACTACCTGTTAATACATTCCTTATTTTCTTTACATGTATATTAGAGTTTTGCTGATTTTTTTAATATTAAGAATCATTCCAAAAAATTAGCCGGATCCAAAATTTCAGTTTATTACTCAAACCTGCACATCTACCTCTGACTGCACATACCTGCATTTAAAATACATACATTTTTATTACAACAGTGTAATCAAATACAGAAATGTGAAAAACCCAACTAATCAGAATTTATTTATAAATAATTACCACATAAAGAAATAATAGTTTTTAATAGAAAACATTTGATAATTTATGATATCTTTTCTACATATGTGTTTAACCAGGTATTTCGATTTTAACCTGAAATATGTTACATTAAATCAAAATTTCTGTTTCGGATAGGAAAGGATTTGGGTTAAAGGTATTGTGGTTTTATATTTAGAAATATATGGAAATTCAGTGCCTTTTTTTAATGGATTAATAAATACAATTTAAAATGGTTCTTTTATCATTTAATTTTAAAAGTGCATTTAAAAGTACTTTTCAAATAGGATTTCAAATTCTATGATATGGTTGTATTTCTTTTTCAGTGACGCTTGCTAGTCCTCCATATAAAGGAGTGTCAGTTTTTATGAAAACAAGAAAAGAGACTTTTACTGTTTTTATGTATGGTAATATAAAAAAAGACATAATGAAAATTGTGTTTATCCTGATCAACAATCAATCAAATTATCTTTATCAGTACTGCAGGAATATAAACTCGTCTTATAATTGCTGAGCAGCGTTTTGGCTTGTTTGGGTATAACATTTTTTTTTTTTTTCATCTAGAACCACCGGGATTTGGATTAATTTCCAGGGTCACTGCCTCTCTACTTTAACTTGATCATTTCTTGGAACACTTTATTTAGTAACCTATGACTTTCTGCATTTCTGACCTCTTTACTGGGCACTAGACTGAACGAGAACAAGAACAACATGCCGTTTATCACATTGAAAGGGGGAGGAAACAAATGTCCAAAGCTTCAGGAGAAGAAATACCAAAAAGAGCATGCTCTGTCCTACCATTACAAATGTAAACACAAAGAAAACCTGGAGACTTTGTAAATAGTGTCAAACAAGGCTTTAACAGCAATAATCACAAACAGTTGAAGATCTGAGTACTAGAATTATAGCTAACTTAAAGCATTTTTATACAAGTGTAATAAGCGTGTGAATAAATCTTTAAGTGTTCACAAAGTACTTTGTTGGAAAACGACGAGGGTTTTATTTGCACACAAAATCCTTTACCCTGATGTCATAATTTAAAAACTTTATTTTTTTTCTTATTTTCATTTGCAAGCATATTTTCATATGTTAAAAGACAATATCATCATATTTTCATTGTTAGAACAATGAAAGCATTTTTTTTTTTGCTAAAACCAAAGGTGAAATAAACTCTTTAAAAACTCTACAAACATATTTCAGATAAAAATTAAAACTTCCTTTTTAAAGCTACGAAAAAAGGCAATAATTTATCTTAATGGACCAAAAAAAAAAGCAGGCACTGCTTCTCTAACCTGAGCCTCTGCATCTAAAGCTGTAAAGGGTTCAGCCACATGGTGTCATTACATCCACTGATTTACACCCCTCACCTTAACAGACCAGGAAGCTGATAAGACTTTCAGCTATTACCATAAACAATGTGACGAGACAGAAAGTTGGTGGGAAGAGTGTGTATTCAAAAACAAAAAATGACATGACAGGTCGACAGCCTCTGTGAAATGTTGTCAGACGGGTCCAGGCTTTCAGGCTGGGGGGAGTTTTCTCAGGATGGACTATCCCTTTGGTTTTTTCTTCTGTCTTTTATGATGTAGGCCGGAAGCCCTGGCAGCAGTATTATATTCCAGGAAATTCCCAAACAACCACTGTTTTCCACCTGGGATTTGGCACTTTTTTTGCCGTTACCTCTTTTGGGAGCTGCTGTGACAAATGGAAATATCCCATCTGTGAAAACAGAATTTCTTCCATCAAGGTTATTTTGGTCCTTGTGTGCTTTTGTTCAAACTTTGACTAAGAAGTCATTTTTATCCTTTCTCTATCTCCAGCTGAGACAGTTTTATAATACATCTGTTCTTTTAACAAATAAATTAAAATTTTGCCAGGGCAGATCTTTTTGTTTATTCCTCAATAGAAATAATAATACATAAAAATATTGATCATTTTAATATAAAGAGGTCCAGTTTTTTGAGAATCCGCTGCGGTTGAAGAAAATCTTGGAGAAAAAAAGCTGGAGATCCACTTCAAAGAATCAGATTATCCTTTTTGTGGTATAAAACAAACAAACAAAAAAAACTACTTCCTCCATTGTTGCTGGTTTCCACAAGACCCAGAGTTGTGTGCCACGATGTATTTTTAGCTACACTTGCAGGACTTAACGATCATGTTAGACAGCTGGTCCACCTGTAAGTAGAAATCAACCGTAAATCATATGCGTGCATGCTGCTATCACATCGCAATGTTCCGTAAACATTTCATCTAAAAATATCTGAGATATTGATACCCTGTGTTGCCTTCCCACGTAGTAGAGAATTGGCAGCGGCTCCAGTGTCTGGGGAACGCAGCACGGCTGGGCGGATGCTCCCGGATTGTGATGTTTATACAGAGCCAAAATCTGCAAAGCGGAACATGAGGGGAAACAAACAGAAAACAAAAGAGCTCAGTTGATGATTTCATGACCAATAAGGCATCGGTCAAAGCTACTTGGGCACTCTTTCAGGGACCCTTGGGCAGTTAAGCATCTTAGAAGATAAATCAACAAATTGCCGAGCAGCTTTACCTTTTATAAATTTACTTTGAAATTAGAAGAAATTCACCTCAAGAGATTTAAAGAGAAAAAAAATATGCTGTTAAGTCCTCACTGACTGAATCAAATGTCAGATCTTTTATTTCTTGGCAGTTAGTTCATAAAATGCATTCAAATATGAATTAAATGAGCTTAAATGTGGTCCTTTGTAGGAGCAAAGTCAATATAATAAACCAGAAAACACCAGATGAGCCATTGCCATCTGCTAATGTTATTTGCTTTTGGCCTAGTAGTAAACTATACACTGCGGATTAGCTAATACAGTTGCATTCAGATTGTTCATTATCACCAGACTGAAAAACAAAATAACAAAAATCGAGTGCTCTCCCAAACATGTCTATATCTAACAATCTGTTAAAAGGTACAAGTTGTTCAGAAATATTAAAAGTATTTGAAACAGAATTCACCCCCCAAGGTTTCTTTTGAAGAGAAACCCACGTATTTAAATCATACCTGAGAATATTTATTTTCAGTGCCCCGAATGTATGAGCATGACCCCAAGCAGTAGTTAGCCATGTAGCCTGTGGGCTTGTGTATCCACTTCCAGCCCAGATCCTTCCTGAAGTCGATGTACAAGCTCCGTACGCAGCAGTGCTCCGTTTGGCTAAAATTGGATGAATAAAAGGGAGAAGGTTAATCAGTTTTAAATTAAATGTATGAGAAAGTATTAAGATGGCAAAGAGGTTTTTCAGTCTGGGTAAAATAGCAGAAGTTAATTCTCTAAGGAGAATAAAGGGCAACACATAAAGCATAAACATTTTCAGCTTTATTTATTGAAGATCAGTGACCCCAGCATCCATAGTATTCGACTGAACTTCCATTGAATCAAAATGAAATTCCTTGATCTTCAATAGACCCTGTTTACTTCTCTGCATAAGTAATATCCTGTATTAACTGACTTAGAGTTAAACTGAAACAAACCCGAAATGTAATAAATGTGGCAACTTCCTGTTCTATTCACTGATGATTTACTGCCTTGCAATAAAGGGCTTAGTGGTGCATTCAAATGCTTAGAAACGCATCTATTTATAGCTCATATGTTAATATTAAACCTGCTTGTATTGATTTGCATGTAGCAGCAGCACAACATTGCACATCATTTTCCTCATGTCTGAAACATTCAAAACCAACTCCCTGAATTATTACATGAGAATAAGAATTGAATTAGAGAAGAGAAGAAGAAGAAGGGTTCTTTCTATTTATCTATCCATCTATAAAAACACGTTTTAGTTTTTTTTTGCTCCAATTGCCCCTCCTTGCTAAGTCTGTCTTAATTAAATATGATTATCCACTTGTTTTGGAAAGTTCAGTTCTGTATCACCAACCACACCCAGCTCTCATTACTGCGAGACAAGTACAATCAAGAAATGACTTTAAAAACAACACACCAGGCTAAAAAAAAAAAAAAAAAAACCTAGCAAAGAGAGACAATATTCTTTGATCTAAAGAAACTCAAGAACAGCTAAAAAGCGTTATCTCTGACACATATCACTCTGTAAAGGGCCACAGCTTATTTCTTTGAGGCTCTGGGTCTCCAGCAAACCACAGTCAGAGCCTTTTACCATTTTATGGTGTAGTAAATCTAAATGTTCATGGTTTGGAAAGAAATAAATCATGCTATACAGCATCCATGACACTATGAGAGAGTTTTAAGAACAAAGTGGCAATGTGTAACAATATCTATTGGAAGGTGTGCCTCTTCTTATATCTTGTTTAAAAATAACCTAGTTTCGAAAAAAATAAATAAGTCAAACAACAGAAAATCCTGAAGGCAAACGTCTGATAATCCATTTGTAACCATAAAGGTATAGTGGAGGATTTTCGCAATTTTTTGAAAAGACCCGCCCTCTCCACTTTAAGAAAGAAAGGCATGCCTATTAAACGTGTGTGAGAGCGTGCACGAGCCCATTTCTCCTAGTGCACATTCTGTTTAAAAGTTGCTGTTTGCATCCCTTATACAAGCTTACTTTCCAAAATAAGATTTGCAATTTTTCCACTATGTACGCCTTTCCACTGGTGTTATGTCGAGAAATACCCTCCCTTTTGCACATTAATGAGAAAACGTATTGAAATATAAACAAAAAGGGGAATTTTAAACGTATTCTGAATGTTTTCATATTTCTTATGCATGGATGCTCTAAAATTGAGAGTTTGACAGATAAATGCCAAGAAATACCTGCTTGTCGAGAATTTGCTCCCCTGTCAAGGGAGCGTGCATTGCCCTAAACTCTAGCACATTGATGAGAAAACGGATTGAAATATGACCGAAAAGGGAACCTTTAAACATATGTTTAATGTTTTGTCAGAAATTATAAAGAATGGTGTTGTTCATCCACTGAGCAGAGAGTATATAAATAGAGCACTGACTATAGCACATTAGCTAAAAATTGTCTCGATACAAGTAAAAACCACATTCATTCGAACTCTAAATTTTAGGGCATCTATGCATAAGAAATATAAAAACATTAAGAATATGTTTAAAAGTTCATTTTTTTTTTTTATTTCTCATCATTGTGCGAGAGGGGAGGTAATTCTCAGCAGGCAGGTATTTCTCAGCATAAAACTGGTAAGTTAAAATAGGGGTAGAGCTTTACATAAATATATCACCAGAATGCTTGACAGTTAGGAGGATCATTTATTTTGATGATCCACAAAAAAAAGAATATCCTTCAGTATAACTTTAAGTTTAAAGCCACTGATGTTATGGAGCAGGATCATGATCTGAAGCATTCGAGCAAAAGGGAGCAGGTCAGAATACCTCTGTTGTACTTAAAAAGACTTATTATATACTTTATTTTGTACTAAAAAATAAAACTATTGTTTGAAAACATTTTTTTATCACGGGTATCCGTAATGTGTTTCGTAAAATGGACAATTAAGTGCAACTAAAAAGGAAAGGAGAGGTACTTGACGGTTGGGAGAGAGAATAGGGAAATCCCAATGACCCTTTCCTCACAATGCTCAGTGTTTACTAGACCTACCTCGCTGCCCCAGTGAGGTTCTTCAACCTAATGAGATTTTTGGAGATCTGCAGGCTCAGGATGTTAATGTGTCCACTCTCCCTACCACAGGGTTATTAATGCTGAGCAGTCTGGGCTAAAGTTCTGACCTCACCTGATCTTCTTTTAGTCTATTTTAAACATGCGGAGACATTTAGCTGTTCTCCTTATTCCTTCCTCATCATTTCCAGAAATGATCTTACTCCCTACTCTACATGATCTTTTGGTCATAAAATAAACCCTGAAAGTCCTAAGCACTAAGCCAATGGTTAAAATACCATCTTTTCTTCAAGGTTTGGAAGTGATTCGCAGGAGTTTAATATCACCAAAGGAAGTCAAACGGGTTTTGAGGTAAGTAAGCCATTCTTGAAATCATTGGTATTACTTACGCTGAGCAGGTTTCTGGTTCGCTGGTGGAGCGTTTTTTGCGTGATTTATGCGGGGTGGACATATTCTTAGGGATGGACATGGTCAGGATGTAGGGCGGTTGCTCTGTCAGCAATTCCACCGTTGCTGTGTCTCCTCGTGTCTTATCGATCCCCGAGATGGTGAAGCCGAACGTACTGGGTAGCTGCTGCTCACATTCACAGAAAACGCGTAGCTCAAACTTCTGCTCATTCTCTGGAAATCAAAAATGTTGGAAGTTTTAGCTTAATTGTAGGACAGAGAATTAGGGCCAGGATAGAGATTTTTTTTTTTGCATTTCGAGGATAAAGTCGTAACATTACGAGAATAGAGACGTAAAATTAAAAGAATAAAGTTTTAAAATTATGAGAATAAAGTCGTAACAGTGCAAGAAAAAGTTGTAACATTACATGAATAAAGTAATAAAATTATGAGAATAAAGTCCTAACACAAGGAGAATAAAGTTGTAATTTACAAGAAAAAAGTCACAACGAAATAGACAAAAATTATGAGAATAAAGTGGTAATATTAAGAGAGTATGGTCCTAAAATTACGAGAAACAAGTTGTATTTTATGACTCTTACAAGAAGAAGTCTTCCCTAAAATGAGGAATGTCGAGCATTATATTATACTTATGCTGTGGTTGACAAATAAGGAAATCTTTTAGCACTAGCATCGAATTGGGCAGTTTGTTAAAGTGGAGTCAGGTTGCTGTTTGGTGGTGCTGGTCAGCTGTCATATGATGGTTGAGCTCGAAACTTTCTGAAACGGGTCATTGTATGATGACCCGATTTTCCTAATATTACGACTTTATTCTTGTAATGTTATGACTTTATTCTCGTAATATACCGACTTTATTCTCGTAATGTTAAGACTTTAATCTCAAAATAAAAAAAAATGTAAAAATCTCTAACCTGGCCCTAATGCTTCGTCGTAGAATTGAAAGACGTAAACGAAGACATTGACTGAACCAAACCAAACATTTAGAAAGGATTGTCTCACCTTTGTTTTTTAGCCACCCCTGCAGGGGTTCAGTGACATCAAAGGAAAGCCACTTGTCTTTCAGTGAATTGGTCACGAAGCGAGAGGCGTGGTAGCGAAATGAGGTCCCTGAACTGTAGTACAGCTCCACGCGCTTTTCCTTATCTATTGAGGTGGTCTTGATGAGCATCCGTAGCTCCGCTCTTGTCAGCAGCTGGGAATCACCCACGCTGTTTTGTATTTCAGCAACGTTGAAGGCTATTGTTTTGGTCCTCTCTGTGATGTTGTTGTCTGTGTGATTAGAGAAAAAAAAAAACATGCAATTAATTGTTTGTCTTGATATAAAACAATGCAGACAAGAGAAGAAGTCGATTTTAAAACCTAGAAATCTTGGAGGGATGTATGAATTGTGGTGTAGGTAGGTTGGCGCCCTAACTGATGCAAAAAGCAGAATTGCAAACACTGATCACAAATATTCAGTATAATTTCCATTTTGGTTAACTTTGAAATAAGATACCAATACTTGTTACACCTGCAACATTAGTTCCTTTTTCCTAAATCTCCCTATTAAAACAACAACAAAATAAGCATTTTAGTACTCATGCTTATATTGGCTTGGGTAATCTTTCCGATCTGATGTGCCAGAAAGCTCATTACACAGAGCCATCTGTGAAGCATTGCTGTTTGGAAAATGGCCGGCAGCTGGATGAAGCTTCTGCCGATCCCCATTCATCAAACACCAGATGGATTCCTCAGATTCAGAGAAGCAATTATTCTTTACGCATTACCTTATTTAACTAAACTATTTGTTGTATCAAAAAATTTAGTGCTGTTGGTTTATATATATATATATATATATATATATATATATATATATATATATATATATATATATATATATATATATATATATATATATATATAAAACCATCAGCACAAAATTTTTTTATATATATATATATACTAATATGACACAGGTGGGGACCAGGCTATGGAACTATTTAAATAAAGATATGTAAAAAGTTCTAACACTTAAATAATAGGTCAATCTCACAATAAAAAAGGCTAACTTTACTTTGTGTATTTTTTCTACTCTATTTATTTAGCGAAGGGTTCAAATCAACATTAATAAATAAAATGTTGCATCCATTTTCTATCACTTAGAGATTCAAGCAATGTCATTTTAATCTATACTTAACTTTTTTCAGTTTTTTATAATTTATCAGCAATTAATTAGTTTCTGTTTCCAAGAGAGATTAACATGACATTAAAAACAAATACTTAGCAAATAATTAACTTGAGGGAGAAAGAATATCAGAATAATATGGTAGAAATAGAATCACTTATGTCAGGAAAAGGCTAAAATAAAGGATCCTCTCACCTAAACTTCTTCTATCTACCATTGGTGCTTTAATTTCATACGTTATCTCACCCAGAAAAGTTTTGAAGAATCAAAACTAATTTTGCAATGTTTAAAAAAAATATCACTATGAAAATGTAATGGGAGTATATTTAATCAGCTTTTCTAGGTCGAGTTGAAATTAAATGTATTCAGTAACCGTTAATTCAATATTACGCTTGGGCAAAATAGGACACGGCACACAGGCGCCATTTCTCTTAGCCATGAAGCAAAATGAAAAGTAGAAGATAATACAACGCCATTTAGGTGATGCAGATATGGAGTGATTATAAAAACAAAAAACAAAAAAAAAACTACATGTGATAAGAAAAGAGCCAACTATCAAGAGTGGCACTATTCTGTAATAAATGGATACATTTAAAACTGCTTGTACTGTGAGAGGCAGGACTGAACGAGGACATGTATTTTTCCTGCTACTTCAAATAGTAAAGGAATAAAGGATGGTAAAAAATGTTAAAATAAAGGCTTCTTATTTACGACACAGCTAATCAGAAACGTGTTTTAATGATTTTATGAAATCTTTCCTTACTGCATGTGCAGTAACTTAGGTCTCTACTTTATAAAACATCTGTATCTAGTTATGCAAAAAACACCACAAAATAATAACAGTAATAATCCAAATGAATTTGTTATATAAAACACAATTTTCACATTAGTTTGAAGGCTATTTCCAGGTTATACCTTACTATTCTGATAAGTTATTCTCATTAGACTAACTATATCACTATTGACATAAAAACATGCTCAGAGTTCCTCTGCTTAAATGATTCTCTCATAGACGGAGCCACAGATGGAACCAGTTTATTGTCACCTTTTCTAACATGGAGCATTTATGGATCCGTGCTTCTATGTTCCTTTTAAAAACCTGCTTTTATCTCCCTTAACCCCAAGTCGGCCTCAGCAGAAGGCCGCCCAAACTGAGCCTTTTACTGCTGGAGGTTTCTTCCTGTTAAAAGAGAGTTTTTCCTCTCCACTGTCGCTGCATGCATGCTCAGTGTGAAGTTTTGCCTTAAAGTCAATGACACACTGCAAGCAAATTGGTCACCAAACGCTCATCAACAAGGAGCGAATCCTGCAAAGTAAATGAGTCAATGCAGTCAGCTAGTTTTTCTTTGACCTAATCTGCTTGTATGAATCGATCAAATTGTCTCAGTAAAGTGCCATGAGCTGGCACGTGTTGTTGCTATATAAATAAACTGAATTGCATCGGCAGCCAGTTCATCTAGTTTTAAGTCAAATATTATTTTGCACAGCATGTTCTTTATCAAATAAAATATTCTTCCTGTAGTGCTGGTAACAAATTATCTGGAGAATCTAGTTTCTTTTGAGCAATGAAGTACAGTAAGCAATTGATTAACAGTATCTGCACGCTTAGTTGAATTTGTTTAAGCGAAGAACACACCTTTGTTCCAATATTTGAATTCTGAAAGTCAGCTTATCCTAATGATTTAGCTTGTTTTCTACTTCATGTATCCCCCTCATATTTCAGCCATCAATAGCCTTCTGCAGATTTCAGCATTACCCAACGAGCTTAACTAAAGCCAAACATTTATCTGTCCCAGCTGCCACAGCTGAGAGTTTTGTTTTCTCAAAGTGTTGCAGCAACTGTAATCTCTGAGTCTTCCTATAACATGACAAATGGGGAACAATCTCCCTGCAGAGTTTGATCAAACACAGTCAGGCTACTGAGCCAAGCTACTGACAGATTTACCAATACAAATCTTCCAGCTTCTCACTCTAGATAAAGTAGGATAGAGGAATGCACTGATAAGCACAGGAAAAAATGTAATCAAGATTTTACTATTGCTTAGAAAAGAGGAAATAATGTCGTAAAATTGTGCATGAAGAGGTTGAATGCATAGAAAGCTTGTTCATAGCTTGCAAAGGGTGTGAGAAGGAGTGTGAAGAAATAGGAGATGTACATATATCAATGCAATGTCTGGCGCTGGACCAAATCCTCTACGCTGCCTGAGCCTGCCAAAGCCAGGAGTTCTCTGCTCTAAGGTCGGGGAATTACTTTGACAGGAACCCAACCAAGCCCTGCATACTTGCTCTGCATGCTCGAACCAGGCTGTACCAGGATTCCCCCCGTCACGGCCGCTCATCTATCCCTTACCACCATCAGAGCTGAGTTGTTTCAGCCGTTGTAAAGGGGCCAAACTGAAACTGAAAAGCGTTGATGTGGAGTGCAACGGGAAATGAGATTTTGACATTCTGCAGGTCCCACCCAGAATCTAGTCAAATGTTCGCTTCAGAGAATGAGAAGGGAAACACAGAGCATCAAAACGAGTAAAGCTAAACCATCCAGTTTAAGGTTGAAAGTGTGCTAAAAGTTAAACCAAGTGCTTTCGATACAGGAAATTAAGTCACTTCCCTTAGCAGCATATTGGCAGCAGGACAATGTTTCAAGCAGAACTTTATCCTCGCTTCTATGCTCTCACAGTCGCAGCGTCTCCTAACGCCTATTAATAACCTGTGGGCAAAATAAAAATCACAAACTCTACACATTATCTTTCAATTTTCTGCTTCATCCTGGACTGAAATAATGAATCCTCCCTCCTTCAGAAATAGCATCCTGCCACATATGGGTGTGGGGGGGGATTTGTGTGTTGAACTAGGGCCTATCTGCAGGTAAGCCAGGGACAGCTGTTGTGACAGGTTGGGAGACAGCTCTGTAATTACCAGTGGGAGGAATCAGATTCCAGCAGCTGGCTAAATGTCTGTCTTCTTTATACTCTGCTTGCCTCACAACTTTACTGATGTCTTGCTTCGCGGATTAACTGACGGCCCACCATTTCTAATGCTTCATCATATTTTATATAGTAAAATGACAATTTGGCCAGTAAACTATTTCTGGATGTACTGTACAGGGCTTTGTGGTTGCTTCCCAGAGAGGAAAACGCACGCTGTTTGCGAATGAGCTAAATTACATGCGTATTAACAATATGGGAGAGGTGAGTTTGGGTCTTCTAAGGAGGGATGTGGCTGAAGGAATTTAGCCTAATCCAAGATGAAATTACCACAATGTAGACTTAAAACTACTAAGTTTTAAAATGCTCTGCACACAAATATGCATCCCCGCGAGCTGTTTTGGATTTCAGGGAAGGTGTGAGTCACTCTTCAGAAAGGAATAATAAGACAACAGATTTGGTAATGAACACATGCGGTGCCCTTCCCTATTTGTTGCCACCTCTGCTAAAGACGTGTAAAAGACTGCATCTCTGTTGCAGAGGTGTAATCTCACTTAGCTAAATGAAAAGAAAAAACTTTTACACGCTTCTATTCATTTCAGGAAGCTTTTGCCTTTCTTCCAAAGAAGATACAAAATACGTTTTTATTTATTTATACTTTACTTTTTGTGTCTTACAACTTTTGTTTCAGAACTTCCGGTATCTGTGGTAAAAATGACATAAAACAGGCCTACTTCTCCTAGCCTTACTCAAATAAGGGAAAGACAGGAGATCACAGCATTTGAGCAAACCATATGTGTGTTGATCCCCATAAAAAAGCAGTAAATGTATATATGTATATATTTGAAATGTAGAAAACTGGAAAGAACCTTATTTATAAGAATAAAGAGAATGCCAACAAGGTAAAGGAGTATAAAGTATCACTGTTTAAAGAACGGCATGCTGTATGTAAAAATAAATTTCTTAGTACTGGACTTCCCACAGAGAAGCAGAAGTTAAAGTTTCCCTTACTGCCCTACATGCAGATTTTTCTATTTCATGAAACCATTTATCGTGGCATCGTTAACAACTGATTATAAGCAAACTTGGGTAAACATAGATGTGGTTTTCAATAGGTGTGAAAGGCTGCTTCTGTTTTTAGATATGAACTCGGCTAAGAAACAGGAGGGATGTTCTCTGGCATTCCTAGGAGCTAGGAAACACATGCTCCCCGCGGGCAACGGTTGCACCGGACCTGAGTCACTCAGCATCTCAGTGGCCATCAGCCTGCCTTCCTTCCTGCCAAGCTGCCTCGTCACAAACATGCTGCAAACACACTGATAATAAGCTCAGGAAGCCTAGCAGAGAGAGAGAGAGGAATTGGAGGCCAGGGGACAGAAAAAGATTAATCGTTGTTAAAGAGATATGGGAATTGAAGGGAAATCGCTCAGGGAGAGATACGATGGAGGGCAAGTAAAATGATAAGCATGGGAGAAGTCAATTTCTCAAGTTACCGTTTAGGAAATTCCCAATCCCTGAGGGACGCTAACAGTGAAATCCAAAAGAGAAAATAAGACAGAGTAAAGGATGTAGTCTTCTCTTCTGGCTGCTATCTTTTTCTTTGGCTGCCACCTGAGCATAACAATATTATTCCCTTTATTTTGAAAGTAGCTTTGTTCTGCTTTTTGCTCTCCACACTCCAGAACATGGTCCATCCACTTCAAGTCTTTCTTTTGATGTGGTGGATGAAGGCAAGGGGGGATGTGTATGCCTGCCTGATAAAGTGAGACGTACAGACATGCAGAGAACAATGGGGCATTGAAACCAAGCTAAAAAATCATGTTTATCATAATAGCTTGGGAGCCATTGCACAATTATATCCGAAGACCATGTGGCTGCGCAAACACCAGAGGAAGCCTTGCCAAGTAAGCTGTGTTAACGAAGCAGTAAAAAAAAAAAAAAAATGGGCTGGATATCAAGAGAACGGCAGAGCATCAAATCGTTTGCAGCCAACTTGTAACTTCTGTGATCTCTGATCTCATTAAAACTGCCCAAGGATGTTGAAAGCAGTTCAAAAGATGTGCACATGGTAAAAGAGTTTATAGAGCAGTTTGGAACATTTTTGATTAGTTAAAGCTGTATTTTATCATTCTGTGTATCAGCTTTAAGTGCTTCTTTAACCAGTTGTGTCCACTTTGAGTCCTAACTATTTTAGTAACTTACACCATGTGGAGCAGTGGATTTAAAACTTTATAACACCATTATTACTGCTTCAAAACACAATTATACTTAAATCTCAGGTGGGAGAGAATGTCAAAAAGGTTTTTTTAATGTCAACTTAAAAAGTATTTTCTCTGACCAGCTCAAAATTCAGTATGGAGTCCTTTCTTTTAATTTCGTACTTATTTAATTTTTTCTTCGTGAAAAATATCATGTTTTTTAATTGACTTCCAAGTGAATGCTTATATTTTGTAAGAACTATAAGATTATACAACCTTCTCAAGTTGCTACAATATTTGACTTTACAAAAGGCAGAGTAACACAGTTAGCTGGCACTAATAATTAGTTTGGTCACAGAGCATATCAATTAGCAAATAGCTGGACTATCATTCTAATATCCAACTTTAAAGATAAATCACTGAATATATGACAAAAGGTATTTCCTCAGTTTCTCTGTAAGTTCTTAAAACTGCTGCTTTACACTTTTCTAAATGTTTCAGACATAAACAGCAGAAGTGTGAACAAATCATCTTTTTTGGACAGCTGGCGCTTTTCAGCTCCACGTTATTTATTATTTTTTTTATTTTATTTTTTTAAGTGAAAAGTTTTGGTTCTCCAAATACTGCTCTGTGTTCAGAGTGTTGTGCAACATCCTGCAAGTGAACGTAGAAGCATAAATCACAGCCATACAATTATCTGGCATGCTTACAGCCATCCTTAGGCCATCAGCAATTGCCCTCATTTTTGAAAATTGGTAATGCTGCTCTAGGAGCCATGATTAATGCCTTGCTCCTTCGAGTTAACTTGTACTTACTGGTCATGTTGAACTTGTTCAGCACTTTGGCGAAGTATTCCTCCTCTTCCTGTTCTTGGGAGATGGAATCCATGACTTCCTTCTGTTGCTCTATAAGCAAGTCCTTGGTGCTGTTGTAGAGGGACAGCAAAGTGGCTGGGATATCCTCCTTCTCTCCAGCTTCTTCTGGCTCAGGAGCTTTAGGCAAACGCAGTTTGCAGAGGATCTGGGTCCTAATAGCGTCTATGCGCTTTTGCTTAACTATCTCTAAGTCTAAAGTCTTACATGTGGACATACTGCGCACGTTCTCTAGCATGTGCGCAGCCATCAGCAGCAACAATCCCAGCTTCATTGTAGCAGCGTCACAACTCAACCACTTCTCCACTTTGATTATTAGGAAATCCTGCCTCACCTTTTTGTTTCGCTGCCTGCCTCCAGTCGAGGATGCTTTGGGAGTAGTGAATCACTCTGAGGAGAGGTGTGACTGACGCAAGGTGTTTACACACAACAGAACAATTATAGCAGTGTGGAGAGTCCAGAGAGTGCCACAGCTGTCCCTACTGCTGTGAAAACCACCTAACACTCGTCTTGTTTGCATAGAAGCAGATAGAGAGAATCAGAGTGGGCAGGCAGACGGCGAGGGTTGAGCCAGCCTCTGACTAGGCCACAGAGGTAACCCAATGAAGGTCTACACTATGAAGTGAGTCCAGAGCAGAGCTGTCAAAAGCTAAATAAAGCTCATCCAAGCATAAGAAGCTCTCCAAACACTCGCATGACTTCTCCAACACCCAACAGGCAGAAATAATCTGACAGCTCTCAGATCGTCAGTCTTGCCTCTGTGCTCAAAGATCAAATTGTAATTTCAAGTCTTCCACCTGCAATATTTAACGTAATCCTGTCTTAGAGCAAGTTTATACCTCTCCACATGTCAGCTCTGTGCTGTATTGCTAACTAAGCAGTTTCTTATTACATGTCCCCAGAGGCAAAAGGAGCAAATGTGAAAAGAGCTGCAGCCCAATAAGAAAAAATTATGACGAGCACTGGCAGACACTGACTTACTCACTTTCTATGCCTGAAGGCTATTAACCTGTCACTGCCTTTAGTTTTATCTGAAACAGACTTTCCACACAGTCCAGTTCTTACTATTTTAGATGGATCGAATGTCAAATATGCTTCCTCAAAAATGATTTTTAAAATAGAAATGCACACTGAGCCTAAAGTAGAACTTTGAAACACTCCCAGACTTCTTCATACCCTAGAAGAAAAACATGTGACAAACAAGGATGGCGCTCAGCTCAGACTACCTCTTTTCACAAATATTAGCATGTGATCTGTACGCAGCTGCATCAAACCAGCTTTCAACGCCTCCAAGTCAATGACAGAGCAGCTGCCGCTCTATCTGCTGTGTTCCTCTCATGATAACGCAGGGCAATCATCTGCAAGTCCACTACGTCAGAAATAAAATGCAAACAGGCCTGCTATCAGATGTGTAGAATGACAGTCTTAAGGTAAGTATTTAGGTATCAGACACACCTTCTCTTCACAAGAGAGCACCATCCAGTCACAGCAGCAGTAAACCTCTGCAGCAGAGGAGGAAAAACCCTGTTAGGAACTTGATCGCAGTCTTTCCTCTATCCATCCACTGGTGTCACCTCGTTTATGCCCTCTACAGCTCCTTCACACCTTCTCCTTTAGAGTCTCCTCTGACACAGCTTCCTATACTCACACCTTGTCTTTGTCCCTGCTCTGTTTTCACCCTCTGCCTGTCAGAGCTTGCTGTTCAAAAAGTGATTTGTGGGAGCTCCCAGCTCAGATAACTTGTAAACCCTCTCTCTCTCTCACTCTCTCTCCCCTCTACTTTTTCTCTTGTTCCTGTTAGTCTAATAGAGCGAGAAGATCTCCGCCCAGGAAATGAAGCTAACGGCAGAGAAAACATCTGCCTTATGCTTATGCTGCCTTACTTATGTTTTAGCTTGACCAACTCTTTTTTTCTGTCAGAGCAGACAGTGACAAATGTCAACAAGTCCTGCACCAAACAACAGTCTCACCAAAGCAATGCCACATTTACCTGGTCCCTGCAAAGTTGGAAGTCTTGAAGACCATGGAGGAGAGCCTATTATATATATATTAAATTCACAAAATATAAATGAGACTTCTGTGAGGTACAGAGTCAACAGGGCAGGGCCGTGTGGTGCCCTCTCCCAGGTCTAAGTGCTCTTTAAATGTTGGATTGTGTATTTTCAGAAGGAAGGCAAGACTAAAACAAACTCAGAGATTTTTTAGCTATGGCAGCTCTGTCCGTAGAGATGATTAAACAGGAAAACAGTGATGCACACTGAAAGTCCCAAGGGGTGTGCCAATTTATTTTCATCTATATATTCATCTAAAGAATAAAGTTATTTGTTCAATGCTGACATTTACAAAATGAAACTCAAAGAGCAGAAATCCCCTAAAAACCACCAGGTGATAACATTGATTTAAATAATGAAACTAAGGTTTATATTTAGGTTTAAGGAACACTTAATATCTGATTATCTTTCCAGATAATAGTTTGAAACAAACAAGAGATTTTTGTCTCTGTAGAAGGTTAACAGCTACTATTTAAAAACTGTTTAAATGAGTGAACACTGCCATCTGGTGGAGGAAGATCATTTATGGGAATCACTAATATATAACAAAAAAGTCACTCAGACTTGACCTAAGGTCTAATTTTTCAAGAGAAATTAGCATTTATGGCTCGGAGAAAAAACAAAAATCGGACGCAAATAATAGTTAAACAAAATTAAAAAGCAAACAACACTGAGTAAAAGAAGAGGGACAACATGAGATCAATTCATAACAGCAGAATCATATAATTTATGTAACCCGATATACTTTCCCTTTCTCTCCTGGTTAACCTCCAGTCATGAATCAGATGAAGTTATAAAAAGAACAATTTTCCATAATCCTGTTTATAAATTAGTGTCTGAATGAGCAAAAGTTTACAGAAAGTAAAGCTGCCAACCGTTTATGGTAACTGTTATGGTAAATGAACACAACCATGAAAAGAAATGGAAATTCGTGATAACTTAACACACTACTTACAAAGATGCACTAAATGTTGCTGTAACAACTATACCTCAGTGGACGCGCGCTTCTAAAAACAGTAACTGAATCTGTACACGTCTCCAACAAGTCTGACCGATCTACCATGAGGATTTTGTACCTTGTGCGTTTTACCACGAGGCCTACATGCCAGAACCTTGAGGTGCCTGCCCTTGCCAAGGGGTGGGGGGTTCATATGCTCCTTTCCCATCATTCACAGTGAAATGCTGGAAAACTCTGAAGTCTCTGAAGAAGGATGACAGGAGAAAGTGTTCTGAGTCAACAAGGAGGTGCGATAGTCAATAAATAAGATAAAATCACAGCCACATTAGCGCATAGACTTTCACATAAAACCGTCAGATCTCTAAAGCTCTCTGATGCCCTTTCAGTGAGCAGAAATTCTGACTTTTTACAATGAAGACTGAAATCAAATCATGCTATATATAAATATATATATATATATAAATATATATATATATATATATATATATATATATATATATATATATATATATATATATATATATATATATATATATATATATATATATATATATATATATATATATATATATGAGACGAAATATACAAATAATATACAAATAAATGAAACCTAAATTAATTTCAGAGCACTGAAGATGATCAGCTGAAACTGTTATAACTCTGGAGGGACAGTCACATTTCCCTTGCAACAGAAATTTCATTAGAAATATAGACAAACACATGGTTGACATAATAAAGTTCAAAGTACATAATGTTGTATATACAAATGTAATGAGGTAAAACCTGTTGTAGAGGAAGAGCACCCTAGTAAAATGACACAATAGCTATAAAAAAATACATTTAAAAGTATTTAGGCATACTTGTGCAGACGTCTTAAAATTCACAATTGTATTAGACAATATCATATTCAGAGACAAACTTACCAACATTTTAACAGACTGGATGAACAGGTGTTTACAGAAAAAGTTATTTCATTATGTTAGATAAATTGGTTTTCTGTTGACTTTATTGTTTTCTTCATCCAAAGTTCAATTTGAGTCTTGTATATCAGCCTAGTCTTATATTTGAATTGCTGCCCTATTTAAAGAATCTAACTAGTTGTGTCCTGATCAGTTCTTTGACTATTTAACAGAATCTGACGTCATTTGAATAAAAGTAAACCCCTAAAGCCTAAATCCATATCAAAGGAGGCTATTTTAGCAGGAATAAAATAGCAAATCACAAAAGTCGGCAAAAAATCTAAAGAGGGGAATGCAATATGCTATATAAGATCAAAAATAATTATAATATTTCTAAAACTGGTGACTTATTGAAAATAATTTTATTTAATCGATTTAAAGTTAGAAAAAGTATAACTAAAGTAATATACAGTTGTAAAAATTGATAGCTAGGTTAGCCAGTTCTTGTCTCCATGGTTACAAGCAAAGGAACTTCAAACAAGAATCATACTTTTTCATAAAATATTACAAACTTATCTCGAACATTTAAATGCTTATATCACAAACGAATGGCTATAATATGAATAAGACATAACTAAAATGTCTAAATGCTATGTGCTTTACTGTTAGCTGCCGTGGTTAGCAAGTTATATTCTCTATGGTTACAGAACGTAACCATAGTAACTCACGTACCTGTTTTTACGTAACAATATTTAATACGGTAATCTTTACATAAATTCTGCTTTTTAATAGGTATGACTGATTTCTAGTAAGTGCATTTATATTCAGATTATAGCGTTAACTCACTGAAGCCGCCACCAAATGCTTTTATCCAAGGAGTACGTAAACGCTCTACGCGATTTTAAATTACGTAACGTAGCTCTGTGAGTCGCTATGTGTTTCTTTTTCCCCTGCGTTTGTTATTAGAGGTAAGTAAAGTTTTATTTCTCTCTCTTTGTCTTCTGTTTAATTTGGGGCTTAATCTAAGGCTTAGGCCAACAGATTAACATTTACCGTATGTGAAAATGTTTATTAACTAGAGAGCGGAGCACAAAGAGGGAAAGGAATATACTCAGGTGGGTTACCATGGTAGTTACGCAGTGGCTGAGCAGACAGCGCAGGAACCTCCATAGTAAAACAGCGACAATAACAGTGTAGAAAGCTGTTGGAAGCTTTTATTTGACTCTGCGTTTTAGATTCTTTTGGTGAGCGTGTAAACGTACTTTTAAACGTTAATTATTATTATTATTTTTTTTTTTAGCTAAACTGAGGGGGAAAAAAACTATTCTGTATGAGTTAATTTATTTGATAAACATCCAGCAGTAACACAGTCGGCATTGTATTTGTTATTTAAAACTGGCCTTGTCTATTTTTTCTTACCTCCTTTGCAGAAAGTGATGGAAAAATATGAAAAATTGGCTAAAATTGGAGAGGGCTCCTACGGTGTGGTGTTTAAATGCAGGCACAGAGATACTGGTCAGATAGTTGCCATTAAGAAGTTTGTGGAATCTGAAGATGATCCAGTTATTAAAAAGATTGCACAGCGAGAAACACGTATGCTGAAGGTGAGTAGAATATATCCTTTATATTATGATCTTTATAGTGAGGAACACCACTCTGAATTCAATTTAGATCCATCAATACTGTGACTATTATAATCTTTTTAAATGTAAAACACTAAGTCATTTAGCATTAGTTTATACCTTTTCTTTCTCTTTTGTTACCTGGTGGTTTTGCAGCAGCTAAAACATGTGAATTTGGTCAACCTATTGGAGGTATTCAGGAGAAAAAGACGTCTCCACTTGGTGTTTGAGTTCTGTGAACAGACAGTCCTCAATGAGCTGGACAAACACCCCCGAGGGTAAGACAGACGCAGGACAGAATCAAAAACTCTGTTGCATTAACATCTGCTTAAGTGCTGGGAACTATGTTTTCACTAAAGAAATATATAGATCATATTATGCACCAATCACACTTTTCTTGGCTAACTCTGATTTCCTTCTTTTCTGGTCTGAACGGCCTGTTCAGATTTTGACTTATTCTGATATTTTATTTTAAGTAATATAGAGTACAAAGCCTACTGTCAGTGTTAGTAGTTACTAAAAAAATACGCCCAACATCCCGCTGGCAGCTGACACTTAAAGGGGGATTATTTTCTATAAATGTAAATGTCAAAACACACACAGCGGCACTCTTAGTGAGTATCACCCTTTATAAAGAAAGAGGAGGGAAAAAATTAATGAGGTGCTTTCAAGATTTTTAGATTCACAGGGAAAAAAGACAAGATCTGCATCACTGCAAATATGACCTGAAATCTGATTTATCTTTAAAAAAAAAACACACACATTAACTTAGGTTTATTGTATAAGTATGTTCCTTTGACAAATGCTAGTAAAGATTATCAGTCATCCAGATCATAGTCATTCTAAAAAAGTTAAAAAACAATCCACTTGATTCGTACCCAAAGAACCCAACCGACTCCCCATTCCTAAGGGGCAGACCTGTTCTTCTGGTTCAATTTGCATGTTCTTTAAGCCAAAACAAGTTTTTGGGCTACAAATATAAAGCTTCCAACTCAACGCTAATTTTGAAAATTTGAATTGAGAAAGATCCCTGGATGGGAAGCGAAACATCTTAAAACTTGGAAACAAAGTCCAGTGGATTGTTTTTTTGTTTTGTTTTTTTGGAACTTCCATAGACAAAACTATTACAAAAACATAAAGTAACAGTTAAATACCAAAAGCGGAGATTACACACAATAAAATAAATCTATCAACTCTATTTAAATGGCACTTTACAGGTCCAAAGGGCAGGCTCTACAGGACTATAAAATAAAAAGAAAGCAAAAACATAAAGCATCTACAGTAAAGCTTACTGAATAAGAGCAGCTACAATTATTTAAAAAGTAAGAAAATGAAACAACAAATATAGAGATTTAAAGAAAATCTGTTTAAAGCTAAACATTGCTCTAGAGGTAGACTGTTCTACAGCCTTAGTGATGTGAACTCAAAGGTTACTCACCCCTTGGTTTTACATCTGCTAGGTAGCAAGTAGAACATTACTGAAAATCTGAAGACTGTGAGCAGCAGAATAATTGCTGCAATATAATGTTTGAAATGGTCTTATGTCCTAAGTTTCAGTGTTCAAATTTACAGGTTAAAAAAGATTAAGTAGGATTACAGTATCTTTAAACTATTTGGGAAAACCCAGAAGATGATATCATGGTTTCCTCTTCTAATGCTCTAATTGTAATCATCTGATTTAAAAAAGAGACATACCTGTGGATATATTTAAGTTAACGTACTTAACTACTTTCTTGTGTGACATCACGGAAAGATAAAAGACAAGAAAAACCAGCCAAGAGACCAGGAACTCAAAATAAAATGTTGGTCTTCCCCAAGTTTAGTTCCTCTCTGGGTCCAACTGCCAGGTGAAAGACTCATTTGTTCAGCTTTATGTTTGTATAAACAGCATGGTGGTGTTCAGACGTCACACCCTCAGGCAAGAGGAGCGGTTCTGTGTCTAACAGATTAACAGGTTTAGTATATGTGAGTCCCAACTGTGAGGTACGGAGGTGGTATTATCATACTTTGGGAGTATTTTGCTGGTTGAGAGACTGATGCATTTACAAAACATAGGACATTGTGAGAAAAGAACCTCATGTGGATATCATTCCAAGAAACCGGCCTGGAATTTAACCTTTTGACAAAAGCAAAATCCATTTAAAAGTGGCTTAATGACACAACAGTTCAGTGTTTCCTTTACAATAACTAAATGTTTCTATTATGGAGATCTGATCAAATATAAGGAGAGCTGGAAAGATGAATGAGTCCAAGGCAGCCTCTAAACTAACCTTTTAATAAAGTTTAAAAATGTATTTATAGTTTTCCGTTTTAAACCAATTTAAAGTATTTATTATGTGTTTTTTTTTGGGTTTTTTTAAGACAACCTTATAGTACATCTTCTTATGTGGTAAATCCACACAGAATTCTGGTATCCAGCTAACATAAATTATTATTTATAATCCTAAGTGACCTAGATCTTAAAAATCTGTCTCATATGTGCGAACAGTTGTCTCTTTTTTACCATTTATGTTGATGTTTGGTTTCAACAATACTGGCAGAATTATGATGAATTTATAGCAAAGTTGAGAACAAAACCATTGAGCCCTAAAAGCACCACCTACGTTAGAATAGAATAGAAGAGAAAAGAAAATCCCTTTATTGTGCCACAATGGGGAAATTGTGGTGTTACAGCAGCATAAGGTTATAGCAGAAGTGGCCACACAATGTCAATCTTAGAAAAGTGGATAAAAATAACAGATAAGAAAATAAACAAATAAAGTATGAATTTTCCTTTCCTCCAAAGAGCTCCCACAGTTAAACTACAGCTACTTGTCTCGTATTTTTTTTTCCCATAAGGCTGTGCAGCAGAAACTCTAGCTGCTCATGAAACAAAGGTGCTTCTGCTGTTAGAAATGGCCTAAGGTTACTTGAGTGTCTGGAGGGCTGTGTAAAGCACCCTTATCGTTTTCATGCTTGAAGTATTAGATAAGAACAATATTACAGGTTCAAAAAATAAGTTCAGTTCCTGGTACAGCAGTCAGTCCTTCTTTGTCTCTTTAACTCTGCAGGGTCCCTGAAGCTCAGCTGAAAAGTATTGTGTGGCAGACACTGCAGGCTGTGAACTTCTGTCACAAGCACAAGGTCAGGGCATATTTTTATATCAATATCACTCTTCTTCTGTAACAGACAGCTCGGAACAAATGAAGATTATCTTAAAGTTGTAGGGAAGTCATATTTAAATGTCAATGTTCTGGCTTAAACATGTACTTTTTTATCAGACTATATTGTCCCAAAAGTTAGAAAATTTAAATTTTTCAAAAAATCAGGCCAGTTACTTATATGTCAGCTTGTACAACTAAATTCGGCCAATCATATATCAACGGTCATCCGTTAATCAAATTTTTTTTGGTCATGGCATCTTGATTCATATGTCGCAGCTAATATGTGCAACAGTTTAAATAAGTATTAAGAATCAATTTACTTTAGCATTGAGTTCCATCCCAGTGTTCACGGGGATGGACGTCTGTGTCTTCAGCAGGCGTAGAGCTAACAGAACTGGCAGCGTTGCGAGGCAAGGGCTCAAACATGTACGGCTGTAAGCCTTCTACACCAAACCAAGCTTCTGCCGCCCTGGCGTCCTCTTCCACAACAACTTTGTCCCCGCTTCCCTCCTCTAAATA
Source organism: Cyprinodon tularosa (assembly GCF_016077235.1). Taxonomy (NCBI): domain Eukaryota; kingdom Metazoa; phylum Chordata; class Actinopteri; order Cyprinodontiformes; family Cyprinodontidae; genus Cyprinodon; species Cyprinodon tularosa. Next base: position 902,345 of record NW_024038814.1, read on the forward strand.
AAAAATTTATGACGGAGGAGACTCATCTACGACCTCCGACACAAAACTCTCTTCCTCTTGCATGTTTCTGCTGTCCATAGCGTTCCTTAATGGTGTCGTCTCTAAGTGCTACTTGGTCCCAATGTAATTTCCCATTGGGAACCTACTAGCACTAAGTTGCTAACTAGTTAGCAAGATGCTTCCGACAAACCGTCCAAAACCAAACTTGCTTGCTAACCTTCCACGACAACAATCCCACCCCCCTGATAAACCACCAAACAAATTAACTTTATTCACTCTCGTAAAGTCGTGTACCACTGGGGAGAATTCGAAATTGCAACGGATGGAACAGCTGTTTCCCTGCGACTTTAAAGCAGTGCTGAACGACCATATCAATCTGATCTACTGGGACCATTATATCCTGATATACACAGGACAGAAGTATAAAGGATAAAGCTCACAGATCTTGTTTTCTCCTGATGTTAAGATGTATGCTGAGCAAAGAGATAATAACCGTTTCATCCAGAGCACATTAGAGGCTTTTGTGAAGGTTCCATTTAAAGTTTCCTGTAGGAGTTTGGGTGGTGGTGTTTTGTTTACATTGTGGCACTGACCTATTTTGCTCCACCACTGGTGGCGTTGTGGAGGAAAAAACTATAAAAGGTGAGATGTAAGAGGGCAGACAGGGTTTGGGTGATGGGAGGTCGTACGGTTTTTACCGCTTCCTTTGGCACACAATAGTCTGCGTCCTGTGGTTAAGATCTGTCATATCACACTCTCCATAATTAGCTTTCCATCTTATTTGCTGGAAAAGGCCGCCACTCTGACAGATTGCTCATTTACAAACTGACCTCAATAAATGGGAACACCCATAACATCATCTTGTAAGCGCGTTAATGCCAAAATTCGCCACACCCAGAAGTGATTAAAAGGTGATTGAGAGTCGCTACATTTCCGTTAAAATAACTCCTCTCCGCGCTAACATGCAATGTTTTTATCTTAAATATTTTACTCTAAAATGCCTCTTAAAATAACAAACAGCTCTGTTAAAATGTAATTTTTCCCATGCAAAATACAGATACAAAATACAACAATCTGTTGGTGGGAAGAGTGCAATAAACCCAGATGATTTAGCTTTTGCACCCTTTAATTCAAACTTTGCATATCAGATTTCAGTCTTCTCTGTGAGGAGTCTATCAGCTTACTATCTCACTTTGACTTTCTAAAATTCAGCCCTCCTTCCTTGTATCCAACCTGGCAAAAGTTCCCCAACATCCTATCAGACTCAACAGACATATCCTGTCCACAGTTTTCATCCCAATGATTTTCTTAGAGATAATGTTCCTGACTCTGGAAAAGTCATTCTGTAACGTGATTGTTTTTCTCTCATAAAGGCTTCCTGTCATTAATTTAAATGCATACAAAAATAAATGGAAACAAAATACAACCATAACTTGTTGGACATTCATCTAGCTTGTTCAGTGTTGCTGACAAAAAACACTGAACAAGCATATGGCTGCATGTTAGGTAAAGATGCCGAACTGATACCTCTGAAATGATATACCACAATCCAAAGTAGTTTTGATAAATTGATATGCATGATGTTAATACAATTGTCCTCTGACCCTGCTTATATTGTGCTTTTTTGTTTTATACAGGATCATTATTATTAATAAATTGCTTGCTTTAAATGTATAAATAAACAAATAATCACACTTTTTATCTCAGTAATAGTAGATGATATGCTGTGTAATGTCATTTCAATAACAGTTTGGCTATTCAGGAAAAAACAGGTCTTTGAATGTGTTTCTCTTGTGATAAATAGCCTTCTTTGCTGCTGTTTTCCAAAGCTGAGCTGTATTAACAACTCCCCCTACAGGTAGTATTTTAGTATGTAGCAGACTTTTCTTTATAATCAGTCTGTAGAGTATTTTAAAAGAGGCTAGATTTATTTATTTTCCTATCATTTTTTTGTTTTTCAGTCAATGCAGTCTGTCTATCTCTGCCATTTTGATGCTTTTTGGTCCTTTTTTTGGTTCTGTCTTAGTGCATCCACCGTGACGTAAAGCCAGAGAACATCCTTCTCACCAAAACCGGAGTCATCAAGCTGTGTGACTTTGGCTTTGCCCGCATTCTGAGTAAGATCATTTAGAGGCCAGCGTGTTTATGTGCACTCAGTGTTAACGCAGCTCTTATGACTTATTCAACATTAAAACAGGGCTTACTGTTAGCCTTCTCTTTTTGTGTGTTTGAATGACTGCTTTGCACAAAAGGATCATTCAGTCAGTTTGTGTCTGTGTGTAGAGCGTCTCTGTTTACCCTCCTGCTTCAGGTTTCAGTGTTACATTGCCATACATCCACATGTCGCCGTCCCATGTAATCCTCTCCTCAGTGTTATTTAGTGTTTATTGCAGTATCTTTAGCAAATGTTCATGTTTACAGGTAGCCTTTATGTGTCTGTCTTTACTCAGCGGGACCAGAGGATGACTACACTGACTACGTAGCGACCCGCTGGTACCGGGCCCCAGAGCTTCTGGTGGGTGACACCCAGTATGGACCTCCTGTTGATGTCTGGGCTCTGGGCTGCGTCTTTGCTGAGCTTCTAAATGGGAATCCTCTCTGGCCCGGGAAGTCTGATGTTGACCAACTGTACCTCATTCGAAAAACTCTGGGTACACTTAACAATCAATTCTGTCTCACAAACACATGTTTAGACTTATTTCGACATTTCTGAGGTGTTCATACCTCATGAACTTTTAGATCATGTCATTAACTTATCAATCCATCCAGGGGCATGCACACATAGACACTAGGTGGTGCTAAAGCACTAGGAAGTTTGCCCTCTATCAAAGAAAATGCCCTTTTGAAACTCGTTTTTTTTTTTTATTATTATTAATATTATTAAGATTTTACTGAGGTCGGTTTTGAAATGATCTTTTGAAAACCTGAGCCATTAAAAACGACTGAAACAATGCCCCGAAATGACCGACCTACTTGCGCACACCCGACCAGCCTCTCTCTCTTCCTTTGTCACGTGAAGTCGCTCGGTCGCCCGCAGGGCATGCCAGATGCGCAGCATCATAGCAGTTTTCAGATAGCAGGAACGGTCGCTGACAGGCTGCTTCTCCCGTGCCCCATAAGCCAGGTAATATACAGATCAAGCAGAATCATTTTGTTGTGTATTAAAATGTCTCATTCAGCAGCACCAAACAAGCATTTTGCCGACTGGTCACCAGATAAACTAGTTGTCTCCTTGTAAGATGCTATTTTACTTTTTATATTTTGTATCCATATTTTTTATCTTAAGTGTATACATTAGTCTATTTTATTGCATGACGTATACCCACAGTTTTTAGATATTTTTATAATTTTATTTACCTATTCCATATTATATGTTTCATGTTGCACGATTGTACCATAAAAAATTCCTAGTTTGTGAACTCCTTCACTAACAATGGCAATAAACCTGATTCTGATTCTGAAAGTTTTACACTGTAGCCCAAGTCAATGACAGATAACGTGAGGACGACCACATAGGCTACAAATAATTTTGGTAGAGTTTGCAATTGCAAATCTACGGAAGAGGATTAGGGCCACTGAAAAAAAAAAAATAAGTTAACTGATTTTTAAATTTTATTTCAGTTTAGTATGGGAAAAAAGTCAGAATGCTGACTTTAATCTCATAATTCTAACTTTTTTCTCATAATTCTGACTTTTTGCTGAGAATTCTGACTTTTTGCTGAGAATTCTGACTTTTTGCTCAGTATTCTGACTTTAATCTCAGAATTCTGATAATAAAAAAGTCAGAATTCTGACTTTTTTCCCATGTTAAACTGAAATAAAATTTAAAAATCAGTTAACTTTTTTTTTTCAGTGGCCCTAATCCTCTTCTGTACAAATCTATGTGTTAAGACAAACGTTTTCTGTTGTATAGGTTTTGTTAGGCAACATACAGGTGCTGGTCATAAAATTAGAATATCATGAAAAAGTAGATTGATTTCAGTAATTCCATTTAAAAAGTGAAACTTGTATATTATATTCATACATTACATACAAACTCATATATTTCAGATGTTTATTTTGTTTAATTTTGATGATTACAAATGACAACAAATAAAAATCTCAAATTCATCATATCAGAAAATTAGAATATTGTGAAAAGGTTCAAAATTGATGGCCCCTGGTGCCACACTCTAATCAGCTAATTAACTCAAACCACCTGCAAAAGCCTTTAAATGGTCTTTCAGTCTAGTTCTATAGGCTACACAATCATGGGGAAGACTGCTGACTTGACAGTTGTCCAAAAGACGACCATCGACACCTTGCACAAGGAGGGCAAGACACAAAAGGTCATCGCTAAAGAGGCTGGCTGTTCACAGAGCTCAGTGTCCAAGCACATTAATAGAGAGGCGAAGGGAAGGAAAAGATGTGGTCGAAAAAAGTGTACAAGCAAGAGAGATAACCGCACCCTGGAGAGGATTGTGAAACAAAACCCATTCAAAAATGTGGGGGAGATTCACAAAGAGTGGACTGCAGCTGGAGTGAGTGCTTCAAGAACCACCACACACAGACGTATGAAAGACATGGGTTTCTGCTGTCGCATTCCTTGTGTCAAGCCACTCTTGAACCACAGACAGCGTCAGAAGCGTCTTGCCTGGGCTAAAGAGAAACAGGACTGGACTGCTGGTGAGTGGTCCAAAGTCATGTTCTCTGATGAAAGTAAATTTTGCATTTCCTTTGGAAATCAAGGTCCCAGAGTCTGGAGGAAAAGAAGAGAGGCACTTCATCCACGTTGCTTGAAGTCCAGTGTAAAGTTTCCACAGTCAGTGATGGTTTGGGGTGCCATGTCATCTGCTGGTGTTGGTCCATTGTGTTTTCTGAGGTCCAGGGTCAACGCAGCCACATACCAGGAAGTTTTAGAGCAATTCATGCTTCCTGCAGCTGACCAACTTTTTGGAGATGCAGATTTCATTTTCCAACAGGACTTGGCACCTGCACACAGTGCCAAAGCTACCAGTACCTGGTTGAAGGACCATAGTATCCCTGTTCTTAATTGGCCAGCAAACTCTCCTGACCTTAACCCCATAGAAAATCTATGGGGAATTGTGAAGAAGAAGATGCAATACACCAGACCCAACAATTCAGAAGAGCTAAAAGCCACTATTAGAGCAACCTGGGCTATCATAACACCTGAGCAGTGCCACAGACTGATCGACTCCATGCCACGCCGCATTGCTGCAGTAATACAGGCCAAAGGAGGCCCAACTAAATACTGAGTGCTGTACATGCTCATACTTTTCATGTTCATACTTTTCAGTTGGCCAACATTTCTATAAATCCTTTGTTTTTATTGGTCTTCAGTAATATTCTAATTTTCTGATATGATGAATTTGAGATTATCATTTGTTGTCATTTGTAATCATCAAAATTAAACAAAATAAACATCTGAAATATATGAGTTTGTATGTAATGTATGAATATAATATACAAGTTTCACTTTTTAAATGGAATTACTGAAATCAATCTACTTTTTCATGATATTCTAATTTTATGACCAGCACCTGTAAATTAACACATTTTGGTCTCTTAATTGTATATTGATTTAGTAATTGCAGCACAATGCCAAGAAAGGAGGGTTAATCATATTGAAAAATCTTAAAAGCTGTTCACATTTTATTTTTAAGTGGTTTGTGCAGCAGGTATTAAAATAGCTATTATTTTGTAGGCTACCATAAGTCATATCCACGTGACAAGACTTCCAGTCATGTTGCCCTAATAGCCCATTATTTAAACTAATGTGGCATATTTGTTAAAGCTATTATTATTATTATTATCATTATTATTATTATTATTGTCATGATGGTTATTATTAATATATTGTAGCCAGTCACAGCAGGGAAGCTCTATACCATCAACATATAACAGGACAGGAGATGAGGAAGAGTTCAGGGAAGACACAGAGACAGAAAAAGACCAGGATGAGGGAGAACAGATGGGTGAGGGAAAACAGGGAGATGAGCCAGAGGAAAGAAGTATGCTTTAGTCTGTTCTGTTGGTGATGTGACTTTTTTCCATTTAAAACTCACGTTTAGAGAATGTTACAAATAAAAGTCAAATTTCATTCAACATGTGTTTATTTTTTTTTATAATTAAGTGTTACACGTGCGCTAAAAAGTGCCCCCCCCCCTCCTGAGCACCTGCCCCCCAAAATGTCTGTGCACGCCTCTGAACATGCGTTTATTTTTTTTTATAATTAAGTGTTACACGTGCGCTAAAAAGTGCCCCCCCCCCCCCCCCCCCCCGCTCCTGAGCACCTGCCCCCCAAAATGTCTGTGCCTCTGAATCCATTTCTCCGAATCGCAAAGGGTGCTGGTGCCTATCTCCAGCTGGCTACAGGCGAGAGACAGGGTACACCCTGGATAAATCACCAGTCCATTGCAGGGCAACACAGAGACAAAGAATTCACACACACACTCACACCTAAGGAGAATTTAGAGAAGCCAATTAACCTAACAGTCATGTTTTTGGACAGTAGGAGGAAGCTGGGGTACCCGGAGAGAACCTACACATGCTCAGGGAGAACATGCAAACTCCATGCAGAAAGACCCCGGGCCAGGAATGGAACCCAGAACCTTCTTGCTGCAAGGCAGCAGTGTCACCAACTGTTCCACTGAGCAGCCTGTCATTAATTTACACTTTAATTAACATGATTGAGGTTTTATGTAAAAAAAAAAAAAAAAACAACAAGAAAGGTTAAAGCAAAGGGAATGTTTTATAATGTTTGATTTTTTATTTGTATGCATATGCAGAATGTTTTAGCCCATTCTCCTTTGCAAAATAGCTCAGCATCAGTCAGATTGATGAGATAACCTCTGCATACACTAACTTTGAAGTCCTGCCACCAATTCTGAATTGCATTTAGGTCTGATTATTGCCCAGGTCACTCAAACAGATTCATATTATCGGGTTAAAACGTTTCCATTGTACCTCTGACTGCGTGTTTCATGTTACTGCTAGAGGAGCCCCCTGTGTCTCCATCTGCAACCATTTGCAGACTCTTAAGTGTTTCTTCCATGGTTACTCTGTATTTAGCCCAGACTATCTTCCCATTAACTCTGAACGGCATCCTTGTCCCTACCAAAGAAAAGCCTTCCTGCATGATGCTTCCACTGCCATCTAGGAGATGTGCAGTTTCGTCTTTCTCCTACTTCCTGTATGGTTTTCTTTCAACAAAATAGTTTTTTCTGCCACTACTCCATAAAGGACAGGACTGTGTGTAACAAAAAGTTACCCACAAACGCATCATACCTGCTTCTCTGCTTAATTCCATCATTACTTGATCTTTAAATTTCAGCCAGAAATCTGGAAGCTTAAAAGTTACCTGGACTCTTTCCAGCTTTAGCTAAGGATGATATAGAATGAGACATATTTTCAAAGATAGATATGGTAACAAATGCAGGTATAAGAATTATTTCAGTTTTTTTTATGACATAATTGTAATCATTTCCACAACAGAAGGACAATAAAACTACCAGTTATTCTTTTCAGATCTATTTTTCTTGTAAATAGGTTAAAAATGACTGTATTTACTTTGTATTGCATTATTTTCTGCAAACTTTAACATCGTATAAAATAAATAATTCAATTTGATTTTTAAAATACAGTGAAGTGAATAATTGTTACATATCAAAGTATGAAAAAGATTTATGGATACTATGACTTAGGCAAGGCAGTGTAAGGTCAACATATGATCGGCTCTTTTCCACATGTCCCTCCCATACTGCAGGTGACTTGATCCCCCATCACCAGCAGATTTTCCGTTCCAATGTTTTCTTCTCTGGAGTCAGTATTCCTGAACCGGACACCATGGTATTTCTCACCATCCTAATGAGCAAAACAGAGAATTTACAAAGTAGAGTCAATTAATTCAATAACCTTGTTTTCTTCAAGGAACCCTTGGAATGGCGATTCCATGGAGCTTCTCCTCAAGCTCTTCAGGTCATGAAGGTATGCAGAGTTCATTTTCTATAAAACTGCAGGAATATTCTCTCTAAATCAGTTGGGTTGGGAGAATATTCACAATTCTGTAGAGAAAGATAATACACACTCTCTTTTATGTCTTATTTTAATGTATTTTCTATTTTTTAATCATTTTAATCTTAATTATTTTTTCCCAATCACTTTTAGGTCATGTGACTTATGGACACAAAATTGATGTAAAATCATTATTCTAGCCTGAACAGAGGATTGTTTTTTTTAATCCAATTTTCATACATTTACTATTTTTTTTCACAAACTTTTAAAATGAAGAAACTCTTGTTTCGTTTTCCATTATAAGAAAATAATTTCATTTACCGTTGGTCCCAAAGTAAAATGATGATAATGTTTATAAGGAGGGAGTCGGCAGAGAGCAGCTGCTAACAGTAGAGCTACTGATGTCAGATTTTCCTGGTGAGGTCACATCTCTAATCCAATAGCAAAACTCAGAAGCGGCAACCTATTTGTAACCTGAGGTGGGCTGCAAACAGAAATTCCACCACTGACATATACAGAGACAAACCACGCATGCACAGGAAAAACTATTTAATTTCCGTTTGGGATATTAAAGTACTTTTGAATTGAATTCGATTTATACAAAAGACGCAGCCTACAATACATTTCAGTTTATTTTTTTATTTGTTTATATCGATCTACACATATATATATATATATATATATATATATATATATATATATATATATATATATATATATATATATATATAAATACATCTAATAATACAAAAGTTATACATGTATATATACACACAAATACATAAATATCCTATCTATTTATCTATCTACCAATATATATGTATCTATGACTTACGTGCATTAACGATTTGTACATAGTTTCTCACAGAAGTTTTAAATGCCCTAAAACCCCTGGAGTAGGACTGTTCTGGTGTTTTCTTATTTTATATTACTGCATTTCTGCAGGTAGGGAGTCTTGACTGTAGCAATGTGGTGTAGCTTATCCGAAGAAATGCACAGAAAACCTTGCTTAGCTTTGATAGCTGCTTGAAGACCTGCTGTAAATACTTTAGCAAATATCAGCTGGGATTTCGCAAGTTGACAGAAATATGATAATGTTCGAATCATAAAATACCAACAATAATGTGTGTTTTTTTTTTTCATTCTGAAAAGTTATCCCCGCAAGTTCGGATGGAATTAGTCATTTTATTTGAACAAAGACATCTTGCACAGTGCTGAAGCATCTTCTGCAGTTTTTGTTTAACTAATTGGATGACTACTCCAGATGGTCAGAGTATGTCATTTACCCCAGCAACCAATGGGGGGGTATCTTTATTATTTATTTATGCATTTCTTATGGAATACATAATATATATATATATATATATATATATATATATATATATATATATATATATATATATATATATATATATATATATATATATATATATATATATATATATATATATATATATATATATATATATATATATATATATAAAACCAATATGCATCCTCCTCTTGTTCTCTCAAAGTTAAAATAACTGTATTCTTTCAAATTAATTGAGGAAGAGTAAGTTTGCTGGCCTATTTACTACTTTCTTTAAACATAAACATATACATATATATATATATACACTCACCGGCCACTTTATTAGGTACCCCATGCTAGTAACGGGTTGGACCCCCTTTTGCCTTCAGAACTGCCTCAATTCTTCGTGGCATAGATTCAACAAGGTGCTGGAAGCCTTCCTCAGGTGTTTGGTACATTGTGATCATAAAGGGATGGACATGGTCAGCAACAATACTCAGGTAGGCTGTGGCGTTGCAACGATGCTCAATTGGTACCAAGGGGCCCAAAGAGTGCCAAGAAAATATCCCCCACACCATGACACCACCACCACCAGCGTGAACCGTTGATACAAGGCAGGATGGATCCATGCTTTCATGTTGTAGACACCAAATTCTGACCCTACCATCCGAATGTCGCAGCAGAAATCGAGACTCATCAGACCAGGCAACGTTTTTCCAATCTTCTATTGTCCAATTTCGATGAGCTCGTGCAAATTGTAGCCTCAGTTTCCTGTTCTTAGCTGAAAGGAGTGGCACCCGGTTTGGTCTTCTGCTGCTGTAGCCCATCTGCCTCAAAGTTCGACGTACTGTGCGCTCAGAGATGCTCTTCTGCCCACCTTGGTTGTAACGGGTGGTTATTTGAGTCACTGTTGCCCTTCTATCAGCTCCAACCAGTCTGGCCATTCTCCTCTGACCTCTGGCATCAACAAGGCATTTCCGCCCACAGAACTGCCGCTCACTGGATGTTTTTTCTTTTTCGGACCATTCTCTGTAAACCCTAGAGATGGTTGTGCGTGAAAATCCCAGTAGATCAGCAGTTTCTGAAATACTCAGACCAGCCCTTCTGGCACCAACAATCATGCCACGTTCAAAGTCACTCGAATCACCTTTCTTCCCCATACTGATGCTCGGTTTGAACTGCAGGAGATTGTCTTGACCATGTCTACATGCCTAAATGCACTGAGTTGCCGCCATGTGATTGGCTGCTTAGAAATTAAGTGTTAACGAGCAGTTGGACAGGTGTACCTAATAAAGTGGCCGGTGAGTGTATATATATATTTGGATTTGAATGTTCTTAAAAATAGAGAATAACCAGATGTTTATGTATTAAATTAATCATTTGATCATTTTCAAAGTACATTTTATGTAAATCCTTAACCTGGATGAATGCAGTGTTGTTGACTGACTAAATTGCATTCAGCACACCACTGCTGCCAAGATTTTGAGTATTTTATATTTTAATAGAAGTTAAATTCTTCCAACAGAAATCCTTCTGACTTTCTTCTTTAAGTAAGATACTAACCGCTCATCAGAACTTCAACCATAATCTTACTTGAAAACTCTCTGTGGAGTCAATAAAAACACACAATAACATATTACAAATGTTTTGTGTCTCTGTTTATACAGTCCTGCCTAGTTATGGACCCCTCGCTCCGGCTGTCCTGTGAGGAGCTGTTGGAGCTGCCATACTTTCAGGATCAGGGAGGGGCGAACTGGGGCCGAGAAGTGGAGCGCCCTGGAAGGAGACATGACAGAGGGTCCCGGCGCAGACAAGCTGGGGTAAAGATGACGCTCAGGCTGCTTCAAATGTCTACCTTAATCCCTTTATAGAGCATACGAGTTACACCATTTTTATGAGTGTCCGAATGTCTAGTGGATAAAAAAGTAGTGGACTCAAAATGTTCCACAATGCACTTGAAAAGTAGTGTGCATCCATGATTACTAGACAAGCAGATATATCCCAGAACGTTTTGCAAGAGTTATCCTTCCAAAGCAACATGGGATTTTTTGGGGGGTGAGAGAGACCAAAGGTGGCGCAGGCATCATGCAGGGAACCGGTGTGAGACCAACAGGGAGCGAAAAGCAGTGATCATCTGTCAGAACGGTCAGTTAACTGAGTTCACTATAAAGACCACTATAAAGTCCTCGCTCTGGAGTTATTGAGGGGTTAGAGGTTAGGACACGCGGTCGGACACGGCAACTCTGTAACATTCAGTATATCTGAGGGGCTGAGTGCACGTCAGCAGCCATGGAGTTCCTCAGTCTAGTCAAAGCCTCTCTGATGTTATCCATAAAAGATGTCCCTTTCTCTGTGTGCTTCCCTCCCTTTAGGTCCAGTATCTTCCTCAGTTACCTCAGAGTAACATCTCACCTGCCCCAGATGTCAAGAAACTAGTAAAGCATAAATATCACCTGCCCAACATTTAAATACATCAACAATTTTAGTTGCAGCTATTGAATTAAACTAATAAAAAATGCAATTGCTTTCCTTGACTATGTGCAGTCCCTTTGTTACACCTGATATGTATTTTATCCTGTGTTGTGTTTGATTATATAATTCCAGTTTTATTTGTAAATCTTAGCAGGATAAGACAAAACATACATTTTATTTTGAACTCTTGCTCAATGTGCAGTAAATATGTTTTGTAATTACAAGAATGTATGTTTGTTCCCAATTAACTATTAGTATGCAAATAGATTTCATAATACTGAGTGTGAAGGTTGCTTTGAGTAGTCATGACTAGAAAACCTATACAAATTTAATGCAAGTTTACATGTTTTTTTTTTAAATACAAACATGAGGTAAATTCACCTGCCATCCCAAAGTTAGAGAACATCTATGACATTTTATATCACACAAAAAACAAAAGGTTAATATCTTTTTATTAAAGGTCTTCTTGGCACAATCAAGTCGACATCAAGATATAAAAAAAAAAAAAAAACTTCTCTCAAGTTACAACTGATACACTAAGGTGCTGGTTTTGAACAAGCCTTCAGTTGTCTGGACTGGGATCCCTGCAGTCTGACACAGAGACTGTTGTTCACCAAGAAGACATTGATAAGAATGACGCACAGTTTGGCAGGATCTCCTCACCTGGAAGTTATCAAATTACGTCTCATTGTCGTGTATCTATGGGTTCCTGTCAACCAGCAGGTTTCATGTCCCCAGTTGCTTCTCATGCTTTTATATTCATCTTAGTTGTATTTTTATTGGTTTACAGTGGATTCCAATTCAATACATATAAAATATCAGTAGTTTATTTGCCTATTCAAAAATACATTTTTGAGCACATTTTTATTAGTTTTGAGTTTTAACAAACAGACAAATTGAACATTATGGCATTATCTCTGTATAAAAAAAAGAGGGTAAAACCTGGCACTGCTCTTTGCCAAATAGTCATATTGTGTCCTTATTGGTCTAATGCTTTAGTTACAGTCATGATTGTCAAACATTTACATACAAATTTAACACCCAAATACAAGGGCGTAGGAATATGTTTACAATTGGGGGGGACACATGTCGGAAATCTGAGATTCGTAAATATTCAACAGAAACATATCTTAAGTACGCTACTTAAAAAAAAGGCTATTTAATCTTTTACTTTATTCCTTTATAAATGTGTTTGCAAAAATAATGCATTTAAAATTAACATAATGCATTTGTTCATAAGATGTGAGCATATCACCAAACAAAATGACTGGAGTCTTTTATTAAGCAAAGGGAGATGTCTTTCAAGGGCTTCAGCCCTTGGCATATTTAGTGGCCGCATACGCACTAGAAAATCAAAACAATTCAGTAGGCCACACAAGTGCAAAGTTTGATATGTTTTATTTTGTCAAACTTGCAATAATGGTCAAAAATGAATTTATATAGGTTGACTGACAGAGGGAGCTGACAGTGTGTTGAAGAATTATGGACAGGGCACTTTGAAGCATCTGGTTCAAAAACGCATTATCAACCTTTGGTAGAAATCCATCCATCTTTCCATTTTCTGTACACCCTGTCCCTTAGTGGGGTCGGGAGGTGCTGGTGCGGGGTCCACCCTAGACAGGTGGCCAGTCTGTCCAGACCTTTGGTAGAAATGGCGCCTTTAATTCCAATTTGCAGTACAGAACAGAGAAAACTACAGAGTTGTCAATGTTGTGTTAATCTGTTTATAGTGTAAAAAGAGGAGCCAGCAGTTTATTTGAGGAAATAAAGATGCAGAAGTTAATTAGTTGGTTAATTAGTGGTTGTGCAGCAGTCCGCTGCACGACCAATGCGGCCGCCGCTGCTAAGAATTAGAATTAATTCTCCCTGTGGTTTTAACTTACGATCAGGAGCGTGGCAGGTATAACATCTGCCATTTCGGGGAATCAAAACCATGCAAAAAATAAAAAAATCCTCGTAAAACGCACGCCCAGACCGGGCTAATTTCAACACAAGTTGTGTTAGGTGACTGTTACTCACACTGACGTTTCAATTTAAAAAAAATCTGAGTAAGTCCTACTGCTGTTTCAGCCTTTTAGTTGGTGGTGGCATTGTACTGAAATGAGATATAAAAAAATATATATAAAAAAAACATTTTGCTAGCGTGGCAAACGTCTAGAGAAAGTTAGCAGTTAAATATTGGATGAGTGATCAGCCCAAGACTACGGAAGAGGATTAGGGCCACTGAAAAAAAAAAAAAAAGTTAAGTGATTTTTACATTTTATTTCAGTTTAATACGGGAAAAAAGTCAGAATTCTGACTTTTATTTTCAGAATTAAGACTTTTTTTCTCAGAATTTTGGATCTTAATGTAGATGGGCACCATGAAGGCAGAGATGTGGAGCACTCAGCTTCACTGACAAAGATGTGACTTGTTTGAGAGAGCCAGTGACACATTGGTGGAAAATGACAGAATTAGGCAACTTTTTACGTGCCCGAGGGGTCCCCTCATTAATGGAGGAGCAGAAGGTCATTAAAACAAGAGAGCTAGTCTCTAAAAGAGACATGGCTATGGCTTGATGCTAACATGTTTGTTGTTAAACATACTTTTGTTATATTACATTTGTGTTGTGTTTTCCAAATAGTGTAGAAAATGAATGGTGGGTTTATAATATTTACCTTTTATGAGCAGGACAGGAAGTGTAGCATTACCTCCAACTAGTTAAACTCATAATTATGAAGTTATTCAACAAATTCCTCAAGTAAAAAAGTGCAACTTTTATTTTTTATTTATTTTTATTTTTTTTTACCAGATTTGTTGATTAATTTCAGAATTATGTATTCCTTCCAAATTTCCAAATCTGTAGAATTGTTTAAACCAATATCTACATTATTTAACATTTAGTTTGTTTTAGCAGTACTTCCTGTTATATTTCTTTATACGTATATTTTACATTTTCTTGCACAGCAAGCTCAGCAGATTTGAAATTGTGTGCTTGTGTAAACACAAGTAGTCAATCTTTACTCTAAACATATATTCTGGTTATTTTTTAGTTAGACCTTCTTGTTTTTATATATCTGTATAGTACCCCCCCCCCGCCCCCCAAACACCAAAAGAAAAACTGTAAATTGATTAGAAATATTAATCATCTGTCAGATATCTGAGAAAAAAGTCAGAATTCTGAGATTAAAGTCAGAAATCTGAGAAAAAAGTCAGAAGAAAAAAGTCAGAATTCTGAGATTAAAGTCAGAATTCTGAGAAAAGTCAGAATTCTGACTTTTCCCCCCATGTTAAACTAAAAAAAAAAAAAATGTAAAAATCAGTTAACTTTTTTCAGTGGCCCTAATCCTCTTCCTACAAGTCTAAGATGCCTAAACCAAAAAGATTCAGTTTCTATATATGAAAGTGAACTGACAACAAGACGTTATAAATAAGCAATATTCATAGCAGCATTCCCGACAGACCATTTTACCTCATTAACAAGTTTCTGACTTTCTGTATCGCTGTTTCCCTCCCGTCTGAGTGCTCAAACACTCAACAGTTCACAGAGGGGAGGGGGAGTACAGTGACGTAACGCTATGTTGCGCCTTCAAAATAAAAGCACGATAGTTAAAAAATTGTCAAAATCTAATATTTTGCGGTACAATTTTTGGGGGGGACATATCCCCCCCGCTTCCTACGCCGCTGCCCAAATAGACAATCAGCCATGTTGATGGAAAAACAGCATTTTGTCCACTTGTCACAAGTTGAGCCAGTTCTATAGGTAAATATGAGGAGACCAAGTATTAATGAAATATATCTCATTTCCCTAGAGGACTGCACCAATCCTTATATGGGAAAGGATCTTAAATATTCCTCTATACTACTGTATAACTCTATAAATGGCTTCCTGTCAATCATCCTCAATATACGCTGATCAAGATCTCCTTTCCCATTTCTGTGCAATGTCACTGGCATCACCCGGGCTAAGAGATTAGAAGAGTGCATAAGGTGTAGAAATACAATGCCTGATCTTTTACTCTCTATATGAGCAGTAACTTTTTTAGATAACCAGAGGATTTATATTTGGTGTTAATATAAAAGCTATAGGAAAATATTCACCTGAATAATGCTTAAAAGCAATTAACGATAAATGATTAAATGATTAAAAAAATATATTAAAGAATAGATGTTAAAAGATTTCTTGAGGATTTAAAAAATATATTACAAATACCAAATTATCTTGGAACCCCCGTTAAAACGACTTAAAAAAAGTGTCCGTCTGGCTAAAAGAATGATCAAATGCATGAACACATAGATACAATTAGAGCGACCTTTGCAACAAATTTCCTGCCGACTTCTGAACAATGTCCAAAAAAAGGAAATGTCTACCCCTCTGCAAACTTCCTGTGCTTTGTGACAACTCACAACCCCTTATGTCTTTCTCTTCCACTATAAGTATTGTAAAATCCCACCATCTGATAAGAATTTGCAAACTTTGCTCTACTAAACTGAAAAAAAAAAAAACAAATATAGTCAGCGCTAAATAGTGAGACAGACAGAAATACAGCTTCACTTCTTTTTAAAGGAAGACCATTTTGTATATATGAAAGTCAGTCTTGACAGACTGAACATACATAGTTAAGGGGTATGATCTCAACTACTGGACATAGTTTAATGAAAATTACTTAAAAATTATGCAAACAAACTTAACATCAGGGTTCCAAGCCCTTTGCAGTCTTTTGTTCTCAATCGTTTCTAAAATAAATGATTAATCCTTTCAAAAACATAATCTAGAAAATATGGCTCTATTTTGGAAACTCCTCCAGAGCCTCTGGAAAAGATTTTACAATGAAAGCTTCCATCATAAAATACAGAACATCCTAGACAGCCCTGATCATCCTCTTGATCAGACATCTGTATGACAGAGCCTATTCAGTCAGAAGCTTCTAAAGAACCGCTGTAAGACAGGCTGCTACAGAAGATCCTTCATGTCTACAGCCATCAATGACTCGAGACCTTAAAGAAAACACCTATAAGATACAACATTCAATTTCCCTTTGGGAACAATAAATTATTTCTGAATTGAATTAGATTTTCCCTTAATGGAATGGTACAAGTATGGATTTATTCTAAAATATTAAAAAAGATCACAGTAATATTTCAATTAAATCAGACATAAAGAAAAAGCATAAAAACACACATTTAATACATCAGTCAAAACATTGTCCAACGTTAATGATCAGCTTTGAACATGTTCATCTTTAAAACTTGGCCTTTTTAGGTTTTTAGGTACTTAAAGCGAGTAGTGGAAGAAACTTTCACAAAAGATGTTTGAAAAGACATGATAGAAATATTAAAATGAGGACATGTTTATCTACTTACAGTGACTGCTGGGATAAAAGAGCTCTTAAAGTCATAGGGAAACGGCATTTCCAGTGGTTGCAATTCTGAATTCTCCCAAGAGATGCCAGACTTTACATGAGTGAATAAAGAGAATGTGATTGCTGAAACCATTGATATATGATTGGCCGAATTTAGGTGTACAAGCTGACGTATAACTAACTGGCCTGCATAAAATAACCAGAAAAAAAGGGTTTAAGGCTTTAAGACAGACATTTATATATACGTTTAAGCCAGAAGGATTTGAAATTTAAATATGGCTTCCCTACGACTTTAAGTGTATTCGTTCTATATAAATCTCCTACATGGAAGGAGGGGCTTAAACTATGTGTGTAGGGGAATGGTGGAGTCCAAGACTTTTTGGCTTTCTCTACTAGTCTATTATAGTATTCAATTATATTCCAATGATTTTTTTTTTTTCTGATAATGCTTTGCGAACAATTACGGTTTTATAGATACATCAAATAAAAAAGGAAGAGAGGATCTTTGTTTGGTTGCATCATTTAGCTTTTGTTTTTCATCGAGGTGTTGCAATTATATCATAAGAACGAGGCACATTGGCAAAGGTGCTGTATTCTGGAATGAGGTCAATACTGTTGGGACCTCCAGAACAGGAAAAGCTGAAGTCCTGCAGGAGCGTCACCAAGAAGATAAAGAGCTCCATACGAGCCAGAGATTCTCCGACACAGGATCTTTTACCTGTGAACAGACACACATATAAGGATAAAGTAGCTTTTAAGTGCATGCTATCTGATTGTTTATAAACTGTGAGGGGACATCTTTACCTGCAGAAAATGGAAAGAATGCTGGGTTTTTCTTAAAGTTGCCATTTTGGTCTAGAAAATGCTGAGGATTGAAGGCGAAGGGAGTCGCCCATTGCTTCTCATCTTTAAGGACTGAGTGCAGCAAGGGTACAATGATAGTCCCCTACAAAGACACAACTTTTTATTAACAACAGAACAAGCTGTATTCATAAAGAGTAAGGTGCTTAAACCTTAAAGGTGCATAGTCACATTATATAAATATGCCAGCAGCTCATTCTAGTAGCATAAAATAGTTTTCTGAAAGTTAACTATTATTTGTTGTTTTTGTGTTTTACCATTAATTTATTCCATTTATGTTGGTATATAAAGCCTTTGTTGTACATTTTCTATACTAGTACTATGCATGATCTTTTGGGGTAAACAATGAATTAATGGGTTGAGCCAGTTAGTACCTCCAGGTGGAGTTGTGAAATTGATTAAGAATGGTACAAGATCCAATGTGGAAAAAATACTTGGTCAAAGAGGCCTGATAGCGCCTGGAATACACTCTGGATGTTGGTGTGCAGTGAGGTGGAGCTAAAGCTGCTGAGGATATCAGATACACTGCAGAGTCGATGGATGAGCGAGTTCACATCCCTATTAATATTGATATTATCTAATTAATGGCTGATTAAATATATTTAATTAATTGGTTGTTCTTCGACATGGGAGGTTCTAGACAGGGACTAACAGGGGTCAGTCCTCCTGTAGAACTGGTCCTGGCCCCTGGTATGGGCCCTATACTAAAAACATATACTACAACATTTGAAAAAAATATTAACTAAATTCTTCTTAAAATGATTAATTTTAAAATATTTGCCAATGGTATAAGATGTTTGAGGTTTAAAATAAAGAAAATAAAATTCTGCATTAACTTATTTCAAGTGCATACTATTTATGTTGTATTTAAGGGCAAAAATATTCATTCCTTCAGCAGATCATTATAATTAGTTCCTCAAATTAAAGCTACAGTGTGTAACTTTTAGCGACATCTAGCGGTCAGACTGCAGACTGCAGCATCATGAACATCTCCCCCCCACCGCTTCTCCCCCCCAACAGTACGGCGAGCGTTACGGGACAAAATGTCTTCCACGACGTCTGCATCCCCTACCTTCTCAAGTGATGAGGTTTGTTTACATAGATAATTTTACAGATAGTATTTCATTAGTCTGTGTTAGGGTTGTCAAAAGTATCGATACTCAAAAAAGTATTGATACTGAAACGTTGTATCCGGATACAATACTCATTTTCAAAAGTATCGACACAGCCATCTAAAGTGCAGAGTAGTGGAAAATGCACTTTCTGAACACTGTGTGATTGAATAATTCTGTGCATTTTTCAGTTTCACACTTTTTTCTGTAACAGGTGCAGCTGCTAAGAATTATTTTTGTTTAATTGGTTTGGCTAGTGTCATTGTTATGTCTGCAAAACATAGCCAAGGAAGGAACACTTAATTTTAATTTTGTAAGTTTTTTATCAAGCTTGCTTAATATTGTGCACAGCATACAACCTCAAAATATTATTCTTATTGTTTTTTTATTTATTTCTTGTATTTGTTTAGTAATGAAAATATTTCTGTTGAATTTTAGAGTCTTTGGTTTTTCCTGTGGTATCGAAAAGGGTATCGAGTATCGAATATTTTACTTAGTATCGGTATCGAGTTGAAAAGTTTACTATCGTGACAACCCTAGTCTGTGTAGGGTATAGATTTCATGTGGACTTAAGACATTAAATATACCCGTTATTTTTTCTACATCGTTGTGACATTTTGGCGATCTCGCAATAGCTAGTTTGTTGGCTCTGCCCTGCCGTAGCGCAAAGATGTCTGCCTCCATGGCTGCGAGACCTGCTCCTATGTAATTATAAATAACAAATTCTAAAGCAACGCAAATATTAAGGTTAAGAGGCTGAGCTCGTAGATGATGATAAATAATATAGTTATGTATAATATATTACATTTCTGACTGTATATCCCTGTAATTATTACACACTGTAGCTTTAAAGCTACAGTGTGTAATAATTTTTAGCGACATCTAGCGGTCAGAGTGCAGACTGCAGACTGCAGCAACATGAACATCTCCCCCCCACCGCTTCTCCCCCCCAACAGTACGGCGAGCGTTACGGGACAAAATGTCTTCCACGACGTCCGCATCACCTACCTTCTCAAGTGATGAGGTTTGTTTAGATAGATAATTTTACAGATAGTATTTCATTAGTCTGTGTGTTCAGTACCGTCTCAGTTCATCTCTCTCAACTTGCCGTAGTTACTTTCGACCGTAATGGGCGATCTCGCAATAGCTAGTTTGTTGGATCTGCGCTGCCGTAGCGCAAAGATGTCTGCCTCCATGGCTGCGAGACCCGTTCCTATGGAATTATAAATAACGAATTCTAAGGCAACGCAAATATTAAGGTTAAGAGGCTGAGCTCGTAGATGATGATAAATAACATAGTTATGTATAATATATTACATTCCTGCTTGTATATCCCTGTAATTATTACACACTGTAGCTTTAAGGGAAAATACACTCATTTTAAGAGTTTTTTTTTTTTACTTTTTCAAATCAGTTTTTGTAGTGTAATAATAAATTTAAAATGATATATCCTGAAAGAAGAGACCACAACTGATTCTTCCCTTGGACTATTTTTAATATTTTGCCTTTATGATTTAGTGGAACATTTAGACATTTAGAAACATTTAGAAATTGCAGTCAGCTTTAAGCTTTGGTTGTAACAAGATAGGATCACAGTTTTTTTATCTGTTAGACCTTGCTGGATAAATGCCCCATTAGGGTCAGTGTAGATGACATGTGTTAAAGTCATGAAACTGAAAGGCTCTGGATTCAGGATACACCTGACATCTGAATTAGAAGCTCGGCTCTATATAAGAGAAATCTTCCTTATTTGATTACTTTAATTAATATTAATATTAGTGTGGTATATATGACTTATGATGTTAATTCAACCACAAGGTTTCTAAAACATGTTTTAAGTAATAAGCCTTTTTCAGACTTCTATATGTGGAAGAGCTGTGTGCGAGGCATACTTTAATTTTGAAGCACCTTCCTGTTTCCTTTAAAACTAATATGATTTCTGGGTTAAACACTGCACAATAAAATAACCCAACTAACTGTAGTACCTGCTGCTAACTGGACTACTCTAACTCTAAGGCCAAATCTGTAAAATTTCAGTTAGCAAGATACTGATGGAAGTTAGCCATTGCTGCTTCCATCAGGAAGGCTCTATGCAGTCACTCAATAGAGCACTGCAAAAAATTTAAATCTAGATACGTCATTTTACCTTAAAATAAGTACATTTTCCATTGAATTAAGAGGGAAATTGGGACACTTTGCCAATGGAACGAGACAATTTACATTTGAAATAAGAAAAAAACAATTACTTTGTCTTATTTCAAGTACATATGATCTATTTATCTTATTTGTAGAGTAAAAATACTCATGACATTGGCAAATCATCTTATTTACCTGCTGAAATTAAGGATAAATAAACCTAATTTAAGAGATATTTACTTATTTCTGAATAGTTTTTGCAGTGAGAGAAACTACAGTGGCAATTGTGTTCCAAGGCTGACCCTTTTTACTTTTTTCAGTTGCACGTGGTGGAAAAATAAGGGACAGAAAAAGGAGAGGCAGAAATATAATGGCTTAAGAGAAATATGTCAGCTGAAAAAATACTTGTATCAAAAAATATAGGATTTACTAAAATTAAAATCAAAATAAAACAATTGGAATATAATATAAAGGTTGGAAAAAATGTTTTAAATATATTTGGGTGGACAAAAATAAGAAAGGAAAAAAAAATACATTAGGGGAAAAAAATAAATACATTTTCTAGAAATTGAAAAATAAAGAATTCCAGTAAAATAACTTTCTAAATATATAAACCTTTAAGAAGATAAATAAAATATTTACAAGAATAAAATTGTACATCTATAGTTACAACACATCTATAGTTTTTAGCAGTTTGTTGCATTTAATGGCTCACTAATTTAGGTTTAGTTTAGTTTTTAAGCCATTATACCAACAGCAAATTATACTTATAAGTTATTTTATATGTATTTGTTATTATGGCAGGATTGGTCCTCCATACAAGAGACTATCCAAACACCATTGGGACAGATGATTGTTCTAAGTAACCTAATTTTATCATAAGAAAACATTTTTCCTATTTTTGTGTAGGGATGCTCGATATTGCCTTTTTTGCCGATATTCGATATGCCGATATTCCAAATGCTGAATTTTCGATTCCGATATAAGCCGATGCCAATATAAACTAATTTCACATCATGCCAGTCACAAAATTTAAGCATAACCTACATTTACTGTGATGCCCCACTACACACTGTATATTCTACCAATAATTACCATATGGAGGATAAAAACAGCATTTCAATTTCAGGAAAATGCAAAATTTGACATTTATTTTCAACACTGTCTTAAACAACATTTTGGAATATGCTCTTCCTAAGATTAACCTGACATTGAATATTCAAACAAGAAATACATTTCTTCACAAATAGGAAAAAAGTGTACCTCACCAGTACACCTGTATTGCACAGAATTAAATGTAAACATAAATGATGTCCAGTTGAAGGACTGTTGAAGGACGAACTCTTGGTTCCCCCACGCATGACAAGGACCTTACATTTGTTGCAAATCGCAAACTTCAAGTCATTTAAAACTTTTAAAAAAGTTCCACACCGCAGACATTTTTCGTTAATGACGTCATCAGGGAGCGTCACGTGTTGGCAAGAGCGCTCGCTTCAACATATTTCGCAAAATCTAGGCATTATATTATCGGCTTTTAATTATCGGAGGAAAACCAGATAAGGATATGGACAGATATCACATAATTATGCTAATATCGGCCAATAATATCGGCCGGTCGATATTATCGGATATCTCTAATCAAAACTTTGGCAGATTTCATAACTAATCAGTGTAACGTCATCTCTATGATGTGGAGAAACACTAGCTAATGGCAGTTCTTTAAATTGTACTGAAACCCTGATACTAATGTCATATGCCTCAACAAAATGTCTCACAAAATTCCTTAACGAAAATTTAAAAAGAAAAAAGATTGATCCAAAAAGAGCTTAGAAATAGTTGATCATCTGGGAGAAAGTAGCCTCATCAGAAGAGATCAACACTGAGTTGTATGGATGTCACTGATGCTTGAAGGATGAATTACAACCCATGTGAACCAAAAAAATACTTCATAGCAGATAATTGTGTGCGTCTGTTATTTAGAATGGAACTGGCAGCTTTTAGTTTAGTAAAAAAAAAAAAAAAAAGGAAAAGTTAATTAGAAAAGTAAATGGAGATATCAAGGCTGAGGCTGAAAGAAGGGCGGATTTTTAGTAAATAAATTATTCCAATCAACCAGCCATGTCTTGGAACAAAATATAGCTGCTATAACAGCTTAGAGATAATATGTCTTTAATTGGTGATATATAAACTGATTTGATTTTTATATGTCTACTGCGCATGTTTTGACTCTTCTATGAAGAGATGCTACCAAATGACATTTAATTGTAACCTGTCCAATGACCATAAAGCAGCTTTTTATTGTTCTTTCTCTTCTCTCTATCAAATTTGAGAGAAAAAAGATACATTTTTCTTGGTTTATCTTTTGGATTTTTGAATACCTTAGGGATCACGT
The DNA here is from genome assembly GCF_016077235.1 of Cyprinodon tularosa. Taxonomy (NCBI): domain Eukaryota; kingdom Metazoa; phylum Chordata; class Actinopteri; order Cyprinodontiformes; family Cyprinodontidae; genus Cyprinodon; species Cyprinodon tularosa. Next base: position 925,967 of record NW_024038814.1, read on the forward strand.
AATCCTTAAAAGAGACGTCCTTAAGAGCGTAGTGAGGGATGCTGAAGGGGACGAGGTCCAGAAAACGCTGAGCCTCATGAATGACGGCATCAGTGAACGGGAGAGATTGCCTGTCCTCCATGCTGGGACACTGATCTCTGCCAATCACAGTGTTAATCTCCTCTTGCATTTTTTCTGGAAACAATGAAGCAAAATTGATGTCTGCTAAACTTTAAAGCTATCAAAGGCAGCTCAAATAACAAACTGTCTACACACCCTGTATGTCCTTGTGTTTTATCAACACACTAAGAGCATATCTGATGGTGGAGCTGGTGGTCTCTGTTCCTGCTGCAAACAAATTCAGCACCGTAGATACCAGGTTTTCATAGTGGAACTCAGTAGATGGATTATCATTCTCCTGAATAAGAAAAATGGAGATTTCAAAGAATAAATGTATTTTAACATGGATTATTTGTTTTTGATTTGGGGATTTGTTGTATGTGAGGTGTAGTCATAGAACAAAAACATAAAAATGAAATAAGTCTGTAATTAAATCACGTAAAACCCTGGGAAAGAACAAAAATTAAAGCCTTCCAATTATTATTCAGCCACAAAATTAAAAAACGAATTGTTAGCGATCATATTAGGAAAATTTGAATGAACTGTATCTAAATTCGTACCACCTTTTCTATTTCCTATTTGTTTTTACCAGTTTTAAACATCTTGTATATCTTATATGTTTTCTCTGTTAATAAAGAATGGCATGTTTATCACAGTAAATAAAAATATCAGGTCGCAGCTGAAGATTTGCTTAATTCTCCTTTGAGAATCTTTCCATAAATATTTTAAACTGAAATCTGCTGGTGATATTCTCAGTCATCCAGGTCATAGTAATTCCAAAAAAAGAAAATTAAAAACAATCCACTGGACTTTTTTTCCAAGTTTGAAAATATTTCGCTTCCCATCCAGGAAGCTTTTTCAATTCAAAATGTCAGAAATGGTGTTGAGTTCGAGGTTTGAGTTTAAATTTATATTGTATAAAACCTCGAAGTCAACGCTTTTCCTGACATCCTGGATCGGAAGCAATATATCTTAAAACTTGGAAACAACGTCCAGTGGATTATTTTTATTTTCTTTTTTTGGAATAAAACTGAAATTGCAAGCTCTGCTGATTGTAAAAAAATAATTGTTCAGATTTCACTTTTCATACTAACTACTCTTTTGATGTGATGAAGTAAAAGCAAAAAGATTCTACTCATATTCAGTTAAAGCAGAAAACAATCGATGCACCAACCTGATGAGCTCTGATAAGGAAGCAGTCAATAAAGTCTCTCGGTGAGCTGGGATGCAGCGTCTCTTTGTGCTCCCGGATTTTGATCTGGATGAAATCTCTGATCTGATCAATCCCAGCGAAGACAGTCTGATGCGGGCCAGGAAGTTTGTGCATGACCGAAGGGAAGATGTTGTACAGCTGTGGACGAAAAGCAACATAGTTGTTTCCCAGAACATAATATGGAGAAATGGTAGTTTTGAAACCAAGAACTTGTTGAAAAGGCAATGTTTTGAAGAAAATAATGACTCTTAGTTAAATAAGTAGTCATTTTAATGCATAGATCTGCATATCTTAGACTTCTTAAAACGTTTTCTTATTTTTATTCCCAGAATCCACCTTTTATCTTCCTAGCATCATTTATGGACAATCTGATTAAACTAAAATTAAGCTCAATTGTTCAGTAGAATGTAACAATGATTCTTATTTTTAAGATAAAATCCCAGTTTGCAGAGATCTTAAAAAGGGCCTAGAGACTTTTTATTGTGTTAGGAACCCTGGATTACACTTTATCCTGCCCCACCTCAACCAGCCAGGAAGTGTTTACAACATTCCATAATATGCTCTAGCTTTTTCTTAGAGTTGGTAGTTCTGCTATCAAAATTAAAAAAAAAAAAGAATATGAATGTTTCTGGAAGAACTGAAATATAAAGCCTCTTTCCCAATGAAAACTGCAGGTAAACCCAGGTTTTTTTGCACATGGGTCGAACCGCTAAAAATCTGCTTTTGGCTCCCTTCCCATTGCCAAAAAAAGCTGGGTCTAATCCTTTGCTTGCAAGCTTCATGCCCTCTTTCCCCCCACAGCATGTCTGGTGAAACTATCCCGCTGGGTTAAAGTTGATGATATTACCAGTGTGACAAAACTCAGGAAAGTAAACAATATAGAGCAACATGGAAGGAAGACGGGGAAAAGGGTGTAGTAATTTCTATTTACTACACCCTTTGCCCCATCCAAATCCCTCTCACCAGCGCTACACCATGTTCATTGAATGTAAACAGAGTTTTTTTGGCTTGTTAGATTAGATATGACTGGCGTTATGTACTCAATAGTATCGCATAAATTAGCAGGTCACCCCGGCTCTGGTGTTCCCACAGTATACCGATCAAAGCTGAGGAGATTTTAACGCAGGTAACTTCCCGGGTCCTTTAACCTGGGTAGACACGCATCAATGAGCATTTCCCACTGCCACTAAAGGCAGATTGTCTCTGGGTTTACCGGGATTTCCAGCCAGTGGGAAAGTGGTATTACTCCTGGTTTTAGTTAATTCCTTGGCGCTGCAGAAAAGAGAAGTGTTCCTGGTCAGTTAGATCTGATGACTGGGATTGGGAAATCCTGATGAAAATGTACTGGCCATTGAAATGCAATTAAAAAGGGGTTTAACAAATTGAAAGGCAAACTTGTGATAACAAGTTTAACTTTGTAATACTTAGATTTTTCTGATCTACATCTTTGTTGTTCAATTGGACTGTAGAATACTTTACTTATAAAATGATATGTCAAGACTTTTGAAAGAGGTGTGCATAATTTTGAGAACTAAAAGAACAGGTTACAAAAAACTTCAAGGAATACCTCAGACTTACCATACCCAAAGGGCTGCTGTTAAACCTGATTAACTTAGATATAGAACTGAGAAGGTTCTGAAACTGCTGGTCTTCATAACTGAAGCGCTGGCCAAACACCAGGCAGCAGATTACGTTTGATACTGTGCGGCTCAGAAGGATCGTGGGGTCAAAAGGTTCACCTGGAGGTAAAAACAGAAAGAAACCCAACAGACTTTCTTTAATTTCAAGTAAGCCAATAAGTAAGATGTGATAAATTTTGGATTGTTCAAGAAGTTAAAACCAGTTTAAAAGAAGTGAATGTCAAACTGTTTCTCAACTGAAAACTCAGTTTGTTGAAAAAAAGAGAAAAACCTTTTAACAGCAACAGGTGATTAAAAATCCTGAAACAGTCAGGATTGGAATAAATCTTTGTACTTTTTGTGTCTATGCTCTGTCTTCTTAAAATCACCAATGGGTCATGGCAAAAGGTTGTTTAAACTAAGACGGGTTCTGCTGAAAGTTTCTTCTTAGATTTCCTTTTCCCCTCTTTACATCATTGCTCAGTATCAGGGAATGCTGTAAGTCAAAGTATCAATGCTAGATGTTTTTTTTATAAGCAAAGTACTTCTCTATATATTTACCATAACTAGACTGTTACGTTGAAAATTGTAGGTTTATGATAGAAAAGAGACTGAGTCCACAACAGAATAGGGTTCTTTTGCTCCTCCAAGAGGAGAGAGTCACGTTCAGCTACATCTGCTCTCTCTCTCTCTCTTCAGCAGAAGCCTTTTATTATCAGATCATAACACATGGGTTGGGTTACAGAACAGTGTTCTTCAGACAAGGCAATTGATTGGGTCATAGGACAAAATGCTCCTCTTGATTGAATCTCAGCAGGATGCAACCGTGTGACTTTGCCTCATGACCTAATGATTGAATCACAGGATAGCAGGATGCAGGTCACAAAAGTCTACGACCCTCTTGATTGATTCAGAGCACACAAATGTAGCATAATGTTATAATTATAACTCTAACATAGACCATAACTATGACCGGAGGTGCATGATTAGACAAGGAAGTACTATAGTAAAGCGATTCAGCCATACCTAGAGGAGGTGCAAAAATGGTGGGGTAACATAATTAATTACGCAGATAAAAAAAATATATAATGCTGCCTAATTGCTTCTCCATTACTAAACTGGTACATTATATTGTTTAGGTGTGAAACACCATATTGGACCATGCAAAACACAGATTTGCCTTCATAAAGCCTCAGAAGGGCAACATTTGTGAACAAAAATTAAACCTTTACATTAAATAGGGGAGTGGTGGCCTGGTGATTAGGGCATAAAGTTTGGAATCCTGAGGTTCTGAGTCCAAGCCCCACTCCCACAGACTGCCACTCTGGGTCTCTGAGCAAGACCCTCAACCCCACACTGCTCCCCGGGCGCCCCACGATGGCAGCCCACTGGGGGATGGGTTAAATGCAGAGGTAACATGTCTCCAAAGTGAGATCAATAATCTTCAATTATTATTATTAAATTATGCATTGTTTTTATAATGTTGTTTTTTTTGTTGGCATTTATATAAATATACTGGAGTGATAGCTTATAAGAGTATAAGTTTGATTGGTTTTTGGTATACGTCTAGTTTTAATTTATAGCCCCCCCTGGAGAAAACTCAAACAGCTGCAACTGGATCATATCTCTCCTATCCTGGCTTCTCTTCATTGGCTTCCTTTTAAATCCAGAAAAGAATTTAAAGTCCTCCTTCTCACATATAAAGCCTTAAATGGCCAAGCTTCATCTTACATCAGAGATCTGATTGTTCCTTATGTTCCTAACAGAGCACTTCACTCTTAATCTGCAGTTTAAGTAGTGGATCCTAGAATTTCTAAAAGAAGAATGGAAGGGAGAATCTTTCAGTTATCAGGCTCCTCTCCTGTGGAACCGTCTACCAGTTTTAGTCCATGAGGCAGACACCCTGTCTATGTGTCAGGGTAGGCTTAAAATGTTCCTTTTTGATAAAACAGCTTCGCATGTGGAAGCTCCTTTTGTATGCTTTTTTTCTATGTTTGCTTCTGTCTCCTTGAACCCCAGTCAGCCTCGGAAGATGGCTGCTCACACTGAGTCTGGTTCTGCTGGAGGTTTCCTTCTGTTAAAAGGGAGTTTTTCCTCTCTACTGTCACTACAAGCATGCTTAGTGTGAGGGATTGCCTTCAAGTCAATGGGTTTATGCAATCAGCTGGTTTTCCTTAGATAGAACACTTTGAACCAATCTGACTGTATGATCTGGTAAAATTGTCTCTGTAAAGTGCCTGAGGTGACATGTTTTGTGAATTGGTGCTATCTAGCTAAACTGAATATAATATAATTGAAGTGAATAAGAGGCATAGTTAGCAATCTGACATCCCAGAAGTATTTTTTCGTTTACTTTGGTATTCCAGCCTGGAAAAAATGTTCTGTTTTGGAACAGTCTTCTTCTTCTGTTGTTTAAAAATTGTTGTTCTGTTTCGGAACACTCTTCTTCTTCTGTTGTTTCAAAACTGTTGTTTTGTTTCGGAACAGTCTTCTTCTTGTGTTGTTTCAAAAAGGTTGTTCTGTTTTGGAACAGTCTTCTTCTTCTGTTGTTTAAAAATTGTTGTTCTGTTTCGGAACACTCTTCTTCTGTTGTTTCAAAACTGTTGTTTTGTTTCGGAACAGTCTTCTTCTTGTGTTGTTTCAAAAAGGTTATTCTGTTTTGGAACAGTCTTCTTGTTCTGTTGTTTAAAAATTGTTGTTCCGTTTCGTAACACTCTTCTTCTTCTGTTGTTTCAAAACTGTTGTTT